>NC_046309.1:21353148-21659166 GCF_004115265.2 Rhinolophus ferrumequinum
GAAGAAGAAAGAGGAGGTAGTTAAAAGAGTGAAAGAATTCAATCCCCCACTTTCCCTGCTGGTCCCCAACCTCTAATGTCAGACCTAGGATAGGGGAAGAGATGAAGATTTTAATTAGATATGAGATTAATGCTTTGATTTAGACTCTATATAACCTGAAAATGAGAAACTTGTGGAATGTATGCCATTAAGAGGGACAGAATGATCTCTAGAATATAATTGAAGACTGAGATTGAATACAAACTTGTTTCTTCTGAGCTCAGTCTATTTTTTAAAAAATTCATTACAAAAGACATGAAAGTCAGTAAGGTGTGAAATACCTCTATATTTTCTCTAAGATTGCTTGTCAGGTGCTCTCTATTACATTCCCCTTATAAAAAGACCCTAAGATAAATTCCTTTCTCAGAAGGAGCTAAACCAAAGACTAAGGTAAAGGCTTACCTCTGATGATCCTTAGTTTTCCCGTCATCACAGTCGTCATGATTTCTCTTCCTGAATCCAGAGAGAGCAGCCTTGAATTTTGACCTTTACAATACCTTTGTATCTAGGAACTCATGAGCAGAACATTGAAGTTCTGTTCTCATTATCATTCTGGTTTTGTGTCTATATCCTGTTAGTAGCGCCATTGTTCTTGTGTCAATGTTTCTCATTGTTCTTGTATCTCTATTGTAAATTGTGGCAAGTTGTTTCCAAAACTGGTCTTGCTAAAGATACAGAAAAAGCAAGAGAAGAGAAAGACTACCAAGGGTAATACAAGTAACATTGTAACAATAAAGCAATCATGACATAACTGCAATCGTAAACCAATTTTTAAAAATTATCCAGGTTTACTTTTATCACAGAAATGCACATTAAAGGAAAGAGTTGGGAAACTCTTTCTTATAAAGCCTAGAGAATTGTCTACTTACAATCAGTATAAAATAACTTATTCCTGTGATTATTCATGATGTCAAAAACTGCTTCCTAATAGGCAGGGGAAATGCATCTTCTTTGGCCTTTCTAGACAGAGCTTTTAATAGAATTCGTGCAACTCCTCACCTTCTGTTAGCCATGTCTCAAACTCCCAAAACAACATTTCTTTAACATTATTTGTTATTCGTTAATAAAACTTACAAAATTGATCCTAAGTGTGAATTGACTTTTTGCTAGTTTGGGTGGCAATGATATACAGTCGTATATACTATATTGCAGTGCCAAGTTTCTTTAAATAATTCTTTTAGATAAAATATATCAAAAATGACAGGTTACATTAGTTGGATATGACATCATAAATTTAGGTTTTTTTAAAATTTTAACCTAAATGCTAATTTTTTAATTAGCATTTATTAAAATATGATAGATGCAAGTAACTGAAACACAGCCAAGATACAATCAAAATGACTGGAAATAATCACTTGCACTTGCAGGGAAAATAGATCTCAAAATTTAAGTCTAAAGTTAGGGAAAAGATAAATTTCACAAGCCTTCATTCTTAAAGTCTAAAGATAGACTGTGTAGGTAGGTATTTCTTGAGAATATTAGCAGACTGGTGTTGTCAGTACTTGATGGTGTGAATGAGGCCCACTCCAAGAACTTGGAAATAATATTGTCTTTTGAAGAGTAAGTCAAGAAATTAACTTTCCTCCTACTTCTGCTCTAACTGTAATAACTTAAGAATTATCCAGACAATGGGTGGGTAGAATGTCCTCAAATCAATCCTTAAGATTTAAGTCTATGCAGAGTCCAGAGTGTAACATATTACACAAGAAGAGGTAAAACTTGTCTCAAAATGAACTTCAACAAACAAAAAGGTAACAAATTTGAACTTCATCGTGTTCATCCAGGTCTGCCCATGTTTGAGAGATGTTTGGTCAACCAACTGGAAGCTTTATAGTCCTATTGATGAGTCCTTCAAGCTGTTACCTAAGAGATTTGTCACAAGGTCATATAAATCCGTCCAGTGTTTGCTCCCTGTGCCCTCACTCACTCATCATTATGATTGGGCCATTCATGCTATGATAACCAAAGATCATGTCCCTAAATGGACATCAAAGGAAAATTCCTAGGTCCTGAAATATGGGTACAGGAAAGGGAAGGATGCATACCTTACATGAATACAGCACAGCACGACGTTTTGGACCCAGATCCCAGGCAGTAAGACAGGTACCTGGTGCCCCACACAGAGAGCTCTGCCACCTTTGCCATCACCCTGAACCCATCCCCTGAGAAACACCAGGGAGACCCTGCAAAGCTACACTCTGTGTCTATGATGTTATCCTCATGTTTTTGAGACTTGATAAATACTGATATATTGCTGTCTGTGAGGTTCATTTCTGCCATCATCATACTCAGTCCCAGCTTTCTTTACCTCGGCGTAAGATCCCGTAGCTTGAATATAGGCAGAAATTTCCCTAACGTCTTGATCATTTAATTAATATACACGCTTATGTCCATCTCAGTCTCATTTGTTTTAGTGTCATTTGCAGAGTATGAGTCAGTTTCTCAACCTGACCATCCCCAGAGAACCAACAGCGATGGGTCTCTAGGCCCACAAAGCTAAGGAGCAGAACCTAGAATGTCGTAACCTCACCGAGATATTATTTTGAAATAATCTTGCTATATTTTTTAATTTTCTTAGTATCAGGTATACAAAACAACATAGCGATTAGACATTTACACCCCTCACAAAGTGATAACCCCAACAAGTATACTACCCATCTGATACAGAACATAGCTATTATAACCCCCATGCTGTACTTTACGTCTTGTGACCATATATATATAAAATAGTTGACATTCAATATTATCTTATATTAGTTTCAGGTGTATAGCACAGTGGTTAGGCTTTTATATAATTTGTGAAGTGATCCCCCCGGTAAGTCTAGTACCCATCAGACACTATACATAGTTTTTACAACATTTTGGCTATGTTGCCCCTACTGTGTTTCTCATCCCCATGACTATTTTGTGACTACGGATTTTCGCTTTCTAATCCCTTCACTTTTCTCACCCATCCCCCCAACCTCCCTCCCATCTAGTAGCCATCAGTTTGTTCTTTGTATCTATGAGTCTGTTTCTGTTTTGTTTAAGATTATAACTATCACTGTCTAGCTTACTGTTCTTAATTTCAGGCAGTGAAATCCACTCTAGATTATTTGAATGGGGAAGAATTGACTACAAGTTTTTATGCAGTGTATAATTTCAGGAAGGGCTAGGAAAATAGGGAGATGCAATACAACCAGAAGAAATGCGACTTGGCATCCATGATGTTAGGGAACAAGAACCAGAATTTGCATCACAGCTGTGCTGGGAGCCTCAGCTGCCTCTGTCCCAAGGTCAAGTCTTACCCACACAGTCGCCACCCCACATTGCTTCCTTCCTCCTTGTGTGACTGGTGGGTGCCGCTGCTTGACTGAACGTGGGTCACACACAGAGCGCTAGCTGCAAAGAGTCTGGAAAAAGTCATGTTTTGTTTTCCAGCCTTTCATGAAGGCTCACAGGAAGGGAGCTATAGGGGGAACAGAATGAGACTAAGCAGTCTCTCCCTAACTTTCTTACACAAATGCCTATAATCTGTAATTTATTGGCCTCACACATCTATTACCATTTTTCACTAATAAAAATTAGGTATCGCCAAAAATGGTTTTGTAGGATGTGAAACTAAATCATGGAAGTTCTCAAGAACTTGATGTCAAAAAAAAAAAAAATATATATATATATATATATATATATATATATATATATATATATATATATATTGTGACAAGTATACCACAGGTACCCTACGTATCCTAATACACACACACACACACACACACACACACACACATACACACAGAGTGCCAAAAAAATGTAAACACATTTTTAAAAAAGAAAACTGTATTAAAATTGTAATACTCAATATATTCTGATAACAAAAGATGAATATGTCATGTTTGACTTCTGCAATTACAAGAGGTGCTCACAGTGGTTACCATCAGCATCCAGACACTTCTGATTATGACAAACTACTGCTTGAGCAACGTTGACCAAAGTGTCCACTTGTGTACATTTTTTTGGCACCCCCATATATATATATAATATACAAGGATGATTAAATATGGCTACCTAGGCATTCATTACAATCAAGAATCCCAAATTTGAATAACTTCAGGGCTGGTAGCATAAACCTGTTAAGCACGTGTAAGACAATGGTGAGCTTGACAGTACATGCTGTACCCTCCCCCCACGTCATACGCATTTAGCTGTAGTAAATGGTCTTCATTTCCCTCCCTGGGCCACTTGACCAAGTCAGTGAATTTATCTCCTGGCTGTTGTCAGCGTGGGCTGCAAACAGCTCACAGGTGCTCCCTTAAGAGAAGTGCCATGGCACAACAGAAACAGCCTCCCTCGGGAGACTATTTCTAGCCCACATATTACAGCGTACAGCTAATAATTCAGTGATACAAGGGTATAAAAGACCAACACTCCCTCCTCCGCACCCCCACCCCGGGCCAGATGAACTTCATGGTGTTATTCATGCTCAGAATTCCCCCTCTGTGTCCACATCCCGTCCTTACCTAGCTTCCCCCACCCCCTTGACCTACCCAGCATCCCTTACTTTTTCTCCTGAGAACATTCCTTCAATACATCACTTGACCAAGACGCTGCTCAAGTTTTGTTTCCAGGGAATGAATATG
Source organism: Rhinolophus ferrumequinum (assembly GCF_004115265.2). NCBI lineage: Eukaryota > Metazoa > Chordata > Mammalia > Chiroptera > Rhinolophidae > Rhinolophus > Rhinolophus ferrumequinum. The sequence continues at coordinate 21,357,807 of NC_046309.1, forward strand.
AACTTAGAAACAGCTAATATCAATATTTTTGTAGTAGATAACAAATAGAAAATAGCAAAGAAGAAAAAAGGAGGGAAAATAATTAGTGAAGAGAAATATATGAGAACTAAAAAGTATTAAAAATAAGGTAGATATATGTCAAACTCTAACAATAGAGAATATACCTTCTTTTTAACTGTACATGTAACATGTTATGAAAATTGACCATACATTAGACCAAAATAAAAATCCATAAATTCCAAAACAGAAATAATATTAACAACATTAGATATAATGTAATAAACCTGGATAATAATAATAATAATAATAATAATAATAATAATAAATGTTTATAAGGACCCTTTCATATAAAAAATGAAACATATGCTAATAAAACAACTCGAGGAAAGAGAGAACACAAGTCAAGATTTCAAAATGTATTGACAGTCATCAAAACATAACACATCAAATTTATGAGATACAACTAAAGCAATTTAGTTGCAATTAAAATGCCTATAGGAATACAAATACAAACTGAAAATTAATTAAGCACCCTACTCAAAAAGCCATACATGGAAAACAAAAGAAACAAGAGGAAATTAATAAAGATAAAAGCAAAACTTAATGGATTCAAAAACAGAAAAAGAGTTAAATAAAATTGAAAAGTGTTGGTTGAAAATTTTAACACAGTAGACAGATCACTAGCTAACTTAATCCAGAAATAAAGAGGAAAAGCAAAATTACACAAAATTATAGATGACAAAAAAAGATAAACCATTTAAATGAAAGGACTTTTTTAAAAAAATCATGAGACTACTTAGCAAAATTCTAAGCAAATCAATTTTAAATTATAGATCAAATAAATCATTTTCTACACTAATACAACAGCGAATTCCAGTTTTTCATTCCACATGCAAAGAGCTTAGAAGTTGCCATTCCATTCTAACAGGAAGTAAAAAGCCGGACAGACTGAAGCCGGTAAATATTACTGAGGCTGTGGGAGCAAGGTTAGCCTCTTAGTGACAGGTCGTGTTAACAGCGTGGGCCTGTGGCATGAGGTCATGAGAATGACACTTTACCTGTGTGGTCTTCTTCCTAAAAGCCCAGTCTAGATGAGAAAAACATCAGACAAACCAAAATTTAGGGACATTCTACAAAGTACCTGACAAAACTGTCCATTTTATTAGAAAGTTTGATAAACTGTCACAGACCAGAGAAAGCTAAGGCATGATGGCTAAATCCAATGTGGTATCTTGGGTAAGATTCTGGAACACAAAAAGGACATTAAGAAAAAAGTAGTGAAATCTGGATAACCTTCAGTTAAATAGCAATGTGTCAATATTAGATCCTTGGTTGTGACAAATATACCACAGATATATTGTGACAAGTACACCACAGGTACTTTATGGTTGTGACAAGTATACCACAGGTACCCTATGTATCCTAATTAACAATTGGGAAAACCCGGTGTTAGCACTATTTGTTCCATCTTTGTGACTCTTCTGAAAATAATAACAGTATTTTAAAATCAAAGTTTATTTTTAACAAGCAATTAAATTCCCTGTATAATGCTTCCAACATTCGGGTCATTTCTCTATCTCTTGAGAATGATTCTATTTTCTTCCTTGCATGTTTCATAATTTTTGATTGACTGTCAGATATCTTATGTAGTATAGTAGAGGTAGAGGTAAATAATGTTTGTGCCTAGAGACAGGTATGCCATTTGTTGTTTGACTGTGCAAGTATGGTGGCTGATATCTCTTCCTACCGTGCTCAACCATAGGTGATCCATTCCACACATCCCTTCTCTCCATGAAGGAGGGAGTCCCTCCATGGGTTTCAGATTGTTCAGTTTCCTTGTGTCCCTAGTTCTCTGATGGGTTCAGGAAAAGTTATGATTTTGTCCTTTATCCAGCTCTTTCTCATTGACAGGTGGAAGCATGTTATTTTCAGTTTTCTATATCCTAGGAGCAAGCAAAAAAAACCTAATTTTTTTTTTCTCCTTAACTCTGTATACACTATAATCAAACATGCATGTAGGAGGGGGATGAAAAAGGAGGAAATGATTAGAATAATGTTTCAAAGCAAGAGATTATGAACGCTTGAAAATTCACAGAATCTTAACATTGGAAGAAATATATTAGAATCCATCTATCCTAATTTAAAAAATTTTAAACCACGTCCTCTTTTGTCAAAATTAAAATTTCACTCATATTTCCTTCAGGAGGAGATTTTTTCTAGTTAAAAATCATTATGTTTTCTGCATATCCACATCAATCAAAAAGTATCTGTGTACTTTTCTTTCAGCTATTAATAAAATGAAAAGCATAGAAACAATTTTTCATTTTACAAATAAAAATTATAATATTGAGAATGTTTTCAAACTATACACCTCTTTCCTGATTCTGATTAAAAGCACCTATGGAGTCTTTCCCCACCCCAGTTTGAAAATAATTTACCTATTCCAAAAACCCACTAAAAAATATTTTTCTTCTATATATGTGCCTATAGAGAGAAGTAAATGTATTATACATCAAATTCTTTTTTTTAAATTAAAGTTTATTGGGGTGACAATTGTTAGTAAAGTTACGTAAGTTTCAGGTGTACAATTCTGTAACACATCATCCATATATATCACATTGTGTATTCACCATCCAAAGCCAGTTCTCTTCCATCACCATATATTTAATCCCCTTTACCCTCAGCTACGACCCCTGTACCCCCTTACCAATTCTTTACACTGACACTACACACCAATCAATATAGTAGTCACAGGCATGGGATATATAAAACGGGCAGAGTTGGGGAGGTCAGGCCTATCCTTTTTTTGCAATGAGGTTGAAAGATGGATTGTAAAAAGCAGAACTGCCCCATCTAGGGACTCAATGCATCTAAGTCAAAGAACTGAGGTGATGGAACAGATTCAAATCAAGCATCTCTATTCTCTTACTAGAGGCAGAAATCCATGTGAAGAAGAAATCAAACGCGTCTGCAATGTGAAGCCTGAAGATCACAGCCCATCTTCTTGTTCTGTAATTCTTCAATTCCAAAGAAAAAAACCTGTCATGGTTATCGCTGACAAGTAAAACATAACCTTATAACAGTGTTCCCAGAATTTTGTCAAAAGAATCATCTGGCTTCTTATGAAAAAGAAAGATTCCTGGGAACCATTCCAGAAGAACAAATCCGAATCTTCAGGAGAGGTTTCTCAGAATGTGCCCTTTTAAACCGAGGCCTGTGGGATTTCTTGGATCAGGATTATTTCGGAAACAGTCACGATATAGTCTCTTCACCATGTCTTGCCTGAAACAGCACTAGGTCACTAGCTAATTATTCCTGATGATCAAAGCATGACAATCTTGATGCTTAACAGTAAAATGTGAAATAATCTGAGCTGCCTATGTGCCTGTTAAACTATGATTTCCATTCTGAAGATATAAACAGAAGAAACTCAGTATTGAATTCGCCTTACAGCAAATCGTAGTGAGAAGCTTGTTGCAGACTAAGTAAAATATTTGATTTATTTTTGTCTGAATAATTAGAAAATTATTCAAGGACAGGAGATAACATTTTTCACAAATTATTCTAATTCATGTAAAATTATACGTGAGCAAATCAAAATTTATTCATGAAAAACACATGACTGATAAGAGTGGAATCACTACTCCAAACCTCTGGAGAGCATGTCTCAAACTGAACCCTTCAAGTCTCTGTGAAATATCCAGGGCTATATATACTTTAGTGGGAAGGTATTTGTTTTGCACAAAAAAGAGAGTTTCTAATAAGAAGTTTATCTTTTGCAGAAAAGACAAAATGAATTGAGATTTGGTTTTAATTTAGGGAAAAGAGATGAAAATATTGTGAAAATCTTTGAATTTTCCTACAAACTACCTCTTATGCTTTTATTCTTGACCCTTAGGCTATGTTTCTTTTTTTCTTTTTCTCAATTTATTTTTTATTAAAGTATACTTGACATACAATATTTTATTAGTTTCAGGTGTACAACATACTGCTTCGACATATATGCTTATAAAGTGATCACCGCAATGAGTCTAGTAATCATGTGTCACCCTGCAAAGTTATTCCAGTGTTATTGCCTATGTTCCCTATGCTGTACACCACATCCCCATGAGTTATTTATTTTATAACTGGAAGTTTGTACTTCTTATTCCCCTTCTCCAGGTTCATCCATTTCTCCCACCCCACTCCCCTTTGGCAACCATCAGTTTGTTCTCTGTACCTGTGAGTCTGTTTCTGGTTTGTTTTTATTCTTTAGACTCCACATGTAAGTGAAATAATACAGTATTGTCTTCCTCTGTCTGGCTTGCTTCACGTAGCACAATACCCTCGAGGTCTATACATATCACAAATGGTAAGATTTTGGTCTTTCTTATGACTGAGCAATATTGTGTGTGTGTGTGTGTGTGTGTGTGTGTGTGACATATTCTTTATCCATTCATCAATTGATGGACACCAAAGTTGCTTCCATATCTTGGCTACTGTAAATAATGCTGCAAATGAACATATGGGTGCATTATCTTTTGAATTAGTGTTTTCATTTTCTTTGGGAGTGAAATTACTGGGTTGAATGATTTTAATTTTTTGAAGAACTCCATATAAACAACTCATACAACTCAACCTCAATAAAACCCAAAAACAATCCTATTAAAAAATGGGCAGAAGACCTGAATAGACATTTCTCCAAAGAGGACATACAGATGGCCAACAGACATATGTAAAGATGGTCAACATCACTAGTCATCAGGGAAACGCAAGTCAAAACCACAATTAGATATATCCTTACACCTGTCAGAAGAGCTATTATCAAAAAGTCAACAAATAACAAGTGTTGGTGAGGAAGTGGAAAAAAGAGAGCTCTCTTGCACTGTTGGTGAGACTGTAAACTAGGAAGTGTTTCTTAATGTTTGGCTCAAGATTAATTGACTCAGAATTACTTGCAGTAAGTATTTAAAATGCTAATTCTTAGGCCTCTCCCAATTTACTGAATTACTATTTCAAGGGTGGAACCCAGGAAACTACATTTTTAAAAAAGTATTCCCAATTATTTAGATAAACATTGAAGTTTTAAAATGTGTGCCATAACCTAGGGGTCAGCAAATCTTCTCTAGAAGAGGCCAAATACAGACACACCTTGTTTTATTGTGCTTCACTTAATTGTGCTTCACAAATATTGCATTTTTTTACAAATCGAAGGCGAGACCCTTTACCAGCAAAAAGATTAGGACTTGCTTTGTTGTGGTACTTGATTTATTTCAGTGATCTGGAACCAAACCCACAATATTGCAAGGTTTACCTGTACTGAGCATTTTATTTTATGTTGAAACCACTTTTTTTGAGACATGATTGACATGCAAGAAGTACATATTTAATGTACGCAGCTTGATGAGTTTGAGCGTTAATTATACACCTGGAAAACTATCACCACCTCTAAGGCCAGAAACATGTCCATTACATCCAAGACTGTCCTCCTGCTCCCTTTATTACTATTACCATTGGTGTGTGTGTGGGGAGGGTGTAAGAACACTTCACAGAAGATCTACCCTCATGGCAAAATGTAAGTATAAAATGCAATAATGTTAGCGATAGGCATTTTGCTATATAGTAGTTCTCCAGCACTTAGTTATCTTGCATAACTGAAACTTTGTACCTTTTGACCATCACCTTCCTCATTTTCCTTCTCCCTCCTACCCCCCACAGCTCCTGGCAACCACTTTTTTACTCTCTGCTTCTGTGAGTTGGATTATTTTAGGTTCCACATATAAATTAGATCATACGGTATTTGTCTTTCTGTGTCTGGCTTATTTCACTTAGTATAACGTCCTCCGGGTCTATTCATGTTATCACAAATGGTAGGATTTCCTTCTTTTTTTAAGACTGAATAATAGTCTCTTGCATGTACATACCACATTTTCTTTATCCATTCTTCTGTCGATGGACACTTAGGTGGTTTCCATGTCTCGACTAGTGTGAATAATGCTGCAATGAACATTGGAAGGCAGGTATCTCTTTGAGATCCTGATTTTAATTCCTTTGTATAAATGCAAAGAAGTGGGATTGCTGGGTCATGTGATAGTTATATTTTTAATGTTTGGATGAGATAATGCAGTTTTAGAATGCATTTAGCTACAGGGATAAACAAAACTGTACCTTTGTCCAGAATGTTTTGTGTTATCTACTTAAAAACAAAGTTAACACCCCTAATTGCATTTTAATAAGAAAACTCACTTAGAAACTCTAGTCATAATTAAATGTTTCTTTTGTTTTTAGCTTATTTAGAAAATGACTATGAATTTTGAAGCTCTGAGGACAAATTATAATATTTCCCATCGAAATCACCACCAGTAGCCATTTGGCTTAATGTCCTTTTACTTTATTCTTTTAACATTAAGTGAGAAATAGAGAAATGTGCTTTCATGTTTACAAAATTTACTTCAACCAAATTTCTATAATTTGCTAGATCTAATATCAGACCCTAGCATCAACTTTGTTCTTATTTCATACTAAAAAATTTACTATGTCCAGGAGACATACCTTTCCTTTCAAAGGCACCTTTCCATACCAAAGACTTCCCTAGCTTCTACAAGTTCCCAACCATCATGAGCTCTCTTCCTGCCTTTGCTATTTCCAGCCCCTCATTCCATCCTTACCATGTGTATGTACACACTCTCCCCTCCACACTCATACATACTGCACACCCTCTGTTTTTCCAGAGACTTCTAAACATTGTTACCTTAAAGGCTTTGATGATGTACTAATGAAATGTTTGTGCAGGAAAAAAAATTGACTGATGATAACAGAGAAATAGGAATAGAATTGAACAGAATGGAGGGAGTGCTGTTTTGGGGTAGCAGTGAATGCTATGAGAAAGGGCGCTGCCTAGAAATCTCTCCACCCATGACCTTGAAATCATGTGATGACATGGATGTGTTGATGTAGAATTAGGGAACTTTGAGTTCTGTAGTACAAAGCCCTTAGATAGCAGATAAAGAAAAAATGAGGAGGGAGCAGGTGACATGCCTTAGGAAATTAAGTTGGTGGGGAAACTAGAAGTAAAGGCTGTATCTTCCAGTTTTCAACTGAGATGCATTATTTTTCTATTCGTGCCTTCTTCACAGAGTGTACTCATCCTAACCCTTGTAAAACAGGACTGATATTTGCATGAACTCTCTTCCAGGACCATTATTATCACAGTAATAGTGGCAGTGCAATCTCCACAGCTCAGTGTTATAGGGACCCAGTTATTTTCACATTGCACAAGGAACAGAACTGTGATTAGTTTATGCTAATTACTTTGGGTTTAGTGAACGGATATACAAGAAAGTAAATTAAGCAGCAAGCAGTATCACCTGTCCCATAACCAGGCTTCACAGGCACTGGAAAGTTGCTACAAAGTGAGTTAGCGTCTCCATTGTTTCCAGTCCCAATTTTTGTCCCAATCAGTATCAGGAACCCCTTCCTCTCTACTCCAGTGTTCTGTGATGACTTTGACTCTGCTCATCTCTAACTCTCGTGTTTACTAATAACAGATTTCTTTCTCTTTCTGGGTGTGGCTGTCTCATACCAACACCTTAGAAAAATGACAGTCACCCTCCAACAGGGAATGACAGACACACACGGGACAGAGCACTGTGGGCGGCCACCTCAACGGCCATGACTTCACCCACAGATTTGGTTCCTTTGGATCAGACACTCATTCCTACTTCACGTATCTGGGTGACTTTGGTGGCACACATCATGGCATCCTATGATCTAAAGGTTCCTCGGTCATGGCTGTAGGTTTAGTACTGTGGTTTCCAGAAGGCTCGTTGTAATTGCAAGCACTTCACGTGGCCCAGTCTGTGCAGAAAAGAACTCTGGGAAAGAATCATGCACAATGAAGGAACATATAATACATATGTGTAGTTTTCATACAGCAGTGACATTTCTAGTTGAAACGGAATGTACACAGTAGTCACCCCTGAAATCACATTAAAGATAATGATAAAAGAGGTGGGGGCAGCAGGGCGGAAATAAACCAAGACAGACAGAAAGGGAAGGCAGAGAACAAAAACAAGATTTTGAAGCTGAAAAGCAGATATCTGGTTACTGATTCAGCATTGCTGAGACATCTGAATTCTAAACTGGTAATATGGAAATCCAAGAAGCAAACTCATTTCACCACACAACATGTGAAAGAAATGAAGGCACCAGGCACCTCGGGACGTGGGTGTGAAAGAACAGCAAGAACAAAAGATTTTGCTAAAGTCTATTGAACAGAGCAGTGGGGTCCACAGTTTCTCTGCCTGCCCTGGAAGAAGCCTGAAGGTTTTCTCTCTACAAAGGATTAAACAGAGGGTACCTGAAACAGGGACAGCAGTATAGATCAGTTAAGTATCATACTAAAAACAGCCTTCTCTCAGGACTCAGGATGGAGAACCCCATCAGCCAAGTTTCTACCTTCCCGGCAGGATATTAGGAACACTTTACTGGGAAGTTGGACTATAAGGGGTTCCCCAAACCCATGCCAACCAGATTACTCAGCAGTGAATTCCACATTTAACACAGCCCAATCTTGTGCACAGAGCTTCCCATCAGCATTTTAGTGCCGTATCTTTTAATATGATTGAACATCTCCAGATATTCGAAGGATCTCCAGCTATTTAAAGACATCTTCTAATAGGAAAAGCAGAGAAACAAGAATACAGGGAATAGTAATTTGGTGGGAACCAAAATTAAGGAGGTTTTTTCGTGAACACTCTCCTGATAAATCACAGCTCTCTGTGGCCACAGCCCTCTGCAGGGTTGTACTGTTGCTATTGTCATCCACCCTCAGAGTCCATTTCTCCACCCCAGTCAGTATGGGCTAGCTTGGGATATGCTCTGGCCATTTGACCAATGGTGGGGTGATACGTGTTTAGGAGGCCTGGAAGCCCCCTCATTGCCCTCTTAGAACCCAGGGACTGCCCCGCCAACCCACAGAGTCATGAAAAATTGTAAATAGAATTGTTGTTTTAAACCACTAAGTTTCACATATGTTCATTTTAAGATTGCGTGAGAGTCACCTTTTTAAAAATTGTACTTAAGCAACAGCGAGGTTCTCATCTTTCTCAAGTTAAGAGATAATGCCTAAAAATGGAAAAAGGAAGGCAAAATAAGCATGTTAATTAGAATAATGGGGGTTAATATCAAAAGAATCCATTAAAACTTGAAAGTGCTGCTTTTCCTAACAAACTTTGCAGAATTCTTAGTTGCTTAAACCCTTATACATGTATAAACTGGGTAAAAACTAAAACTACATTTCATAATATAAAAGCAAAATATAAAGATTAAGAAGAAAATATACCAAAATATTCCCGACGTTATTGGTTGTCTCAATGGTAGATTGCAAGTAATTTTCATTTCTCTTGCTACATATTTCTTCATTTTTCCAAAATGTCAATAATGAGTATATATTGCTTACATAATCAGAAAGAAAAAACAATCAAGATAGAGAAAAAAATATAAGAAAAGGAAGGCAACTGTCATGACTAAGTTTAACTGACCATGTTTAATTCCCAGGCTCTCCCAGGCCCCACATCTCTTCCCATTCTCTTTCTGTTGTCTGTATCCTGTATGCTTCCACCTCTTTCCTGCTCTCATACATAATGAGAAAACAAACTCAGCCCCTCTACAATAGCTCAATTCATGCTAGGTTCTTAGTTCTTCCTGAAAAGTAAACTGGTCTGTATATGTCCGTTTTCTTTGGTTTCTAACAATCTTCTGCATTTCTCTGTAACTTTTTGTCCCTACCGTTTTCTGTCTTCCCCCTCCCCCATCAGATTTGATTAGCAGGCTAACTAGTGATTCAACATATCTGTGTTGAATTACAATCTAGTTTTCCAGGCTTTTTCCTCACAGTCTGGGCAGATATCAGCCACGGGAATAACAGAAGTTTCACTGGTCTCTGGTTCCACTCCGTGTAAGAGCTTTTTAAAAGGAGCTGTGACATCGAATGTCATTGTTCACCCTATAATAGCACAACCCGAGCTGTCCACACTGTTGCCCAGGTTACAGGTTGGTCTGCGTGAAACACAAAATCTCCATGAATCCAAAGGATTCTGCAGAGCCCATCATTCAAGGAGACAAACCATATAAGAAAGGTTTTTGTAGAGTGTTAGTTCTTCCATTCTCAGAAGAATGGCTAATTTCACCAATAAAATATCATAGGGAAAGGGAAGGCCCGGAGGAAGGGCAAATAAAGATTTGCGTTTCATTAAAACATAAATATTTTATACATGGAAGCTGGCATTAGCTTCTGCAGTCGTGTTTGGATTTTTTTTTCTCCAGCTAGAATTTGCTTTTTCAAACTGTAGCAGGAATATTATAATACGCCAGCATTTCCTAATATTGCCACAGTGCTGTCCTCAGCTGTCCTGTGTCACCTATTTAAATTTTGCTTCCAATTACACAAATAAGTACTACTTCAAATATATTCTTTATAAATTATTGTCAATATCTGCATTCTTAGGGGGGGAATCTCCCTCGTCTTCTTTCCCCATCTACCAGGGGAAGGGGTGGAATAGGAGGGGGAAAAAGATTATAAACTAAGGGCAGAACCCAGAGTAAAGTATTTGCTCTCATCTAAAAATATATTTCAGTCAATTGTCTGAATAAACAACTCTAAGAGCATGAAAAGATCCTTGTATTTACATGGAACACAGCTTGTATTTATATTCAGTGTAAGGTCTTGATGTGTAAACACTACAAGTTGCTGCAACCTTTCCCTCAAGAAAGAACACCTACTTCCTTTGTGCTTAGGGACTAGGAAGCTCTCCATTCTGTCCGGGGCAAAAATCGTCCATGGGAAACGAAGGAAGGAACCAACTGTAATCTATGAAGAAATTTTGAGATTTAATATAAGTCTCATATAAGAAAATCATTTTTAACTTACTATTAAGAGTCGGGGAAAGTGAGAGCTGGTCACATCAAAAAGAGGACATTAAATTTTGTCTTATAAATTGTGAGCAAAAAAAAATCTGTAGTTGAGACTTCTTGATTCTTTACCAAGGAAAATAAAAAGACTGAAAAAAACAATGTTCGTTTTATATCTCCCTGGTCTGTGGACCCAGCCTGCCTAGTGTAGTAAGGGGTACTGGAGTAGGTTTGCCTCTCCTACCTGGATTTAGAGAACTTTTGGAGGATGATAATCTTTTTTGTTTTGTTTTGTTTTTATTTTAATGTTATAAAATAAAAAGTCAGAGATATAGAAAACTGTGATTTTCCTTTAGTATATAAAAAATACTAAAGGAAAATCTACAAAGAATGGGGGAGGATGGGCTGGGGAAGTTAGTTACTAGCTTCCATTCTGATTTTTCCACCTATATTTCATTAGAGTTTTTGGATCTCACTTTAAACACAACCTTTGTCTTTTCCTTGTAATGCCATTTCAAAATTTCCTTCTGTTCTCTCCAAATGTCTATAGTTATCGCTCCAGTCTTCTTAATTTCCTCTACTTATCTTTCCTCTTCCATTTCCTATTTTTCTTTCCCTAATAGCAAGCAATGTGCAAACTATAGAATAAAATGGAAGCATTGTTTTTAAATATGGTGGGAAAAGTTTCCCCGAAACATGGAACATTTGGGAGATCAGTTCAATTCTGCTTTCTCTTTCTTCTGCAAAAGCAGGAAGGAAATGAGGGGGAGGGAGGAAGAAAAATGGAGGAGGAGAAGGAAGTAGAAAAGGTGGAGAAGGGGAAGAGGATTTCTACAGATAATATGCAGTGACTTTGGGGGGGGCAATTGCACCCAAGCTGGAAACCTGAAGGAGTGACCCAGTCAAAACATGGGGAATAAGAGAGGGTGCTCAGGTAGAGGACAGGGAATAGGTTTAGTGGTGAATACAAAACAAACAGGAAAATGTGTAAATCAGATTGTTAAAATGTACATTCAGTGCTTTCAGTAGTTAAAGCAAAAGTATGATAATCCATTATAAAGGCTTTTGTTCCAATAGTATTGGATGGCATACAAATTAAGAAGCAAAATCGTGGCTAAGTACATTGTTTTAAATATATATTAGTAACTCTTAAAGTTATAGCATATATAAATTCTTAAATTCTGCCCATTCGAAACTATTAATAATTCAATTTAATATAGAGCTGATAGTTCAGACAAATGGTTTCAGCATATTTATTTAAATAATGAAAAACTTCATTAATTATAAAGGTTGGTAGAGGAATAGAAAGGCATTCAAACTGTCTTCTTTCTATGCTATGTTCTCATAGTGAAAGTTAAAATCCTCTACGTTTAAGTAAAAATGAGATTCGCAATCCATTAGAATACCAAAATTAAGGGCTGTAATACTGGCAAATGTTTATTTGTACTCAATATTATACCATACTCTCAGGCTTTACTTTCCTTCATTAGTCGATCATACTCGCACAGATTGCATGTTTTTTATATGTCTAATTATCCTGTGAAATTTCTAAAGAATACATTTTTAGATAAGTGGGAATATAACCTGGTAAAGTTTATGTATTAAATAAAATATAAGAGGGTACATAGACAAGCTTATAACTTTAATTTCTATTAGTAGGATAACTGTGTTAGAATCAACTAATTCAATGGTTTGTAAAGAGTAAATGTATTTTAAAAATACATTTTCTAATTCAGTCAAAATTACTGATTGTCTGCTCTTTGTTCAAGACCCTCCATGAGGCACTAAGGTGGATCAAATATTTTAGGTGGGAAACAAAGATACAGATAATTACAAAACCACTCTTGCTTTTACGTATACTTTAATAGTTCAACAATACTGGGAGAACAGATGTGGGAGAGATGAAAATAATAATAGAGTGATCTGAAAAATCCTCACGAATTGGTGAGAACAGTGCAGTGCATTCCACACACATCTCATGGAAAGGCAGCTTCAAGGTGAAAAACAGGAGCGAAGGCCCCAGAGGTAGGCGTGCTCTTGTTTCTGAAGTTTCCTCACGATACCAACTTGAAATCAGTTCCTCTGCGATTTCAACCCACTGATATTCCTCCTGCCTCTGGGGTCACACACACTAAAACTATTCATTCCTTTAAAAGAAGGCTTTTAATAGTGGATGATTATGTTGGAGTCTTCTGTAAGGAAAGACCTTCTGTGCCTTCTCAAACGACAATTTTTAAGTGTTTCTTAACTAAGTTTTGAATCACTGTTTTATCTCTATTGTTTTCTCCTAAGTCAGTTCCAGATTGCTCATATTATTTCAAGTGTATTGTCAAAAGTCTTTTTAACAATGACAAAGCAAAACTGGATTGTAAGATCTCCAGCTTCCAAACACAAATTAAATAAACAGCAATCCAAAATGACAAATCTGTCGCAATCAAAGAAAGTAGAATGTTCTAGGACTTTTGTCTATGGTTCCAAATTCTCGATACTTCCTAAGAAATATTATTGAGGGAAAAACTGAATTGACAAAATCCTAAGAATTCTCTCTAATACTGCTGATGTGGAGGGAAATATACTATAATGTGTGTAGGGAACAGAGTGAAACCTTGAGTAGAAGCAACTATGATTTACCTCAGGCTCTTAGAAGCTCAGCAGAAGCAGAAAATGTGAAGATTACCGCCGTCCAGGGGTTAATTCCAAAAATGGAGGAACAATCTAAAGCCTGAAACTATGGTCTCTTGAAAACAGAATGTAGCTTAGAATAGATAGGGTAGATTCTGTGAAGACTGGAGTGGGCCCTTAATAACATATCAAACAAGAATGCATCATTCAAGTTCTGTGCAGAAGGCTGCTTCAACTCCAGCTCTTACACATACTTCGAATTTCAGAAAGAAGAATAAAATACAGTTCCGAGCCTTCAAGAAGAAGATAAACCAATCTCTGTCAAAGTGTTGAGGCTGCCAAAAAGAATTCAACCACTTTACATTCAAACATTGAGAATGGATGGCCCACATGAAACATGAGCAAGCTGGGGGAAAAGGCAAAAAACAACAAAGAAAAATAAGCAAACATAATAGAGAGAGGAGGAGAAAAAGAGGGATGAGAACAAAGCATGCAAAGACAGATGAAGAACACTCTATGGAAGAAAACATTATTCAAGGGAAAGAAAAGCCCCCAAAAGTGCTTTGAGCTGTAGAAAAATATGAACAGTAATTCAATAGAACATAATCTCAAGGGGAAGATGATAAAGCATCTATATAAATGGCTAAAGAAGCAAATTGAGAAAAAACACAACATTATTTTGAAACTAAACAATAACTTAGAATTAGCAAGGAACAGAATCGATATAGTTGAAAATCTATTAATTACATACAGGAAATGCTTGAGATAATCCCAATAACTACAGAAGATGAAAAAGGGATTAAAATAATTAGCTAAAGCATAATATATATATTACATGACTGAAGGTAATTAGAGTCTGAAGAATAATTTCTCTGAAATAAGGATGATTCAATTACATAGATCAAGTGGGCACACTGTAATTCACAAAAAAAAAAAAGGATGTAGAATTATCTATATAAATTATCTACATTGTATCTATGTACTAGTTAAATTGTTGCACTTTTCAGATAAAGAGAGAGTTCCTTATGCATGTGTAGCTGCAGGGAGTACATGGGAAATCTCTGTACCTTCCTTTTAATTTTGCTATGAACCTAAAACAGGTCTAAAAAAACGTCTTTTAAAAGAGAGAGAGAGAGAGAGTTCTTCAGTTACTCCACGGAAAAAGAAAGTCACCATAAAGGGAAAACAAATTATTCTGTGACAAAGGAATTCAGCAATGCTCTACAAGTTCTGAAACAAGAAATACATATCCATGAGTCGTATGCCCAACTTAGTTGCTTGCCCTTCAGGTCCATGACATTACTTCTACATAACTTTTTCTTTTTGCTTTAATTAAAGTTTATTGGGGTGACAATGGTTAGTAAAGTTACATAGGTTTCAGGTGTATGATTCCATAATATCTCATCTATCTATCACATTGTGTGTTCACTACCCAGAGTCAGTTTTCCTTCCATCACCGTATATTTGATCTGTGACTCTATCCTTTCATAAATCCTTTAATCCTTTCTTTTTTTTTTTCTAGTTACCTATTTACTGTTTGGAGTGATGATAGTCACCTTAAGATTAAAATAGTTATTTCTGAGTTGTGGTAAAGGTGATCTTTTTTCTTTTTTCTTTGTATTCTCTCTATTACTTGAATATCTTTAAATTAGCCTGTGTCTTCACAGAAAATGATAGCACCTGAGATCAGATCTGCACAAAAATATATGATTATTATCTACATAATTCTAGGTCCTATATTTCTAAAAATGTGGCCTAAAATCACTTACCACTTTGAGGTTGTCAGACTGCATTGTTGTTTCATTTTCAGCTAACAAGGGAGAGAGAGAAACATCTAGAGCCCAACCATACCTGTCTCTCTGGCACTGCATAAGCCCGTTTATCTTCAGAGAGAAATGACAGCTGCTTTACTTTTGCTTTTCAAACCCCGTACAAATTCATCTTTTGTCCAACTCTAACCTAGAGCCATACAGGAAGTGGGCATTCTGGGAAAAGTAGTTCCACCTTAACCAAGTTGAAATGGTTTGAAAACTATATTAGTAGTCTACTGAGTCAATCAGAGGAAGGAAGGAATGTTATGGTGAAAAGTAAAGGAGGCTGAATAATGACCACCCAAGGATATCAGGTCTTAGTCCCCGGAATCTGCAAACATTACCTGATAAGGAAAAAGGGTCTTTTCACATGTGATTAATTAAGGATCTTGACTTGAGGAGATTATCCTGGATTTTCCATGTGGGCCCTAAGTCTAATCATAAATATTCATGTAAGAAAATGGCAGAGAGAGATTTGACACACACAGAAGAGGAGGCAAGGTGACCAAAGAGGTAGCTTCATTTTTGCCATTAAAAGTTCCTCTTTGTCTGGCTCTCACCTAAAACCACACAGGAAAAGGAATTTGGGGGAAAGTAGTTCCAGTTTAACCAAGTTGATATGGTTGGTAAACCAACACATTAGCAGCCTCTTGAGCCAACCAGGGGAAGGATGTCTCATGAGCACTATAGTGAGAAAATGTAGTGAGCAAGGAATAAAGCCAGTTCTTATATTTTATTTATTATGTGCCGGGCAATGTTATAAGAATATATTAATTCACTTAATCCTCACTATGAGGCAGATACTATTTTTATCTAAATTTTACAGGTTACACAAATGAGACACACTAAAGGTAATTTGTTTAAGATTATGCAACTCGTTAATTGTGGAGCCGGGATTTGAACCCAGGGAGACTGGCTCCATTTCATGTTTTTAACCGCTACACTACATAGTAAAGAGAATATCTCATTCATGGGGTGTTCTATTTAATGCAATAAAACAAATTACAACAAAATTTAGCTGCTTAAAACAACCGTCATTTTGTATCATAGCTCATGAATTCCTGGCTCAGAAATTCAAGCAGGACTCAGCTGGGCAATTCTTCTGTTTCACGTAACATAACTGAAGTCAAGCTGTGGTTTTCAACTGACAAATGAGCTGATCTGAGGAGTCCAAGATGGCTTCACTCACATGGCTGACATATTGGCAAGGATGACTAGAAAGCTGGACTCAGCTGGAACAGTTGGCTAGAGGTCCTACACATAACCATTATAGCTGGCAGACTCAGGGTAGTCAAACTACTTACATGGAGACTTAGAGCCCCCTAGGAGTTTTCAAAAAGAATCTTGTGGAAGCATCAAGGATTTTTATGACCTAATCTTAGCAATCCCTTCTGCTACAGTCTGTTGGTCAAAAAACTCACAAAGGCCAGCTCAATTCAAGAGGAGTAGATTTAGACTCTTAATGGAGGAGTAATTAAGAATTTAAGACCATTTTTAATCTACCACAGATATTTATGTAAATTTAATAGTTTCTTGAAATTCATAGCCCATAATTATCTTGATGCACTTCAGAATGGAACTGCTGTTAATAAATTGTACATATGAATTACCTGAACTACATGATAGGGGACTTAGTTTACCACCTTGATTTAATGACTAATCTTAAGCAAATCATTAAATTCTCTCAGCCTCATTTTTTTTCCTTTATAAAATAAGGATTTTGGACTATTTTATTAAGAGTCTTTTCTCTTGGAATCTTGAGACTACAGAATAGAGAGATGTCGACGTTACATCCTGGAGCAGAGTGCAGAGAGGGCCCTGTTCGTCTCCTTGCTTGCTTCTGTAACAGGAAGCTGACTGCGTGTTACATGGACCACGCGAGGATCTGTCAGGGAGGTGGCTGGGTTTAGATGGTCTCCAGCCGTGTTTCAGCTTTCAAATTTTCTTTTGTTATCTGATACTTTTAGTCATCTATACCTCTATTAGTCTAGGGGCAACCTCAAAATGTCAGTAGGTTAATACCATGAAAGTTTATTTCTTACACACATCAATTCCAATCAGCGGGGCGGGGCGGGGTGCATTTTGCTGCAGTAAGTCATTCAGGGACATAAGCTCTGTAGATACTATAGTCCCACCATCTCCTAGGAACTCATAGACCTCAACCCAATTCTCCCAACCCAGTTGGCTGGCAGAGGAAGAGAGAGAAAGCAGGGGAAAATCCCCCAGTTGCCCCTATGGACTAACCTGAAAGTGGTGTGCAGCCCTTCTGCATCTCATTGGCTAGAACTCCGTGATAGAGCAACACTTACGGATGGGAAATGAGGTCTCCCTGTGAGCCCAGAAGTAAAGGAAATTGATTATGGTGAAGGCACTGCTGTCTGACCCTCAGTCTAATCTTTAAAGCAGGGAAGCATCGTAATGTTGTACAAATCTAGATGAATTTTAGAATGAAAACAGAGAAGAAACTTTTTTTTTAAATTTCCTGCCTGAGGGCTGCCTAATACTTAGCGCTAAATGGAGGACCTCAATCAGTGAAACTCCTTCTTGTTCAATAAACACTATGAAAAAAAAAAAAAAAAGACTTCTGTGAACGCAGAACTTTAAATTACAACTAGACATGTTCATAAGATGTACTACGGCTATTGAGAATTCTTCAGAACGTGCTAAATGTCCTGTTAATGGTAAATTTATGCCAATGAAGTTATCAACCCTTTCCTGATGACCCAGAGCTTAAGAGAATCCCTGTTGGAAAGCTCCTAGAACATTTGCCCACACTGTGCGCTTTTTTACAGGTAGCACTCTTAAGCCCCCATTTTTAAAGGAAGCACATTAACACACACACCTCTTTGGCAGAAACACGTCATTGTGTTCTCACAGTTTCCAAAAAGGAAACTCGAAATCTGGAAAAGATTGCTCTGTAATCAGAAACCATTCAAATTAAACAAATCTATATTTGCTTGCAAAATGACCCACTCTCTTTCCAGCGTCTTCTTTAACAATGCTTATTATCTTCATGTCCAAGGTTAACTATCCATTCCAGCTTAACTAGCTTGCTCCTGAAGTTCATTTCGGGCTTCTACCACACTGAAGTCACGATTTTACTCTTGGGATCACATATTGGTAAACTGAAATTACTTTTAAAATTATTTAACGTATAGTTTAAAAGCAAATACACAAGAATATATAACAAGTAGCAAGGACTCCTAGTGTTTAGGTAGTTGACTATCTGCCGATCTAGTTTTAGGGTGAGGAACAGAATGAAAGTATACTATACACTAGAACACAACTGACACAAAACCACTCCCCATCTTGTCTGATTGTTTCTATGTCTTCTTTATTTATGAAAAACAGAATAAAAGAGCAGCTGTTTCTAAAATGCACTATGGATACTCCTGAATGATTTTAGGTTTCATGCAGCAATGTATAAGATTTAATCACAAGGAGATGAAGATTTTCCCTTTTAAGTTGTCTTTCCATGGATTACACCAAAGAGAAAGTCTTAATTTCTTGCTAGTGTGTCTTAAACATACCTCTAAATCTAACTGATCTCTTTAAGGGGAGAGCAGGTCTTGGACCCAGAGTCTTTGGCAGGCAATAGTATTTTGCTATAATTTAATTTCTGTAGTGTTTTCAATGCATTTATTTTTATAAATGCCCGCTACTTACTCCAAGTCATATCAATTTCCATTTCCACTAGTTACATAAAGTCAATTTAAAGAAAATGTTAAATAAATGATACTAAAAGTAGACCTGGATATGGCAAGTAGTATCATGAAGGTAGTGCAGGAATGAATAAACTTTGAGAAACAGTGTATGGAGAAATTATGCAACACATATTCACCACACCTATGTTGTCATTGCCATAAATAACATGCAGAAAGAGGCAATAGCATCAGAGGTTATTTCCTTTGTAGTAAAGCTGTTGTATTTATGCGTTGTATTGTTCTTCACATTCTATGCTAAAGGGTGGTTATTTACACATGTTAAACCAGATTGAATTTCTTATGATACAGGTTCAGCTGCCAATATAGTAACCAAATTTAACAAGTCTCAGATAGTTTATTTCTTTCTCCATAATAGTCATATTGCTACAGTTCAAAGATGCCTCCCTATCCTGTCTACATCCCAAGTAGCAGGATGAAGGAAGAGGCCAAAAGAGGGAAAGCTCCTTCCCTTTAAGTGCTTTATGTTGGTAAAGACTAATTCATATAGCCACATTTAAATATAAGGAAGGCTGGTTTGTTGGCCCTATGGTCCACTGACAATTCAATTTCTGTAGAAGAAGAGAATAGATACTGATGGACACAGCAGTCTGTTTAAAGATCCAAGGGATTTCTCAGCATAGAAAAGATGAAATTACATTTAGTATTATTTCATCATTAAAGCGCTTTTAATATCTTACTGTTTTATTTTAAATACAAGGTTTGACAATTAAGTTTGCGAACTTGTTGCAATGATGGTTGCTAACCTTTTTTGATATCAGAGGGATCATTCATTATGAATTTGTACCAACTGGACAAACAGGTAACCAAGTTTACTATTTGGAAGTGCTGAAAAGGCTGCGTGAAAAAGTTAGATGGAAACGACCTGAACTTTTCACCAACAATTCATGGCTCTTGCATCACGACAATGCACCAGCTCACACGGCACTGTCTGTGAGGGAGTTTTTAGCCAGTAAACAAATAACTGTATTGGAATACCCTCCCTACTCACCTGATCTGGCCCCCCAGTGACTTCTTTCTTTACCCAAAGATAAAGGAAATATTGAAAGGAAGACGTTTTGATGGCATTCAGGACATCATTGGTAATATGACAACAGCTCTGATGGCCATTCCAGAAAAAGAGTTCCAAATTGCTTCGAAGGGTTTACTAGGCACTGGTGTCAGTGCATAGTTTCCCAAGGGGAGTACTTTGAAGGTGACCACAGTGATAGTCAACATTGAGGTGTGTAGCACTTTTTCTAGGATGAGCTCTTGAACTTGATCTATATAATTGTCTGACCTCATATAGATCCCTTGGCCTAAAGTTCAAGTACCTTCACAATTGTCTACAACATGACAATATGGCATTACATGTCATAAATAGTTTGAAATGGCAATATATTAGAGCTGCATATTTTAAAATGCTGTACAGTATGACTGAATTTATCTCGGTGGATCTGATAATTGTTAAGCAAGATGAAAATGGAAGCATTTAAGTGCATGTGCACAGCATTTACCTCTTAAAGATATTACTGACAGGAAAACCTAGAAAGATATTTTTATATTTTTAGCTCTGCTAAACGACCAGAAGTTCACAGAAGGTAAACTTAAGACTCCCACAGCAGAGGCTGACACTGACAAATGAAAATGAGGTTAAACGGAATCATTATAAAAATCCCTCTGGTAAAACTTCAGAAAAACAGAAGTTAAAGCCAGATGCTTCTATTATCCAGCTCATCCAATTTAAGTCTACACAAGAATCAAAAATCTCTATTCTGAGACTTCATAGAAAATGCTCAAGGTTTGGGGAATGCAGGAGGCTTGGTAGCATTTTGCCAATGCTGGGACACTGTAGGAGGCCCCCCAAATCCTATATCTGGAGTTATGGGAAGTCCCTGAAATCTGTCCTAGATATAAGGATTTTAAATAATATTTATCATTATGATACAACCATTGGGAAAATAACTTCAAGATTTTTAATATTCTAGAAATAATTAAGCAGAAAGTTTAGTGGGATCCTCCAAAGAGTAACATAGATTCCATTCCGATGCGAAAATGAAAATAAGGTGAAAAAATGATTAATAAAATAGAATAATATTATTACTTATTAGTCAAATAGTATCAGAATATAAGAATCCAGTTATACTGTATCAGGACAGACATGTTCTCATTCAAACATATATGATCTAACAACATTTCTCTAAGATTTAAATCTTAGAATATTTTTTAAATGCAAAAAAAAATGTGTCTACGATACCTAAAAATGAATACTACACTGGACACAAGAAAATTGGCTTAACTATTATTACGTATAGTTCTAAACTAAATTGCAGAGTAAGCAGAGCCTCTGTCTTCACCTCCAGCCTGTTTTGCGATTTCCTCTTCTTGTTGGTCTCTTCTGATATTACTTTCTCTTCTTCCCTAGCCTCTGACATGGTCCATTCTAGTCTTGCTCTCAGAGATGGATCCTATAAATAATGGCAATAAAATATTACAATTTATATTCAGTTTAGGAGAGAAAAGACTGACTATGGATCGGGTGGCTGGGTATTTGTGCTTTTCTTCCTACCCTCTCCCACCAACAGCACCCTGGTTTCCCATGAAAGAATTCACTCCCTATTCATTTTTGGCCATGTAGTTTGGATTGGGTAAACCCATTCCCAGCCCTAGGAGGGAGCCATAACATCACCTTTTGTCACCTGGAGTCAAATGCCTACTGAAGGCCAGGTTTTTAGTGGCAATAGAATGTAAAAGTGTGGGGTTCTTTGGTTGCTTCTGAAAACTTGGAAAAAAGAAAATAATGAGCATAGAGCTTTAAACTCACAGCCCATCATTGAGGTAATGAACCAGAAAACTTCCTTATGTCCTATAGCCAAATGGTTGAGATTTCTGCAAACAAACCCAAGGTCCAATCCTACAGGTGGCTGAATTGTAAAGTACATAGAATTCAAAGCCACATATTATCTTATGTTAAAATTATAGCGTGCATTGGAAAAGAGTTACAACCATAAAAATTGGAATGAATGCATCTGGGTAAGTTCCAGAGAAACTGAGGACCTTAAAGCTCCAAATTCTGTTGTGCTTCCTTGGCCAGGAGAAACAGTCCATTCTCTCTAAGGAGGTTAGACTTCTCTTGCCCGAAGAACCTGTAATGACCTTTCCAAAAGAATGGCCTTGCAGGAAGATCTTAGTCATGTGGAATGATGATATCCCAGTGTACTCTGGAAACTGGCCAGCATATGCTTAACCATACTGGTGGGCAAGGATGTGTTAACCAGGCAAGATGAGTTGTTTTCAACAGCAATATGTAAAAAAAAAAGTTAAAAGAAGCAATGGCAGCAAACGAAAACAAATGTATGGAGCAAATAAGGAATTAAATAGTTCTGTCGGTACTTTCTGTTTGGCATTTGGACTCAGGAATGGCCCCTCTATTCATCTTTTATTTCTGTGTAAAATGTAGAGGCTTGAAACAATATCCATTTATTAGCTCACACTTCTATAGCTCAGAATTCTGGGCACAGCGTGGCTGGATTCTCTCCTTGGGGTCTCACAAGAGTGGATAAATGAAACTTTACTGGAGGATATAAATGGAAATTTCAGAAATAAATAAAGATGTCAGAGTGTTGTGATCAGTTTGGTGTCTGTGAATATAAGGAGCTCTTAGATGCCATTACTATCCCAAGGAAAAAGTAGATTCTCCAGAAAGCATAATAATCAAATTAAAAATGGAGAAGGATCAGCAAAGAAGAAACGTCAAGAGCAAATAAAGAGAGAAATGGAGAAAAACGAATAATGTAGTTGTGTCAAGTTGGGCAGGCCTACAGTACTGTCAAATATGGAGGCGAAAAAAGGATGAGAATAGGCACTTTGATTTAGGTATTTCTGGTTACTTTTTAATCTGAATGATTTCAGTAAAATGGAAATAATGGAAATCACAACAGAGAACACAAAATTTGAAAACAAGTAGGGGAAGTCTGTAGGAATATTCTTTTTAATCAAGTTGAACCAAATAAGAGAAAGGAAAAGCATACAATGTGGGTACATACCAGGCAGAGAACATCCCTCTGCATGTTTGAATACAAAAGGGCTGGAAGTAATGGGAGAAAGAACAGTGATGGAGAAGGCAAGAGATACAGGCATGGCGATAAGGCAGAGGGCAGATAGATGGGTGAAGAATAGGTATGTCTGTGGAGAACAGCTGGCTTATGATTATGATATTGGGAGATGGGGAAAGTGAAAAAAGATTAGTTGCCACAATCAGTGAGGTTTCCGCAAAAGGCCACCTCCCAGGGCCTAGAAAGAAATGATTGATGGGGAATGATAGGTTTTTAAAACTGTGAGTGCTCATTAGTGGTAAAGAAAGGAAGAATTAAAAAGAAAGCTGAAGATTGTAGAACAATATGCATTGCTTCACCCTGATTCACTTTGTGGGTCTCCTAAGCTTTCGTTTTCGTTTTATTCCAAGTGTGCCGTACTGCCCTTGATTCTAGTCGTGCATTTAGATTAGTGAATATTTAACAATAAATTGTATCTTGACTTTGGTACTAAATTATGCTATGTACTCAGCAACCTCAATTACAAAACATAATTTTCCAGATTCTACTTCAATAGCAAGGGTCCATGCACAGTAGCAATCTTAAAGAGTCTATAAATATGAATCCCAGATTTAAATACAAAAATCATATACAGATAATCCCAGTATAACATGGCACTTCCATAACATGGTTTCACTCTAACATGCTTTGAGAATTAGAGAAATCCACGAACAACACAGAGTGTAATAAGAGCTTTTAAGAGCAAAAAAATATCCCATTCAAAATTAGGGAAATCCCTGAACAACACGGAGCATAATAAAAGCTTAGTGGTGATGACAAAGAAAACATTGTTTACTACATATTAATATGTTATAGTCTTGGTGAAAATTGCTTTAATAAAGATATTTCTCTTAATTATAAAAATGTAATAGTATGTTTGTTTTTTTTAATTTTTGGAGCTTAACCCCCTTTTTTGTACCGGTTCTTTGTTTCGTATAACACGGATTCGCATAATATGGCATTTTTTAGGAACCTAACAGCCATGTTGTACAGGGGTTACCTATATATCATGCAATCTTAGTTTTGGAAGAAATAGGAAGATTTAAGAAGTGCTTTGTCCTCTTGCCCATTGAGGATTATGAGATTAAATAAAGTTTAGAGACTTCCAAGGGAAGTGAAGCTTATACTTCTTGACATTTTCCTTCCACATAGTTATTCCTATTTTCAATCTAAAAGCTCAATATACTCTTAACATAGTTGAGTTTATTTATTAATTTCACTTATTTTCCTCATCTTGTTTAAGAATCCCCAGAGAGAGTAGGAAAGGAGGAGTACCCTTCAAACTTCTAGACTAATGCTGCTTTCATTGAATCACATTCAATTAATTGGCACCTGAGCCTGACCTGTGTGCATCTTCCTGAAAAAGTAAATGAAAATTTTAAGAATGTTCAGTGAACGATACCTAAGTGTTGATTTTCAATATTATGTTTTCACACAAATTAGGCTCCAGTTTTGCAGTTTCCCTCTTAGGAGAGAGCAGACATAAACATAACTAGTCATTATAAACTAGGATGTTTCTAACAGAATGAAAATTGCCTTGTTTCTATTATTGATGATCTCCCTCCTTTTGCTGGTATTAAATAGCAGCTCTCAAATGAATTTTTATACTAATTCCTTCCCTAGCTTTCTGAGGTTGCAAGGAAAAGCCAAGCCAAATTAGATGACATTAGGTTATCACAAAGATGCCCTACCAAGTAAAGAAGCATGGGAACCCATCTCAGCTGCTATACTCATTCAGAAGCGCATCACTGCCAGGACTGGAATTGCATTGAGCTCCATGGAGAACCAAAACAAAGGCCCATTTTCTCCCAGGGTATTTCAGACTAGGGACTGGGAACCTACCTCCTATGGGTGCAACCTCATATTAATGAGACCATCCAATATGGAACACCCCAATTGGGCTGAAGTTTGCACTAA
The DNA here is from genome assembly GCF_004115265.2 of Rhinolophus ferrumequinum. NCBI lineage: Eukaryota > Metazoa > Chordata > Mammalia > Chiroptera > Rhinolophidae > Rhinolophus > Rhinolophus ferrumequinum. The sequence continues at coordinate 21,382,842 of NC_046309.1, forward strand.
GCTATTTTAGTAACAGATGGCATACCTTAAGTCTATGTCATATCAGTTTACTTTATGCAGGGCACCTATCCATGGATGGATTCCTGGTAGTGTATATATTCACATCTGTACCTAGCGTAAACGACAATAACTTAGAACAGAAGCTCATTTCCTTAGAAAGAGTCTGAAGGCCATACTTGTCCACTATTCCTCTCTGGTATCACTGCTTCTGTAGGTAGGCGCTGTTTAAACAATAAAACACTGGTTCTGAAACATGACTATATAAGATTAACCTGTGATGTTTATTTAGAGTATAGATGTCAATTCACGGTACCTAGATATTTTGATTGACTAGATTTAGAGGGAAACTAGTACTTCCATTTTTAAAAAAGCACCTCCAGTGTTTCTGATAAAGATGGTAGAGGATTACACTTTGAGAAATTCCTTATAGAAAAAAATCCAGGAATTGATTTTTTTTTTCCAGTGTGCTCTGCTTTGTCCAAAGTCACTTGAAGTTATTCAGAGTTTTAACTTGGCATGTAATCTTGCACTGAGTTTCTTTAAAGTCGAAATATTTTAGACTACGGCCAAGATACCCATAGAATGAGGAAAGAGCTCATGAGAGAGAAAAGGTAGTTTTAAACATTACCTATCACATCAAAACAAGAAAAAAAAATGCTGTACCAGAAATGATTTTGTGCAAAGTGACTGTAACTCACCATCATCACTTACACTCTGTGAGACACCGTTAGAATGGAGGCCATTAGAAGACTCCACCCAGCTGAGCTGGGGAACTTGATGAGATCATAACCCAGTGGCAGATGTTTGCAGGGAAAATCCTGCAAGGCACCACTAAATGATCACAGGAGATGAGGATGCATATTGGGAAGGAGGGCACCACAAGCTTTAACTAACTAATGAGCAATCAAGTTCAGCTAACTAAGCTTGGCTAAACCTTCAGCATTATGTAGTATGAGATTTTAGAACATAATCTTTTCTGAACAAGAACAGACCCTGCCTTTTATAGAGAACTTGAATATAATCATGTCTCTTCTTATATTGATAGATATGTTCATTGCCAAGCAATTAGAACTCTTATCAATGACAGGAGATCCATACCACTCTCAACCAGAAGGGTTTAAATAATAAAACCACCCCCACAGGTACGCCAAATCCCTTCTTCTCTTTCAATTTAAACTCATTTTCTTTTATTCTGTCATTCATGGCAATAGGGAATAGTCGGACACTCTTCTCTGCATGATGACCCTTCACTCTCTGAATGATTGCATGTAATTGGAAACATCTGTGAATGTACAGCTCTTCAGGAAAACGTGTGTCCCAATCTAATTTCACAAAGTAATGTCAGGAAGGAAATAATCAATGAAGTTACTCCAAATCAAAGCAGTTTAGAGAAAGTCTTTTAATCCATCTTTAAGGACAGTAAAGCACGGAGAGAGAATGACTGATGTCAAAAGATGCATAAGAAAGGGTTTTTTTACACCTATACTTTTTTCTAAATTTTGAGGTTAAAATTAAAGTTTAAGGACAGCTCTAATGTATTAATAAGAATAATTTAGGGCCACATTAGGATATCAGAGCGTTTATTTGGAATCTTGGGTTTTATAATGCAAGATTTTTGTTTATCTTGCTCTTGATCTTAGCCTCCCATTTTCAGTAAAACAACTTGAAAGGAGAGGACACCACTTACACATACGTAGACTCTCACAAAATCTAGCAAATGTTCTACCTATTAGAAGTGTTCATTAAACATTAGTGTTCAATGAGTCCACAGTGGTCAAATTAGAAATTTAGAACTAACTCAATCGTTTCTGAGCTCTGTTTAGTGAAAATAATGGCAACCGGTTAATGTCACACAGAGATAAATGTCAAATAAATAAATGTATGTTTCTTCAAACAGTGCAGACAAATAGTCAATAAAATATAAGCCTCATTTTCTTTAATGAGCACTGAGGGTGCTCATGGGCCACTTGGGGGATCCATGGGTAAGGCATCCCCATGGGTGTCTCAGGGGTGGGGTTGTTGACAGAGTTTGTCGTGCACTTAGTAGGATCCATGTCCCTTTAATGTGCTCTGGGAGTGCTATCTGCCATTCTCTCAGCCTCTTCCCCCTCTCCAGTCATTCAACTCTTTGTACTCTGTATGGGACAAGAAAGAAATGATCTTCTTGGGCAACAACACACACAGCTGGGGAAGCTTGATTCTTGCTCCTATGCACTCACTTTGCCCCAGGAAGAAATCACAGGTAAATACATTCTCAATTGGCACCAAGCTGTGCCACTTTGGGGGCAGGTGTGACATGGATAAAGTCAAACTATTCCTCTTACCTCCTGTCTAAGGCATCCAAACTCGTACGTTTTTGTTCCAGTGGTGTGCTGGAACTTCTCGCTGAAAACTTAGACTTCCACAAAGGCTCTCACATCCGTGGTGATTAGTTAAGACAGTGCTCTCGGAGGCTCGCAGACCACAACCAAAATGGGCTGCAGCTAGTTCACAGGCCACTGCACAGACCACAGACCGAACTGAGGTCCGTGTGCCTATTACCCAGCACACAGAGGGCAAGACGCCTCCCGGGTTCTGTGGCGTATTTATGCTGGGTACCATCACTCCCAGAAGGCACGTCTGTCTGTGCATGGATGCCAAATAGTTCTTGTTGGGTGGGGAGGGGATATGATGAGGGACACCTTAATCAGCCATGTTGCTGATGTCACTTTTCAAAATCTGCTTAACTTCCCTAACTGAGAAATGTACTTGATTCCCTGTGTTGTGTCATCACCTGTCTCCATTGAACCAATACCACCGTCAGGCCTTCCCAGACTTCTTGTCATTCTTATTAAGGTTGACTTTGAGGTGTTTCATTAGACTAATGCCTATAAGAAATAAAACAGAGCTTTTGATACTCTAGACCCACCATTTTTCTTTTCAAGCAGTTTCACGATATCTTTTCCATATTAAACATTAATACATGTAATTCTGCTGCTGTTTCCGACAAGGTAGAATTGAAAGATATAAAACAAAAGAGAATCACAATGTTTCAAAATAATTTTTTTCCTAAGAAGTCTAGAATATTTGTCATTGTTTTTTATCACTCATATCATCTCTCCCATTTATATTTAGGAAACAAGCAAAAAGTTTTACATTACTCAAGATCATGCAATGTGAAGCTAGAAATTATAATCCAATGACCACCAACTATTTGAATTATACCTTTGCAATAATCATCCAGTAATTTCATGAGCTTAAGATGTCTCCCTAGTATTTTGAATTCTTTTAAATATTTCAAGCTTATTTTTATATTTCATGTTCTTCGGGATTTTACTTTGCTTTTACTCATATTTGTTTCCATCTTCTATATTTAAAATTCAGGCAATTCCTTACTGAATTGTCATCTGCAGATGAGTTTGTTGAGCAACTGCTGATGATATTTGATTTGTGGAGAATATACAGGTGCCCCAAATATTCATTATTAGCATGAACTTTCCATTCTTTTAAAATTAAAACATTTAGTCTCCATAAATTTTCTATTGAAATTCAAATGTGATACTTGGAATAAATAATATTTTAAGTCATTATCACTAATATGTCTTCTAATCAAATTAGTTAATATACATAGTTCATTGAGTCTTAAATAGATAAATTATAGAACTAATTCCTCTGTTCATGAATTTATTACTTTTGAGTGCTATTTATTAAAAGAACTGTGTTTTAGCTTTTGAACAAATTAGAGCAGGTAAATATATAATTCCTGATAGGTTAATAAACACTTATTTCAGTGATAAAAGTTTTTAAAAATAGGAGACTGAGAAGAGGAGGCCGAGAAATTAGCTTAAACCTCAATGGTGCTTACAAAATAAATAACATGAGCTTTAAAAGATGATGGGTTTAAGGATCAAATGCTAAAACCTACAATGGAAATTTAATAAACTCTTTTCAACTGTTAGAAATTACTCAGATAAAGAAAGGAAGCAACTCACAAATGAGAAAAACATAACCAACAAATGTGAAAATTTTTCAACTCAATATTTTTAAATGAAATATATATTAAAATAACAATGTGATTCCAGGGTTTTATACCTCTCAAATTTTTATATTTTAAAAATTGATAACAATTGTGTTGAAAGTGCAAAAAACAAAAAGAAAAAAACAAAACAAAAAAACCCAGGTAATTCTTTATCTCAATGGGCAATGTTAATGGATATAGTCTTCCTGGCAATTGGGTGATATGTACACAAACTTTCTAGTGATTAAAAAATATATACCAAATACCTTGAAATTATGTTTATCAACTTAGAAATACCTCTCCTAAACCCTTGTTCTGAGGAAATAATTAATGGTAGCTGTAAAAATATAGCTGCTTTGTTAAAGGCTGTAAATGTCCAATAATCTGGGTTAAATAAGAAACTGTGTTTCATGAATTATTGGGTAGTCCTTTCAAATAATGTCCTTGATACATGTAAAGTTATTGAAAATTATTTTTAAGGGACTAAAAATTATGCATATATAAATAGATGTAATTTTGGTAATATATACCAATGTGGTGGGAATTTATCTGATACTTATTTTCTTTTACTTTTTTTTTCTTTTACCTTTTTTTATTTTTACCCATCTATATTTACAATTTTTGTGCAGTGTCATACACTTAACAAAGTTTTTTTTAAGTAATCTAATAATTATGTTACACAAATAGCATATGCCTCAAGTATATCATTCAAAAAAATCTCCTTAAGCTGTGATCTTTATTAATGAAAAAAAAAGAAAATGTATTAGAAACTCATTAAGCCACATACTCAGCTCAAAGTCCCCAACTGTGACAACTGCCTTTCTTCACCCCAGTGTTAGAGCCCCACAGCTGTATTTGTCGTGGCTAACACTGGTGGGACCAGATGTGGATATTTATGCAAACAAGTCTACTCAAAGCCTCTTTCCCTTACCTGGAAATGGAATTCAGGTTGACTCCTGAGCACCACCTGAACTGAAAACAAACCCAGAGCTATGGAGTTTTATAATAGAAAGGTAGAGAAAACTGGTTTGCTGAGTGACGTAGAGAGAAAGTGAGGAACGAATAGAGAAGATGGGAGACTACACTGTACGAGAAAGACAGAAAGGAGTAATCTTAGTTCCAGGCTCTTTTCCAAAGCTTACCAGGCCTGATTGCACTTCCTGTCACAGGATTTCAGGAATAACCTATATCCTGTGATAAAATCTGTTTTCCTTTTAACCTAGTTTAAGTAAGTTCCTATTATTTGCACAGAAAAAGCATAGATTAAGAAATGGTCTATCAGTTAAGAAAGCAGAAGTCACACCAACTATTTTTAACAAGAAAATTCAATCAAGGAATTGATTTAACAGGTACTGGAGGACTGACAAGACAAAAAAGGGAACACTGAAATATCACAGATGTGGCAACTGCAGTAGGAAGCTATCACCTTAGCGCTGGTAGGAGGAATACTAGAAAAACTAGTAGTTTGAGGATGGACTGCCTGGCTGGTGCCTATAACTCCGGATCTCAGAGGAGAAGCCCCAGGGAGCTGGCACTTGGATATCTAAGGATTGGATAGCAGCTAACTGGTGCTGATCTCTCTGAGAAGGCAAAATGAGACTTGTTGTAGAAGTGTGGGGGAAAGAAGTAAAAACGAGAACCAACTGTGACTGTTACCTACTGCCACTTGCAGGATGAAAACTCATTGCTCAGTTTATGTTGACAGTCACAAGACGCAACACAGGAAAGAACATGTCCCTGTTACCTCCTCCAGATCTCCAGGTGTGCAGTCTTCCTTTAGAATTCTCTATTGTCAAAGTTTATCAGTGAGGCAACTGGGAAAGCAGAAAGGTGGTTTGCAGGGTCCCGGCCTGTGGGGACAGAGCCAGGAGTGCAGGAGTGCTCTCGGCCTCACGTGGAAAGATGCTGGCTCAGGTAGTAAATGGCCATCAACTGTGATTGGATGGCCATCAGCTGTGGCTAGTTGGCCGTCAGCTGTAACCAGTGAGCCATTGGCCACTAATATAACTGCCGTGGCTACGCTAGCAGAAAATGGGGGCTAGCAAGAAGATGATGGCTGAGCTAGCAAGTGGCAGAGTCTGGATTGTGGATTGCAGAGAGGCGGATTGCAGCCAGCAAGTGAAGTTGGTTGGCAGAGAAAAGTGAATGGCAGGTTGCGGATCATGTGGCGCCTACTTCCTGTGTCTCAACCCAGCCGCCAGCGAGACTATACTGGTATGACTCCCCAATCTATGGCTCCGTGGGTGTTCTTTTTTGGCCTCACCATGTCCTGCGTTCTTATGTGGGGAGCGGGAGCAGAGACCCCGCAGGCCATCCGCGTGACACGGCCCTTTTGAAACAAAAAGAAAATGGCTTGATAACAAGCAAATATGGTAAAAGTAAATGTTATGTTACTTCTTAATTACATATTTTATGCCAAATACACAGTCTAAAAATGTTCCAAAATGAATAACACTGTAGAGAAACCATAAACACCACTCAATATAGAACTTAAATTGAGGGAAAATTTGCTATTTTGGCAGCCTATGTTCTACTGAAAAACAAGTATTTGATTAGTTTTGTTTAGTCCTAGATATAATTAAGTTTGTGAATTTAGAAATAATTTTATATGTATCTTTTGAACAAAAATGAAAAATGAAGTTAGTACCTTTATTGTTCAAACATAGTGAATTTTCACAGTACCAAAACTAACTCAAGAAAGGATAGAAAGACAAAAATAAATGTTAACTATGTGAAATGATGGATATGTTCATTAATTTAATTGTAGTAATCATTTCACAATGTATGCATATATCAAAACATTGAATTGTATACCTTAATTATGTACCATTATTTGCCAAAAAAGAATAGAAAATATCTATTGAATCAATTATTTTTATAAAACATAAAAAACCACATTCTCCAAAAGCTTTACTAGGAAAATTTCCAAATACTTGACACCAATCTTAGATACACTCTTTTAAAGAATAGGAGACTAGGTATTTCCCATTTCATTTTATGTGAACATAGACATAACAAGAAAGAGAATTTACAGACTACCGTCTCTTGCAAATATAGATGCAAAATTCCTTTTAAGGGGTTGTCAAATCAAATATAGCTATATATAAGAAGGATAATGCTTCATCAAAACTAACTGGGGTTCATCCCAGGAATGCAGGTTTGGATAAACATTAATCAGTGTAATTTTTTACATTAACAGAATGAAGGAGGAATAAAATGATCATTTCAATAGGTTCAAAGAAGTATTTAATAAAATTCAACATATATTCCTGATTAAAAAAAACAAAACAAAACTCTCAGCATACTGGGACTAGAAAGGAATGTTCATAATGGTTCTTTATGATAAACTGATAGCTAATATTATACTTAATGATGGAAGAGTAAATACTTTCTCCCTGACGAACAAGCCTCAAATGTCCACTCTCACCATTTCTATTCAACATTGTATTAGAAGTCTTAGCATGTGTAATAAGATAAGTAAAAGAAACACAAGGCATGAATATAAGAAATAAGGAAGCAAAACTGTTTATTTACACACAACATGTACATAAATGTTTTTTAAGATTCAGAAAGATATACAGAAAAACTGTTTGAACTAATAAATGAGTTTGGCAAAATTGCAGGATTAACAAGGTTAATATACAAAAATCATTTTTCCTGTATACTGGCAATGAATAAGTGGAAAGTAAAATTTTAAATCAATGTCATAGTAATCCAATGAAAGATGTTCAATACTTCTACAATGAAAATTTCAAAACTATGTTAAGAAAAATCAAGTAAACAAAAGGAGCATTTACCGTATTTATGGTTCGGAAGGCTCAACATTGTTAAAATGTCAATTCTCCCCCAAAATTAGCCTCTGGTTTCAATGCAATTTTAACCAAAAACCCAGAATGGTGTGTGTTTGTGAGTATATAAATTGACAAGATGTTTCTAAGAGCTACATAAAAATTCAAAGAATTTTGAATAGCCAAGACAATCTTGAAGAAAGACAAACCTGGAGGACCTAGCATGTATCAAGACTTTCTATAATGCTGCAATAACTAAAACTCTGGCATTGGTGCAAGGATACATAATAAATGGAACAATGGAACCAAATGGCAAAAGCACCACAGCAATTCAGTAGGAAATGAATTGTTCTCCAATAAATGTTTCTGTAGTAATTGGATGTCTTTATAAAGTAAAAAAGACATTGACTCCCTGCTTCATCCATTATACAAAAATTAAGTTGAAGTGTATCAAAGACAAATGTGAAAGCAAATAAATTAAGAAAACAGAGGACAATATCTTTATTATTTTGGGATAGGCAAATATTTCTTATGTAGGACACAAAATGCAGTAGCAATAACAAGTGGATATATTGGACTGCATTAAATTTCATGAACTTCTGTTCATTAAAACACAACATTACAGGGTATGAAAAAATTACTACGAATGATATTTTCAATTACATAACTGTCAAGGACTTATTTCCAGGATATTTAAGAACTCACACAAATCCATAAAGAAGATTTACAACCCAAGAGAAAACTGAGCCAGAAACAGGAAAAAGCATTACAAAAGAGAGGAAATTGAAATGGCTAATAAATGTATAAAAATCTGTTCAATTTTACTATTCTAGCAGTGCCACAAAAAATGTCAAAATGAAAAGAATAGACAACGGTGACCAAGATGTGGAACAATTGGAACTGTGATACACTGCAGTAGACATTTACACTGATTTTATGACTTGGAAAACTTGTTTGCCAATATCTACTAATGTGGAGCATACACACATCTTATCAAACTTCTATTCCTAGATATATACCTAAGGTAAATAAATACAAATATTAATAAGAAGGACATAGACAAGAATATTCATAGCAGTGTTGTCTTAATAGCATAAAACTAGACAAATGCAAATGCCTACTTACCATAAAATTGATGAATAAATTGTGGCATGTTTTCTAAGACAGAATACTAAAGAGCAATGACAACGATCAAACTACAATTTCACGTAACAGCACAAATGTACTGTTGGAAGAAAGAAGCCATAACCAAAAGAGAATGTACACCAAGAGTCCATTATAGAAAGTCAAAGAACAGGCCAAACTAACCAATTCTAGTAGGTCAGAATATTGGTTATCTGTTGTCATGCAGCAGCCTACCCGTCTGTCTCCTCGTACCTACCTCTAAAGAAAGGAGAGTCTGTGAGACTAATCCTTTCAGGGACTTTGCCTCACCTTTGTGCTTACACCTTATGTCTCCCTGTTTGGCCCCAGGGAATGGCTGGTCAGCCAATAACGGGTAAGATTCCCCATGGGGAGAACAACCTAAGCCAGGCGCAGCCGCGTGGGGACCAACAGAAGAAGTCATAGGGTTGATAGATGTGGGCATAGACCCCCACCTTCCCCCCGGCTACAGAGAGCTTCTGCCTTTGTGACTGCATTCCTTCCCACAACCTGCTTGGGAAGAGACTCAATGATGTGTTAACATCAGTTCTCCATCTACCCATATCAGTAAGTTTGAGCATAAAGGTTTTGTCCCTTGGGGAGGTACATCCTGAGACTTACGGTTCCACTGCTTGCTGGCGAGGGTGATTAGTTCGAATCAGTCTCCTAGTATAATGTATGAAATTCACAGACCTTGGAGAAAACCATGTTACTTCCTTGTGTGTGAGCATCAATGAAAGCCACAAGGTGGCCTGATTCGGGGCTCTCAGTCCTTTGAGGCTGTGAGACCCTTGGCCCCCTGTTTCATAACTTTCTTGATTTTGGTTTCTTTCTGAACCCTTCACCGCCCCTTCTCCTTCGCTCACTGCCTGTGTTGTGCTGGATGCGACAGTTACCTTTGAAATGGGAGGACGCCTTGGATGGAGCATAAAGAGACTTTCTGAGGTGTTGGTAATAAGCAGGTTAAGTGGGTACGTTTACTTTGTTAAAATGTATTAAACGATTATTACGATTGTGTACTTTTTAAATACGTATATTATAACCCAATGAAATTTACATGAGCAAACCTGAATGGAAGGATTCAGCAGCTAGTTAGAGGCAGATGAGGAATGATGTGACGACTGGAAGACAGAGCTGAAGAAACTGAAATATACAGCACAGGCAGGAAGTCAGAGGAAAATATGAAATTAAAAGATGGAGAGGGTATAAAACTGGTTTAAGGTGTCAACTGCAATTGAGAAATTAAAAAAGGGAGAAAAAAGGTGATGGTGAATAAGAGCTTTGCATTTTCAGGTAGAAAATAAACATGTCATGGGGATGTAATATACAGCATGGGGAATATTGTCAATAATACTGTGATAGCGTGGTACAGTGTCAGATGGTTGCTGGACTTATCATGCTGATCACTTCTTCAGGTATACAGATGTTGAATAACTATGGTGTACCCCTGAAACTAATATAATATTGTATGTTAGCTATATTTTAATAAAAAATCTTTAAAAATAAAAAAGGGAAAAGAAAAGATGGAGAAGGTAGAATAACAAGTTATAGTATATATAAAATAGTATTCCCGAAGAATAGAATGGAATCAGGGAAAACTAATATTGGAAAAGGTAATAGTTAATCATTTTCTAGAACTGATGAAAAATTAGAATGTTCAGTTTGAAGACTTAAACAGGAAATCCAGATAAGGATAAATCAAAATCGATACACACTTAGATATAGTGTAGTGAAATACAAAATGGCAGCATGCACACACAATTTAAAAACAGCAAGAGAAAAAAAAATCTGTAAAAAGAAGGAATGACAATTATCCTGGAACCCAGAAAACTGTCTTCAAATATCTTCAAAATACTAAGAGAAAGTGTTTGTCAGTCTAGACTTGTGTCCACATGCCTGCAGGAAAGTAAATCTGGGTGTTTGATTTCTCTTGCTTCTTAGGAGGGCTGAATTTATAACACAGAAAATTACTAAAACATGAGAAGAGTGTTCAAAGCGGTTGTCCCGCCCCTTCTGATGAATCACCTCTACATCCCATTCCTCAATTGCCCAGCAACAACACGCTGCTACTTTTTCCAAACCTCAGTATCCAAATATTAATTCTCTCATCCCAACAGGAGAATGCTGCTTCTACAAAAGCAAAACAAAATGAAACACATTCATTTGTTTTTAAAAGAAGAAACGATCCATGAAGCTCATCAGTTAGTGCATCCAACTCCAGTGTCCGTATTCCTAGGTCATGGGCCCTCTTCCTGTAGGCTACTCACATGCTGTTTTGGAATTTTTCATTTTTTTTTAATTGAGATAAAAACATTACTTTTGTTTCATGTGTACAACATAATGATTTGATATTTGTGTATGTTGATAAATGATCACCACAGTAAATCCAGTTAATATTCATCGCCATACATAGTTCCAGTGCTGTTTTGATACTCTATAATTTATGAATTAAATTATAAAAATAACCACCAGCCACAAACCCGCTGTAATACAGTAGATGAAGTAAGGGAGATAAAATTAGGTTAATACTTTTGATACCGTCTTCATGTCCTCCAGTGGTCATTAAATCACAGTTGGTGTAGATGACTTTCTTCCCATATTATCTATTCACTATGGCTTTTGCCCTCAGCCACCACCTCAGCTGCTTGAGGGGTTGTGACTGAGATCCAGATTTCACTCCTGAGAGAAGTGAACTTTCGACAATCCAGCCCTGATGGATTTGCTCCAGTGTTCCATTCCTTCTAGTGAGCATGAAAGTAAAAGAGGACACTAGGGGATCCCAGGCTCATCGGTACTCCTCCCAGCCCTTACTGTTTACGTTGGACAAAATGCTGCTGCTGCTTTTTATTATCTTGAGAATAACTACCATTTGTATCACACTGCAGCTGAGAATCTTTAGGAAAGTTAAGGCCAAAAATACATGTACACACTCCAAATTGTCTTTGGACAGTGAGCATAACACGCCTCCCCCATCTAGGCATTGCTATTTTAAAATGTGTAGATGCACATCTGGCTAATAAAATACACTTTGTTTCATTATTTCACTCATTTAAAAAGTATTTGTTAAGGAAATTCACATGGGCTAGAAGTAGGGATGGAGTGGATGCCCACAGGAAAAATTCGTTCTGTTACCAGAAGAAAGGCAATATATTTTGAGCAGGAAAAACCAACAATTAGTCAATTCTCTGTTTATTTTCAAAACCTATACAGTAGGGAAAGACGGGAATGAGGATTGAAAATTTGAAAACTTGCCAATTCTTTTCTCTTCCCCTTGAAGCTCCATGTGCAAACAAATCGTGAAGAAAATGATCACTGTTATATAATAGAGTGTCAGGACTCTGGGCTTTGGTCTCAGTAACATCACAACAAAATTATTAAATATCTATGAACATCAGTTTCCTTGTTCAAAAAAGATGAGGGGAAAGGAAGGAGTGAGAAAATTGAATACGATGAATTGTAAAGCAGCAGAAGCTCTATCAGTATCAAAATTCTGTGCTTCTCGATCTTTTGTTTTAAGATTCTTAAGTAGACAAAACCTCATTTTCCTTTTTCCCTTTAAGAAATTTATATTTTTTCATCTATCATGCTCCATAATTCTTGTTCAGAAAGATGCCATGGGAATAATCTTACTGCCCGGTATTAGGTTAAGGCCAATTGTTTTGAGTAAAAACAAAGCTGCACTATTCAATGACAAGTATATAAAAAACATTTTATATGGAAGCATCGATACATATTTTGATGGAATTGTTTTTCTTATGTGACTAACACATGATTTGGATGCTTTTGAAGGAAAAGAACAATGTGTTGGGAACAAATTAGGGCTCATTATGAGAACATACTGCATTAATCTCAGGTACAGAAATTTGCATGCATTAGAGTCCAGGGGAATAGTGCCAGGCAAATTGTAATTGTCGTTTTTCAGTGATCTCTAGACAGAATGTTATAGAACCTTGGATAGGAAGATTATAATAGCTCATGCTGACTGTTTTGTTCTCCATAGCACTCTACTATAAACCATATTACCGTGTTATATATATTAACCATGAGATAAAATATATGTATAAGGAAATGATGAGGGCATTAGGGCCAAAGGAGATTAAAAATTTACCTAAACTCACACATTGGCAGACACGGATTCATTCTCAGGTCTTTTGGATTTTATGAGACCAATGTCTTTCCCTCTTTGAGACCATGACATTTTATAATCTCCCAAATCTTTTTTCATTTGAGGAAAATTGTTCCCTATGAAATAATTCTGCCACATTTGAATCTCATGCGAATATATATCAAATGAGGGAATGTCTATAAAAATGCAGAAGTAATATTGAGGAGTTGTGGCTTTTTATAAATTGTTTTTTATTATCTGGTGGAGAACACAAGATCTTGACATAAAAAAAAAAAAAGAGCAAATTGCCACTTATTTCTTCACCCATAAATGCAGCTCGACGTGGTCTTGTAGAAACTCAGATTAGAATGTCTTGCAGAAAAACAACATTCAGTTATTAATGTAAGAGCTGTTTAAAGATAGCAGTATTTATTTCTCTGTGTTTTCCATCCAGAATAAATGATCTTATTTGGAGGGAGATGCCTCTGAAGCAAGAAGCACAACTAACTTGCAGCTGAAAGTTTCTTACTCTTCAGAATGGCGATTGTTCCTTATGATTTACATGCACATAGATCCCCAAGGCCGCCTCCAAAGATAATTTCGGATGAATCGAGCCCTGTGGGAGTCAAGGCCAAGGTTTCCTACATGCAGGTTAATTTGAATTCGCTTCACATTGTCAGTGGCAGTCACGGAGCCCCCACAGCAACGAGCCTGCGAATAAAGTAGCTGGATGTAGTATTAGGCAAGAGAAGCTGAATAGGTCACTAGTCCTAATTCAGTGGCGAGATTTCTTTCTATTCTACGTTTTCACAACAAAGTGGTTATACCAGCTCAGGTAAATCTCAAGAGGTTGAATAATGATTCACAAGACAATTGAAATGTTTCCATTTTCGATGTAGCTATTATTTTGGTAATCTCATTGCTTCATTCTGCTAGTTTCTTTTAAAGCAAAGGGAAATGGAAACCATTCCTGTAATTGCCAATATGAAGCTTTACACAGAAACCGGCTGAACTGGAATGAAAGCTATGTCAGCCTTTCAGTTAATGAGGTTTCTCAATCAATTAGAGGTAGTGGTTGAGGGTCTGCTCTAGGGGTGTGCTGTTCCCAGTAAACCGTGCTATTAGATTTTCTGGGTAGAGCTATAACGAGCGCCTCTCAAAAACTTGGAAGACGCAGATATGAGTTTGCTTTGAGAGACAAATTTTGAAATCAGTGTATAAAGCAGCAATAAGCAAATTTGTCTCAAAGAGATTGAATGACTCCCCTGGCTAAGTGTAATCTGATTGAATGAAATAGCAATGTGTTTAAAGGAAAAATGTTTTCATGAATGTAGAAATGAGACAGACAGAGAGAGAGAGAGAGAGAGAGAGAGAAAGAAGGTAAGAATTGAAAATCCAAGCATCTAGAAGAGAAGGAATCTGGCCAACACAAATCTAAAGCAACTTAAACATTGGGCTAGTGTACCTCTAAGGGCAAATACAAATTAAACATAAGAGGCTTAATTCTCCCTTTCGGATGTAAAAGAACTTCTCTCCCCCTTCCATTTTCTTAGAGTATTTACTTTAGAAAACTTGTAAGTGCTTTCTCTCCTTTTTAAAATGTGTGCCTTTTTATTTTATTTTTTTAAATTTAGATCTAATTGACATTTGCCATTAGTTTCAAGTGTACAACACAATGATTTGATATTTATATATATTGTGAAATGATCACAATAAGTCTAATTAACATTTATGACCATACATAGTTACAATGTTTTTTTCTTGTGATGAAAACTTTTAAGAGCTACTTTTAGCAAATTCCAAGTATATGATACAGAATTATTAATGATAGCTCCCATGTTCTATATTACATCGCCATGACTTATTTTATAACTGGAAGTTTGTACATTTTAACCCCATTCACCCATCTTGCCTTATCCCTAACTCTGCCTCTGGCGACCACCAATGTGTTCTCTGTATCCTTAAGCTCAGTTGTTGTTTTTTTGTTTGTTTGTTTGGTTGTGTTTTTTGGGGGGTTTTGTTTGTTCATTTAGATTCCTCATATAAATGAGTTCATACAATATGTGTCGTGTAACAAGTTAAATAAACCTCTTGCCAGCATACAGACCCAGGAATATTTTTCTCTAGGCCCTTCAACCATCTCCTTGATATGTAATTATCGAGGAAAACAGCACTTCTCGTTCCCAGTTTCTGTGGGAAGATAGTCACTTGTCTTCACTTAGTAAGAGCCTCATTTCAGGTTGCAACACTGCCTCCTGTCATAAAGATCCAAGTTTTTCTTTTCTTTTGGGTAAAGCCAATTAGCTAACACCGATGATCATCCCAACTTCTAAGTGAACTGGGGACGAACTACCCGTATGTGTGACAAGTGGTGCTCCTAAGTTCTCTTAGAACTACCATGTTTCCCTAAAAATAAGACCAGATCTTATATTAATTTTTGCTCCAAAAGACACATTAGGGCTTATGTTCAGGGGATGTCCTCCTGAAAAATCATGCTAGGGCTTATTTCCTGGTTAGGTCTTATTTTTTGGGGAAAAACAGTAGGGATTGCTCATCTTGAGAACATGCATGTAATGGATTGTATCTGCTTGGCTATACAAAGGGTGTGATTTCTTTTTGTCTTTATAATCTTCTTAGCTGATTGTCTAGAATGCATACCCCATTGTGGTTTAATTAATGATTATTTGACAATAAAAAGTTTTCTTTCTCCTCTACCTCTGTGGTGTGGTTTTCTGGGTTGGGAGGAGATTTTGTTTCTAATTTTATTTCTCAAGCACAACTCCTTTAGCTCTGATTCCATGCTCATTCCAAATTCTTGATTATAAATGGTTTTCCCTATAAAGTCTGCATCCAGTGCATTAAATACATGTAAGAATTTTGATTTGTATAATATTCTTCTCCTTGTAAAATAATAAGCATTTGATTATACACATCAGTCTCTATGATTTTGATTATTGGTACACTCTCAAAGAAGAGTCAATTCTTACTATGCTATCAAGTTTTTAAGCTTGTAAATGTAAGTCTGCGAACCAACCTCTAATCCCTGATGAATTGTCAAGATTAATGTTATACTGTGAGGACTCTGAACACACAGCCAACAGACCTTCCCTAGTGAATTCCTCAGACATGCACTTTTTCATGGAAAATTTCTTCAGAAACAAGAATGTTAAATTGTAAAAAACTGTCTCCCTAGCAAGAATTGCTAAGTGTTAGACACTATCTGTTCAGGTCTTGCTTTTGGCTTTGGACTAGAAAGAGGTAAGCACTGGGGAGCTTTCTATTTCTTTCTGGGATATCCAACTGAATTCATCAAGGGAGAAAGAAACATGTCTACTAAGGAATAAAGAAAAAAACACAAAACATTATATTGCAGAGTCCCTATCCTAACATCGCTCAGGCACATGGCTTCATAGACAGCAAATGGAAGACACCAAGAAATGCTTTATTTTGACATTAGCATCGGGGTTCACTGCTTTTCATGTACAACAGTGAAGAATTTTCATTTTTATTCTTTAAATAAACAACCTCCCCAACTTGATACTCTATGATTTATAAACGTTATGCTGTATGTATCTCTAGAAATTTTCGTTCTGAGAAATTATTGTTGACTATTCATACTCTTAGATAGCCTTGAAATAGAAAGAAACACCAGTTTTTTGGGAAACTTCAATGATTTCAATTTCGTTGATTATCTGGAGCTGAACTTTTAACTTGATAATATATTTGGGTCCCTGCTCCTTCACTTGAAGTGTTAATATAAAAATTCTCATTTCTATTTACTTTTCCTATGATTATTTTGTCATCCAGC
Source organism: Rhinolophus ferrumequinum (assembly GCF_004115265.2). Taxonomy (NCBI): domain Eukaryota; kingdom Metazoa; phylum Chordata; class Mammalia; order Chiroptera; family Rhinolophidae; genus Rhinolophus; species Rhinolophus ferrumequinum. Next base: position 21,399,683 of record NC_046309.1, read on the forward strand.
CTCTTAATAGACTGGCACATTTTTATCCAGAGCAGCTAGTCTTTAGTATATTTGTTTCTATCTATACCACATATAACCCAATATTATGGAGATACTCCATGTAGCTACCCCAAGACTGGACATCTATAAATTGCTTAAGATGTATAATCACTGATATTTATATTTACTTGAAGTTTGGAGTACTTGATTTTGATTCTGAATTATCTTACTCTCTAGTTTTTCAATTGCTATTTGTTTACTAAGAAATCTTTTAGTTGGTAAGTTAATGATTTTCAGATTAGCTTGAATTTTGGTTATGATACATTTTGTTGGTTTTCCCTGGACTAAATTTTTATATTCAAACTATTTATCTCGACCTCATCCAAAAACTGAAAATATTTGTGAATATAGTGGGTAGTTACATTTTAATCTTCTCCCTAGTTTCCATGCTTTGTAAGAAAAACGGTAATAGATGAGAAGGCTACTAATCTGAAAGCCTATTCCAACTTCAATCCCAAAATGCATAAAATATATAATCATTGTCACACACATAAAGGGAAACAACAAATATAGAAAAAGGGGGCATTTGATAATAGGAAGAATAATTAATATGCAGGCTTTCTTCAAAGTCTTCCATATATATATATATTCCACATATATATTCCATATATATGTATATTCGCCCCCCTGCTCACGGAAGGAAGTTAGGCAGACAAAATGAAAGAGAATGGAGAATGTTAAAAACTCAATATATATTCTAAGATACAACTTAAACAGTACTTCTTAGCCACAAATATCACATACACTCATATATAGACATATATATATATACACACATGATTTCTCCTTTATTTTCTGAATTCCCAATAATGTTTTGTAATTCTGTTACGATTGAGATCAATATCTGAAGTTTTCTTCCTACAGGTTTTAAAAAAATTCTTACCAATATTGTTTTTCACTTGTTAAAAAATGTTCTGTTTCATTGTATGTTACACATAGTTGGTTACTATGGTGGCTTTTTGCTTCACTATAAAAGATTGTAAATCTCATTTAAAATAAAGCACATTCATATCTCCATCTCCACTTCTAAACAAACCCAACCAATTTACTCTCTTCAAGTGTAAGAACTTTTAACAATAGCATTTTCATCTACTTTGTCTTACTCTTTAAGTGCTAATCAAACAAATTATGTATGGAGAACATGACTCTTCTAATTAAAATATGATATTTACTTTATTACATAAAAAGGCATGTGATTTCTTCAAAAAAGTATAATAAATTTTTGTGATTAAGTAAGCAAATTATATTTAGCAGTTAAAATGTCAATTCACTTCACGTTGCTCTAGAGAGTGTTGAAATGCTAATTCAAACATCAAGACAGGAGGAAAAATTTGGGCTTAAATTGATAAATGACAAAATTCTGATAAATAGCAAGATTTACTGGTTACTCATTAGAAGCTGAAGTGTCATGAAAACTAAAAGATCAAATTATTTTATCTTAGTATGGCTGGTTCTCGGCTGCAAATAATTCAGGTAATCACGTGTAATTACTTCAATTCTTTTCTGTAATGGCTGAGTAATGTCGGAAAAATTTTACTGAAATACATAGGATCATTGAAGTGGTCTTCTCAGGGCTTCTCAGGGCTAGGGCCTGTGGTTGGGTAGAAACAGCTCTAGGAAGTGCCATTCACATTCACGGCTGCTCTGCTAGACTTGTGTACCAGTATTTATTACCGTGGTTGTTTGTTGAATGGCTGGTCATGTCTTGAAGAAGAAAAGGTTTTCTCCTAATATGAACAAAAAACACCACTCAGGTTGCAGTAGGGCTACACTCTGATTCTAACTACACCCTGAAAAGTGGTAACAATTATCCAGAATCTCTATCTGATTAGATTACAACTTCACTAAACTTGTGTCCTTTGTGAAGATATGTGGAAAGTCAAATATAATATCTCCTCAGGAAAACTAGTGACTTTAATGAAGATATCGTATTCTGAAATAAAATAATAAAAGTGATTAGCTTTCACAATATAGACATCAATCTAATGAAATTATTATTTATTGGTTCCTTCCTGTTGCAGTCAATAGTTTTAGTTTATTTCAGTCAAAAATTGGCTAAGAATTTTCAACATCATGGTATAAAATGGAATACAACTAAACAAAATACTGGACAATTCTTTAATGAATTTATTCAGAAAGTAATAAGAAACAAAATTAAAATGAAAGTACAACCAGAAAAATAATGGTACATTAAAATATTTAAGAATATAACAGAGAAAGAAGTACTTGCCTATTAAACATTATTAAAATGAATTATATAACGCATAGCATGAACTTGAAAATAATATGTTAATATAAAGCTAGGAGGGAAGATGAGTCCAAGCATTAACACTTATGCTCTGATTTAGAATATATAGGCAAAGAACACTTGTAATAATGTCCCCCAAATAGGAGAACAAAAAATTAATATGGAAGAACAGTTATAGATACTTCCATTAGGCAGAATTGAATAGGTGGGGAAAAGATCTTGAATAACAACAGAAACCCAGTGGAAAATTGTCCTTTGCTCAGGAGATCTTTGAGGAGCTTACTGCAATCGAAGGAGAATAATGAAGACATCAGAATAAACTCCAGAATTAAGAGGAAAGGAAAGAGTGGGCAGAAAGGAAAAAGCTGAGTCTCCAAAGCAAGGAGAAATGTATTCTGTGAGGCAGTTAGGTATAATCTAGAGCAAGATTGGGTTTGTATCCTTACTGTCCTAGGCAACTGGCTGTGTGACCTTGGGCAAGGTAGTGACCTCTCTAATGATTAACTATGTATGTCTGTTGTTTTTCCCCAATACAGTCGTCCCCCCTTACCTCAATTTTGCTTTCTGAGGGTTCAATTACCCACCATTTCAGTTACTTGAAATTGATATAAGTTTCTTATACCTGTGTTAAATTAAGGTCTTTTATGGAATGGGACTAGTTTTTGCCATTCTTTACCAAAAAGTTGAAGACATTTACCTTTCACCTCCTCTAGATATTGCAAATATTTGCAGTTTGTAGTAGTAAAAAGCCTGCATTCTGGAGTTAAACTCTCTGCATTCACATGCCAGTTCTGCTGTTTACTAGTTGAGAAATCTTAAAGAAATTATTCAGTAGTTCCAAGTCTCCATTTCTTTAGCTGTAAAGTTGGTATAATAGAAATTACTTCATGGGGGATTTTGTAAAAATCCAGTGGAAAAAAGTAATATATAGCTCTTTGTAAAAATGCCTGAATTGTGATACACATTTTCACAATGTAGATGGCAATACTTCTGGGTTTCACAGTAACTATTATTGTTGTTATTGTTGTTGTTGTTAGCTACTTAAATATTTTACATCAGGGTGATTAGATATTACATTTTAAGTAATAATAAAATTTTGGTATGGGAAGGGAGGCTGGGGACTTAAGGTAGATTTGGAAAAACTCCAGGTAATTTTACAACTGGAAATTAACAGTGTCAACAAAAAGCGTTCATGCCAGGAGTGTACTTTTTGTGTGCATAAGCCATCTTTTGGCACTAAAGCAAGTTTTACATTTCCAGTCAGTCTTCCAACCATCACTTGAATTCACTGGTGGCTGTTTTCAGGGAATTAGCATGTGTAATTTTATTACACTGGAGTTGAATAAACAGTTGAGTGATAGGGGGAAAATGTTAATATTACAGTATTTTGCTATATATTCAAAGTGCTGCAAACTTTCTCATATTTCCATGCATGATGTATCATTGTAGATAAGTCTGAATTGCAAAAAATTTGGAAAATAGACAATTAACTGAAAATGCTGATTATTTAGTATTGTCCTACTAACTCTATTTTCTTGTTCCAATTCCAGTTTTTGAAAATTTGTAAGTGTGGTGGGGCGATGTGTAGGTATATGTTTCTCAGAGGAAAATTTATTTATACATATGACGCAGTTTGTAGGTGAAAAATGTCCCAGTACACAGATTCAAATATTAAAATTCCGATTGTGGATCAAAATGGCGGTGTGAGGTGAGCCTCTGGAAATCTCCCCTGGAATTTACAACAAATTGAACAACTATAAGTCCACAAAGGACTCCCTGCACAGCAGACAGGCAAGATGACGAGGCTCACTACTTAATTCACCTAAAGGTGGGCAAATTGTGCAAGCAGAGGAGGAAGGAAGGAAGAAGTGTGGAGATGGAGCCACGCGGGCGCAGGACGCATACCTAGCTCAGTGCTCCGAGCTCGCTGCATCCCGGAACTACTACAGCTGTGGGAGAGGGAAGAACTCGGACTTCTAGGGCTTCACTTATGGCCCACAGGGCTGAGGAGAAAGCATATAACACGGCTGAACCCAATGCTCACGGCAGAAACCTCAGAGCAAAGACTGGGGGAAGAAGGCTGAAAACGATGGTTTAAGCCCTCACTGCCGAGCAGAGAACGGAAGCCTTAGGCCCTGAGACTAGCCGGCCCCTCCCGACCCTCCCAGAGCTCGCACCGCCCCCACCTGCTCAGTGCTAGAAGTGGAAAAGTAGCGGTGTCAGATCAAAAGAACAGAATATTTGCAGTTCTGAGAACTGTGGTCCGCAGACACAGATTTGCAGCCCAACTAGTTCCAGCAAAGGGGAGCGAGCTGTAGAAGCAGGACCGGCTGTGGTGGTGGTCACTGCCATTGCTCTGGGCCACCACTCACAACTCACCTCGCCCCTGTTCATACCTATCTGGGCAGATCCCTGCAGGAATAAACAGAACTGCTGAAACACCTGTGCTCTGAATCTGGTGCAGGAAGAGCTTTGGAACTTCAAAAGCTCTCTGCATCCCCACACAGATGTGGTGCCCTATGACCAAGTCAAACTGTTAACAGAAGAGAAGCCCGCCATCAAAGGAACTCCCCATTGTGAGAAGCTGGAACAATGCAGAGAAAACATAACACTACAGTGTGAGAGGGAGAAAAAGGCTGCGGTCGGAGAGAAAATAAAACATTCTACAAAGACGTACTGTAAACAAAAGAAAGACCTCTTCCTATCAACCTGTTGCAGAACCCACTCCTGTAGATGTCTAGGAAGGGAAATAATGAATCATTAATTGCCATGAATAACCAAGTGTGGGGACAGAGTCCCAGAGAGCAGTTTCCAGGCTCTCGGCCTCGTGTGGGGAGGTGCTGGCTTAGGTAGTGAATAACCGTGGACTGTGATTGGTTAGCCATCAGCTATAACCTGTTAGCCAATTGGCTACTGATGTAACTGCGGGGCTGCGTTGATTGGTTGGTTTTTTGGCAGGCAGAGAAGTGAATGGCGGAATGCGGATCGTGTGGCTACTACTGCATGTGTCTCGCCCAGGCCCCAGTGAGATTATAGTGGTATGACTCCCCTACCTATGACTCCGTTGGTGTTCCTTTTTGGCTTAGCCACATCCTGTGTTCTCATATGTGACTTAAATGACAGAGAATTCACGATTGCAGTTCTGAAAAAACTCAACAAGATGCAAGAAAACACAGAAAGGCAGTTTAATGAACTCAGAAACACAATCAAAGAACAACATGAACACTCTACCAAAGAGATTGAAATTTAAAAAAGAACCAAATAGAATTTCTGGAGATTAAGAATGCAATAGAAGAAATGAAGAATGAAATATCCAGCTTAAGTAGTAGAGTTGACCAGATGGAGGACAGAATCAGTGACATCGAAGATAGAAACCTGGAAATTACATGGATGGAAGAAGAAAGAGACTTGAGACTTAAAAGAAATGAAAGAACTCTACAATAACTTTCTGACTCCATCAGAAAGAGCAATATAAGAATAATGGGCATACCAGAAGGAGAAGAAAGAGAGAAGGGAACAGAGAGTATATTCAAACAGTCGATGAGTCCTTTAATTGGACTACAGAAAAAAATTGAGTTTATTTTGGAAATGGACTTTTAAACTCTACTCTGTTCTTTGTAAACTTCATATGTAGGAAAGAAAGAATAAATTCAAGATCAACTTGCAGATTCAAGTGTGCCAGTTGAGGGAAAAGCAACTAGAAACCAGCAACAGTCTCCCCGGAGATGCACTAAATGAGGTCTGAATTTCATGAGCTTTGGTAAGCACTGTACCTTACTGTCACTTTGGGAGTACTTTCTCTGAATTCTAGACACTGTGTATGAAATGTTTAATTCATTGTCTCGTCAGTACTTACAATTGCTTTAATGGGATTACATGTACTGCCTTTAGTATTTTAATTTTACACCTGGAAATTCTTTCTCAAATTAAGAAGAAAATCAATTCTTCTGTGTAAGTCGCAGCGCCTAAAATAATAGACCTTTTTTCAACATATGGGGTGATGGGATAAGAAGAGAGGGGAAGGAGAAAGGGAAGCCTTGTTAATCTGTTCAGCTAAGGAACTGAGGGAAGTAGAGGTGAATCAGGAGTAAGAATTTATAGATTCAAAGAGTAAGGTCAAAAAACATTTTCATATTTGATTATGTTAGTCTCCATCTTCTGTACACTGTTGATTTTTTTAAGCACTATTTTTTACAAGTGTTCAGCAACATTACTTTTTTTTCCTATTTTGCGATAAATATAATTATCTGCCAATAAAATGTTAATTCCTTATAGGTCATTTCATTCCATGCCTTTGGAAATCTTTTATTCTTTAAATTAATTTTATTGAGGTATAATTTACAAATAATGAACTACATCTACATTAACTGTACAATTTGTTGAGTTTTGACACATGTATGCACCAGTGAACTACTGCTACAAATCAAGTACAGACATTTTTATAACCACAAAATATTTGCCATGTCCCCCTGCAATCCAACTTTTCCTCTGTTCTTGGCTCCAGGCAACCACTGATCTGCCTTCTTTTATGATAGTTTAGTTTGCAATTTCTATATTTTTATATCAATAGAATTATACATATGTACTTAACGTGTCTGGCTTTTTTCACTCGTCATCATATTTTTGAGATTCATTTGTGTTGCATGTATCAGTGGTTCGTTCTTTTTTACTGCCGAGTAGTATTATATGAGAATTGTATAGATTTACCATATTTTTAAAAAACCATTCACTTGTTGATGAACATTTGGAAGGCTCCTAGGTTTTGGCTACCATGAATAATACTGATCTGAGCACTGATATACAAGTCTGTGTAGATATGGCTTCTCATTTCTCTTGGGTAAATAACTACATGGGAGTGGAATTGCTAGGTCATATGGGAATTATATGTCTAAATGTATTACAAACTGCCAAATAATTTTCCGAGGTGGTTTACCATTTTATATTCCCCCAAGTAGAGCCTAAATTCCAGTTGTTCCACATCCTCACCAACAATTGGTATTGTCAGTCCTTTTAATTTCAATTCAAATGGGTATATAGGATTATCTCATTGTGGTTTTTAGTCTGCATCTTCCCTAATTGAGCATTTTTTCATATGTTCACTTGCCATTTGTGTATCTTCTGTAAAGTATGTTTAAATCTTTTGCTTATCTTTAAGTTGGGTTATTTGACTTCTTATTAATGAGTTGTAGGAGTTCATTATATATTCTGGAAACAAGTTCTTAGTCAGATATATGTATTGCAAATATTTTCTTCCAGTTTGAAGTTTGCCTTCTCACTTTTTTTAAATTAAAAAATATTTCATTGCTAAAAACTGCTATCATTTGAGCCTTCAGCAAGTTGTAATCTTTGTGCTTTTTAAACAATTGTCCTATTTTTCAATTACAGTTTACATAAAATATTATACTAGTTTCAGGTGTACAACATAGTAATTAGACATTTATATAGCTTACTAACTGATCACCCCGATAAATCTAGTACACCTGACACCATACATAGTTATTACAATATTATCGACTATATTTCCTATGCTTTACTTTACATCCCTATGACTATTTTGTAACTACCAATTTGTACTTCTTAATTTCTTCACCATTCTCCCAACCCCCTTCCCATCCGGCAACAATCAAAGTTCTCTGTATCTGTGAGTTTCTTTCTGCTTTGTTTGTTTATTTATTTTGTTCTTTGGATTTCATATATAAGTGAAATCATATAGCATTTGTCTTTCTCTGTCTGACTTACTCCACGCAACACAATACCCTCTAGGTTTCATCCATGTTGTTGCAGATGGCAAGATTTCATTCTTTACTTTTTGGCTGAATAATATTCCATTGTACATATGTACCACATGTTCTTTATCCATTCATCCATTGATAGATACCCAGGTTGCCTCCATATCTTGGCCATTGTAAATAATACTGCAATGAACATATGGATGCACATTTTACTTTGAAGTAGTGTTTTTTATTTCTTCAGATAAATACCCAGAAGTGGAATTACTGGGTCCTTCTTTGTCTCTTGTTATAGCCTTTGTTTTAAAGTCTATTTATTTTGTCTAGTATAAGTATTGCTACCCCAGTTCTTTTTTTTTTTTTCAATTTCTATTTTCATGAAATATCTTCTTCTATCCCTTTACTTTCAGCCTGTGTGTATCTTTCTATCTGAAGTGAGTCTCTTAGAGGCAGCATATGTATGGGTCTTACTTTCTTATCTATTCAGATACCCTATGGCTTTTGTTTGGAGCATTTAATCCATTACATTTAAAGTAATTGTTCATAGATATGTAGTTATTGCCATTTTGTTATTTATATTTCTGATTTTTTTTTTCATCTTGAAGAAGTCCCTCTAAGACTCCTTGTAATACTGGTTTGGTGGTGATGAACTTCTTTAGCTGGTTTTTGGTTTGTTTGTTTTGTTTTTGTTTTTTGGTCTGGGAAGCTCTTTATCTGTCCTTCAATTCTAAATGATAATATTATTGGGTAGAACTAATCTTAGTTGTAGGTCATTTCTTTTTATAATTTTAAATATTTAGTGCCAATTACTTACGGCCTGCAAAGTTTCTGTTGAGAAATCAGCTGACAGTCTTAGGGGAGCTCTCTTGTAGGTAACTAATTGCTTTTCTGTTGCTGCTTTTAAGATTCTCTCTTTGTCTTTAACTGTTGGCATTTTAATTATGCGTCTTGTTGTGGACTTCTTTGGGGCCATCTTGTTTGGGACTTTCTGCACTTCTTGAGCTTTGTATGTCTATTTCCTCCATAAGGTTAGGGAAATTTTTTGTCACTATTTCTTCAAATAGATTTTCAATTTCTTGCTCTCCTTCTTCTGGTACCCCGATGATGCAAATGTTGGTATGCTTAATGTTGTTCCAGAGGCCCCTTAAAATGTCCTCATTTTTTTGGATTTTTAAAAACTTTTTGCTATTCTGATTGGATGTTTTCTGCTACTTTAACTTCTAATTCACTGGTTTGATCCTCTGTTTCATCCAATCTAGTCTTGATTCCCTCTAATGTATTCTTCATTTCAGTTATTGTATTCTTCATTTTTGACTAGTTCTTTTTTATGTTTTCTATCTCCATTTTTATGTTTCCTATATCTTTGTTAAAGTTCTCACTGAGTTCATCTACTCTTTCCCTAAGTTCATTGAACATGCTCATAACCAGTGTTTTGAACTCTGTGTCTAGTTCATTGCTTCTCTCCACTGTACTTAGTTGTTTTTCTGGAGCTTTATTCTATGCTTTCATTTGGGACACGTTTCTTTGTCTCCCTATTTTGGCTGCCTCCCTGTGTTTGTTTCCTGGACTGGACTGTCTCCCTTACATAGCAGGTGTAGGGCCCAAGGGTACAGTCTTCCTGGTCACCAGAGCTTAGTGCTCCAGGTGTGTCCTTTGTGTGGGTGGAGTGTGCCCTACTGTTGCAGTTGAGCCTTGGTTGCTATTTCATCAATGAGAACAATTGACCCTTGATTTGATTGGTTCTGCATACTGGCTGTGACTACAGTGGAGGAATTACATGCAGAGGCTGACCTATGGAGCAGGATTTTCTTGAGCAGGGGTCTGGTGCCTGCTCAATCACGCCTTTTGGGTGTGTTGGCCACAGAGGCAGCCAGCTGGTGCTCTGGATTGGTCCAATGCAGGCCACTGGGCATGCTGGCTACACAGCCTCCTGGGAGGGGCTCCCCACAGGCCAAGTTCAACTGCTGCCTGTTCCTTTTCTAGGGGCACCTGGCATCAGACACAAACAATACACTGGGCTTGGAGGTGCCTGGAGAGGCCTAGCCCAGAACCCATGCTGGCTGCTCCTACTGTTGGGCTGGGGGCTGCTCAGCTAGAAGTACTCAGTCAGAAGGGCTTCCCAAGGCCAAATGCTGCTTGTTTGGATTTTGTGAACCTTCGAGAGATTTTTAGGAAAGTCAGCAGCATGAGCCAAGGCAGACCCTTTTCATGGAAAAGCCACTGGAATCCGCTTAGCTGTGCTGGAAAGTTGGGTGGGGAGGGGTCTCAGGAGATCACCAGGTCACAGTGAAAAAATGGTGTTAGCCAAGTTGATGGAGACTCAGATATGGCTGCCACCTGCATCTGCATGCTGGCTGGAGGAGGGCTCAACAAAGAAACAACAGCTTCTGCCAGCACTTCTGTTTTGGAGGAAGCTGCTCCTCCAGCCCTTACCCTGATACCAGACAATTCAGTTCCTCCTTGAGCATCCCTGGCATCCTTGGAGCTGCCCAGCTGAAGCTTAGAGTGAGTGAGTCCATTACCAAGTAAGTCCATACATGGGCCCTTTCAGGGGAGTGTCTGTGACTGGAGATGCCCTCCAGCTCACTCAGCTACAATCTCTGCTGGTTTTCATAGCCAGGAGTTATGGGAACTTCTTTCCCGGGCACTGGAACCCTGGGCTGGGGAGCCTGGTATAGGACTGGGACCTCTCACTCTTCTGGAAGGTCACATGCAGGTGTAAGACCACGCCATGCCACATCTTTGCCCCTCCTCCCAGTCTCAAGCTGGCTTATTCTGTATGTCCTTAGTTGTAGGACTTCTGTTCAGCTAGATTTCAGATGATTCTCAAGGATGGTTTTTCTGTAGTTTAGTTGTAATTTTGATTACAAAGAGGAGGCAAGCACAGCGTTTACCTACACCGCATCTTGACTGGATCTCTGCAATAGCTTTCCCCCCCTTCTTAATAGTGTCTTTTTATGAGAAAAAAATTTTAAGTTTGATAAATATCTAGTTATCATTTTTCAGGTTTCATAGTTTTTTTCATCTTATTTAAGAAATCTTCACATAACCCCAAATCAGAAAAATTATCTTCAATATTTTTCCCAGGAAATTTTATAGATGTAGTTGTCGCTTAGATCTGTCATCATTTTTTATTAATTTTTGTATATGGTATGAGATAACGGTTGATATATATATATATATATTTTTGTATGGATATCCAATTGTTCTAGCACCATTTGTTGAAAGGACTGTTTTTACACTACCCTTCATAGTTTATACAATGCTGATTTCCTAGTACTAGCCAGAGCTCATTTTTAAAAGCGTTCAGCAATATTATTTTTTACTCATTTTACAATAAATATTATTATCTTTCAGTAACAGGATAATATTCTAATGAGCACTTATCCTTTGCCTTTAGGAAACCTTTCTTTTTTTCTTTTTTTATAAATCAACTTTACTGAGGTATAATTTACAAATGGCAAACTGCATCTTTTAGTGAACATCACTTTTAAAAGTGGCACAAAAGTGAAATCCAATAATCTTTTGCTAGGTTTCCTTTCTGTCCTCTCCCTAATAAATATTATAGGTCATCTACCTTGTGTTATATACAATGTTAGAAAAGAGACAATGATAAGAAACCATTTCCTATAAGATATCACTTTGGGATACAGTAATGAAAACATGTCAAAAACAATACAGTTGTTGCAATAAGAAAGATTCAGGGAAAATATATATATATTGACAATTACAGAGGAAGGAGGGGAAGTTGGAGAAAACTTCACAGCGGTGTCTCACGTAAAATAAATGATCTTTATTATAATTCCTTTTGCCTTATTTCAAAAAGGAAACGCATTCATAACAGAGAATTTAGAAAATGGAAATAAGGATATATACTTCATTAATCTCCATTTTGAATGATAGCAAGCTCATCTGGGTAAGAAAACTCAATGAGGAGATTTGCCTTAAATAAAAATAAAAGTGTGTGTGTGGGGCGGTGAGACTTGTATAGCTTTCCTGATAGACCTTTCCTATAAATGAGTCATTTGTTGATAGGGTCCCTAGAGCTAGACTCACCTAAGTGCAAAGTTTTTTGTCTTGGGCCAAAGAAAAGTGCTTCTTTGGAAAAAAAAAAGGAATGGATATGAGAAGATATGGAATGGCGATGAGAGGACTGGAGATGGGGATTCCATTAAATGAGCAGAGTCATATAGAAATAGTAGTGCCGAGCACTCACCATGTGCCAAGCATCCTAAGTGCTTTGTTGAATTCTCACAACAGTCTTAGAAGGTCTTTACATAGAAAGAAATTGAGGCAAGAGATGTTAAGGCCAGCATAGTAGATTAAATTATTGCTAAAAAATATTCACTTTCCCCCACGCTCACTTCTCCACCCTACTGATGCTTAGTTTGGTCATGTGACTGGCTCTGGCTTCATGGTATACGGCATGTATTTCCATATCCCTTTACTTAGAATTTTGGCTTGATCATGTGATTTGTTTTGGCCAATAGGATGCTAAAACATGCATATGCATGTTTAACATGCATATGCATATAACACAAGCAGAGGCCAATAGGATGCTAAAACATGCATATGCATGTTTAACATGCATATGCATATAACACAAGCAGAGGCTTGAAATATGCATGCAGGATGTCTTTCCTTCGGCTTTATCCTTTTTCCTTCTCTGTTTACCATAAAGCAAGACATAGCCAAACGAGATGTCTCAATTTTAAGACATTTATGTTTCATTCACTTAGGATTGAGGGCAGGGCTATGGTTAGTTTGGGTTCAGGTCAGGTAGGCAGTTTGTTTTTCACATCAAATCACAGAGATATTCAAAGAGTAGAGGTTATTTAACTAGTTCTATTTTCTATTATAACATAGGCTACCTTATTAGCCCAAAAGTTCTCTGATAATTTCCTAAAAAATTTCAGTGATGGAAATAAAGGGTTATATCAGCTCCAAGTTTCCTGTTAAAATATTAAATGGGAATATTTGAACAGCATCGCATCACCAATATGAAACTGACTAACCGTCTGGAAGCAATACATTTTACTGAAGTATCCTTCATTGTGGTGAGTGCCTCATCCTGTGAGAGATATTCTCTAGTGAGGGTTTAGAGTGAAACTCTTTCTGTCTCAGCTAAAATCTTTTAATAGCTATTTCTAATCCTGAACCTCCAGTTGATTTCTGGCCTCCAGTTGACATGTGTTAGGAATGTAATTAAATCTATCAGTGTCATTAGTATATTAAGAGTTACAGACTAACCTTAGTCTTGAAAGAAATGACAGAAAATATCTATCTTCTCATTATTTTTGCTATAGATATTTATGCTAATGATTTCTTTGTTTTATATCTTGAAAATCTATTGCATTTGTCCAAAGACCATATGCTTGCAATTTTTCACTTGGAAACTCTGTAAGATAATAGAGGGAAATAAACATGGAATACAAATATAACTGATATCCTGGATTTTTTGACAGGATCCAAGGTATTAAAGCTGGTTTTACTCTACTTACAGAAGCTTACCTAATTGTAAACTCCCCGCACTCCAGATGAAATAGAAGCTAAATGGGAAGAATTTAGCACTCTCATGGGGACCTAAGTGTTCTTTTAAAAGATACAAAAAAAGGACTGAATTGCTCAAGATTCCATGGTATGAGAAACATAGCAATACTAAAAAGTTATTTTGGAAATTTAGTAAAAACAAACTTTTTAAATTAAAATAATATCCTAAGCCCAGTGTTGCAAAAACTGAAAATTTTAGGAGCCCTTCTTAACACGTTCCTCTCATTTTTGCCTAATATCCAGTTCATCATCAAGTTATTTCAATTATATCTCCTATATTTCTTTCCAATCCTTTCCTCCATTTCCATTGCTTTCACCTATTTTTGTCTTGCCATCTTCTAATCTCTACAGTACAACCTAAGTGATTTTTATTACACAAAAATAAAACATATGATGACTATAACTCTGATGCCTAACACGTTCCGTTGCTCTCAGGATAAAGACCAAAACCTCTACAGGGCCTTATACTATCTGGCTTCAGTTCTCTGCATTCCAGCCACTTTGTCCTTCTTTCAGGGACTTAGAACCAACCAAATTCCTCACAGCAGGGCCTTCAAATATGTCCCAACTTCTACCTGAAATGATATGTATATATAAAACAAAGCATTTATTAAGCCCTGAATAGCCAAAGTAATCTTGAGAAGAAAGAACAAAGCTAAAGGTATCACACTCCCTGATTTCAAATTATACTACAAAGCAACAATAATCAAAACAGCGTGGATGGTAGTGGCAGAAAAAAAGACACACAGCATAGTGGTAAGGCATTTGTGCTGTACCCTGAAACTAATATAAAATATTGAATGTCAAATACAATTTAAAAATATATATATATCCTGTGAGGTACAGAATAGGATATGTAGTCAATGATATTGTAATAGCCACGTACGGTGTCAGGTGGGTAGTAGACTTGTTGGGGTTACCGCTTTGTGAGGGCTGTAAATGTCTTATTTCTATGTTGTTGTGTACACCTGAAACTAAAAATTAAAAAAAGAAAAATATCAATTCCCAGAGGTGCCTAGCAGGGAATATTTTAGTAAACTGAGAGTAACTTTAAAATTACATATGCGTCACTGTTTCAGGAGAACATATCAAACATGGTAATACTAAGATTTGAAAATGAGTTAAAATAAGAAGTGTACATTAAATATTAGTGATAAGCTAGCTTTTTACCTTGCAAAAAGTTAAAGGGTAAGAAATTCTCTTTTGGGTATGATCAAATAATGAAATATAAAAAATGCTGTGATTAAAAAAAAGACACACAGACCAATGGAACATAATTGAGAACCCAAAAATAAACCCATATATGTATATACACAAATAATTTTCAGCACAGGAGCCAAAACCATACAAAGGAGAAAAGAAAGTCTCTTCAATAAATGGTGCTGGGAAAACTGGAAATCCGTATGCAAGAGAATGAAACTAGATTGCTATCTCTCACCATACACCAAAATCAACTCAAAATGGATCAAAGACCTAAATAAAACCTGAAACAATAAACTGGATAAAAGAAAACATAGGAACTAAACTTATGGACCTTGGTCTTAGAGAGGATTTTATGAATTTGACCTCAAAGACAAGGGAAGTAAAAGCAAAACTAAATGAATGGACTACATCAAACTAAAAAGCTTCTGCCCAGCAAAAGAAACCATCAATAAAACAGAGAGACAACCAAGTGAATGGGAGAAGATATTTGCAAACAACACCTACGATAACGGGCTAATATCCAAAATACATAAGGAACTCATACAACTCAACAACAAAAAACAAACAATCCAATTAAAAACTGGGCAGAGGACCTGAAGAGACACTTCTCCCAAGAAAATATACAAATGGTCAATAGGTAAATAAAAAGATGCTCAACTTCACTAGTTTATTAGGGAAATGCACATCAAAACCACAATGAGATGTTACCTCACACCTGTTAGAATGGCCATCATCAACAAGACATAACAGGTGTTGGAGAGGCTGTGGAGAAAAAGGAACCTTCATACACTGCTGGTGGGAATGTAAACTGGTACAGACACTATGGAAAACATTATAGAGGTTCCTCAAAAAATGAAGAACAGAATTATCATACAGCTCAGCAATCCCTCTTCTAGGTATCTACACAAAGTATCTGAAAACATTTATTCACAAAGATATATGTACCCCTATGTTCATTGCAGCATCATTCACGGTGGTCAAGACATGGAAACAACAGAAGTTTCATTTGTTAGATAAAGAAGATGAGGTATTTCTATCCAATTTATTGTTTCAGGTCTTATATTTTGGTCTTTGATCTATTTTGTGTTAATATATGTAATGGAATATTACTTGGCCATAAGAAAAGATGAAATGCTGCCATTTGTGACAACATGGATGCATCTTGAGAGTATCACGCTAAGCCAAATAAGTCAGACAGAAAAAGTTGAGAATCATGCGACTTCACTTATATGTGGCATATAAAACTGAAAGCAACAAATCAACAAGACAAACAAATGAACAAAAACACATAGACACAGAAAACAGCTCAGTGGTTACCAAAGGAAAAGGGGGGGAGGGGGAGATAAAAGAGGATAAAGGGGATTAAATATATAGTGATGGAAGGAGAACTGACTGCGTGGTGAACACGCAATGCAATATACTGATGATGTATTATAGAAAAGCACACTTGAAATCTATATAATTTTATGAATCAATGTCACCCCAATAAAAATTCATTTATTATTGAAATTATCAAACATATTTATACTGACAGTACATTCCTGATTTTATTTCATTTAAAGCACCATCCACCCACCTCCAGCCCAGATAATTTTGAGGCAAATCCCAGACATATTACAAAAGCCTCTTTTAACTCACCCTTATCCTTAGGATCTCTGTTCAAGCACCTCTTGCTTCCCTAATCTCTCTGACAGACTAGGTTTTACCTCTTACTATACCCAGCACTGGTACTTTAAACAATTATTTCAGTATGTAATTATATATTTACGTGGTGTTTTATTAATTAATGTCTATCTTTACCGTAAACTTTATGTTCCATAGGGGAGAAATTGTGTTTCGTTTTGGCTCATCATTCGGTCCACTCCACTTATTACAGTGCCTGGCTCATAGTGAATTGTTAATAAATATCCGATGAATTAATTAAGCTGTGGGCATTTCCATAGTAAAACCCTGTCAGTTGACTCTTTCTTAGGATTCTTCATGGTCTTTTGACTGATATCCAAAGATTTCCTGCACACAGCCCCTGCCCTATGATACCATTAGTCTTTTAAAATAGAGACTTTAATCTTCTTTGATTTCTTCCAAAGCACCTGATAAGGTATTATATTTCCAACAGATGCTGTTTGTCCTATTTTAAAAATGAATGTACAGACAAAACTTATAGGTAATATTTATCTTCTTGATCTTTTTAATGCTCATTAGCTATTTTTTATACATCATAATACTATTTTTCCTCACTGAAAGAGAACAGTGTTGTCATAGAAAGCAGTCTGTGAGAAGGTACCATTAACAAAAATGTTTATTATGTATCATTGCATAACCGACACTATGATCACGTGAAAGGTAAGATAGTTCGCTGAAGGCTGGATATTCTTACTGAAAATAGTTGTCAACATTACTTGATTTTAGTTTCTTCATTTTAATTTTTTATTCTAAACCATACAAATATGTTTTGCTGTATTAGTTTCTTTCCCTAAACCTCAACGTTATTTAGACTTTCAAGTTCAATACGAGAAAGGAAAGTGCATATTAAGAAAATATTAAGAAAGTTAAATCCTGAGAAATTTTTGAGAAAGTAAAAATGCCCTCACAAATCTGGTAGCACATATTTCTTAGAATTATTTTATGATTTTTTTAGAGTACCAGTATATTTTGATATTTTGCTGACACAAAAGTTAGCCTAAGTGTATACACTCTTAATAATAACTGTTCACTAGGTTTTGCTATTTTGCAATATAATGCTGTATAGGATTCTGTTTACTAGTACTTCATAAGCACTATGAATGTACAAAGTTTTCTGCAAAATTGTAGCATCACATTGGAGTAAGTGGTGTAATGATGGTGTCATTCAGAAGATGGCACTGTTCAAAGGGAGAAAAAATTTTGAACAATTGATGGAAAAGCAAATCTATAGAATTAAAGATACTCCGAATCATAGCAGTAAATATTTTGAGATTTTCATGTGGTTATGTGACAAGCACTTGGTTTCTGCCTAGGATACACCTAAATAGACATTCTTGCCCTTTCTAACTCCAAATATTTTCTTTCACAAACACATTTTTCCTTGTCACCTCCTTTACCTGGGTTTTATTTCTTTGTCCTAAGATTGTTCATCTTGAAAATAAAGGATTCCATAAGCAATTTTAAGCACTCTATTAATTAAATCTGTTTATGAGTAATAATTAAATGGCATATGAAATATTTTATCTTCTGACTGCATTGCCCTACATTAGAACTACATTATACAATTGGCATGTTTTAAATTACCTTTCTCTCACCGGGTAAATTATCTTACTAGGTATAGAAAATTATTCCGTTAATGCCTCTATAGTTCTTCCACTTTTAAAAGGAAGTGCTTGCATGCAATGTCATTTCTAATTTCCATCAAATTGGATGTTTCAAAGGACTTTTAAAGACTACTACTGACCTTGGTAGAAGTTGATACTGTATATAATTCAACTGCTTCATTTGTCTAATCTGTGCAAAGTGGCTATTTTTCAGAAAATGTCAGCTGAAATAAAAATTTCAATTATTTTTTTCGCCTGTAGTTGGCAACTAAATCTGGGACAAAGATGCTTAGCAATTGTGTGATGTATGAAAAACAAGTTATATAAAGATTCTGATTACATTTATATTGACATCTCTACAGCATAAGACATATTAAAGATTGAGCTCTAACCTAGATTTAAAACCACATTTGTAATAGATGGATTTTAACATTCCAGTATCTGACCAAATTAAATTAAAGATACAGCACCATCTTATGGATATTTCTGTATTTTTAAAATTTGGAAATATAAAAATGTTTCTGAGTTTGGGAACGGAAAAGCTTTATCAGTATAAAAATTTGTTGGAGAAGAGTATTTTAATGTAGCAATAAAAAAAAGATGCAGTATTGAATAAATTGAATGTGTGTATCTAAGTATGAATATGTTTGTGATGGCATGATAAAGGCACAAAATGAGATTTGTATTTTTTCTTTCCTTTCAAAATTAAGAATTCTAATAAGAAGAAAAATAAACACCTTTATGACAATACAAATTCATAACTTTGTGAAACAAGACCGGTAGCCAAGAATGTCATCAGTCTCTAAATGACACTGGGGCATCACCGATTATCACCTTGCATAGATGCTTTAAAGCAACAAAACTACTGAGAAGTAGAAGTGTTGTTATGAGCTATGAGCCACACTTCATAAAGACTGTTGAGAAATTTAGATATGATAATAAACCTATTTAACTATCTGCTGATACTATGTAACTGGTAATAAAGTCTCCCATATTTATTTACCAGTTAAATATTTTCATAAGTGATTCATTTTGTTCAGATTTTATTTTATTTTTTTTTAAGTATTTTCTGTATTTTTTAAAAATTTTATTGGGAATATTGGGGAACAGTGTGTTTCTTCAAGGCCCATCAGCTCCAAGTCGTTGTCATTCAATCTAGTTGTGAGGGCGCAGCTCAGCTCCAAGTCCAGTCGCCGTTTTCAATCTTTAGTTGCTGGGAACGCAGCCCATGATCCCATGTGGGAATTGAACCGGCAACCCTGTTGTTGAGAGCTCGCGCACTCTCTAACCAACTGAGCTATCCGGCTGCCCCATTTTGTTCAGATGTAGATACGGATACTTTTGAATGAACATTTCGTAATAAGCCTTATTATTTTAATGTAGAACAAATAGCCTGTTTAAGGAGATTTTAGAAAAATTGATGAACAAAGCTTCCCTTTTATTATTAAGGCATAGTTATATATGTATGGTTCATAGCTTGATTTAGTCCCCTTTAGTTATTATATACGGACCTGGGCATTACATGATTTACCCAGTTGACATTGTGTAGATTTATTTCACTCTAACCCAAATACAGAGTCAGTGGTTATTAGCTTTTTGGTGTCTTGAACTCCATGATAAAAGCTTTAGAAGCTTAGAAAAAAAGTCCATAAATACAATATATTTTGCAGATAATTTTAGGGGCTTCTGGACTTCCTAGAGCTCATCCATGCTGTATGATTTTAAATAGCATTCTTATCTTAACATTTATTTCTTTAGGTCCTAATTTTGATGAATGAAAGCCAGGAGCTTAATTATAAAAATATGAAGTTTTCTTGTTGCAGAGAGACTCTATATTTTCATAGACACACACACACACACACACACACACACACACACAGTCTCTCTCTCTCTCTCTCTCTCTCTCTCTCTCTCTCTCCTGTTTGGTTTTAACTCGTTCTTCCTCTCCTCCAACTAAATTATATAAAAATAACAGTGTAAACAAAGGGATTCTTTTTGGTTTATTTTTTATATTTGGTTTATTTTGGTTTTATTTTCATGTTATTTACTTTAGAGGGACATGTAAAAATGTGATGTTGACTACAAACAACATAGAATTTTTGGCTTTATTCACACAGAATAGTACAGGTTCTAATACTGTCCTGTTAGTAATGATTTGGTCTATAATGTAGACTCTTGACACTAAATTTTGTTTCAAATGTAAACTTGTCATCAATATAATAAAGTTATTTCTAGATGTCCACATTAATGGGAATAAAACATAAAAGTTGAAAAACTCTAACTCTACCGTATACATATTTTTGTTTACTTCTTAGATATAATTACGTATTTTATAGCTTAATAGGAAATCCAGGGAAATTTAATAGATTTATAATAACAGCATGATGCTTAAATTTAGATCCAATACACTATATTAGATGTTAAATTATTTTTTCCTGTTATCAAATTAAGAGTTATCTTGGTTTTTAAAATATTTTGTTTGTTAATATTCTAGAACAGTCTGGTTAATTTATTGGACAAAATTGTAAGGGATAGTCAAATAATATCAAGTGAGCAAAGTAAACATGTGCTTTTAACTATTTACTATTACTTTTGTCTGGAGCAATAGTTAACAAACTTGTTCTCAGGACCCATTTACACTGTTCAAGTTACTAAGGACCCCAAAGATATTTTGGTTATGTGGGTTAATTTAGTACAATGCTCTTATTTTTAAGGGCAGATTGCATGAAAATTCATGGAAATTTTAGATATCTGATCATTTAAATAGAAATGAAGACATTTTCTCAATCTATACCTTTAACTGTAATAAGATCCAGAGGATATATTTGTTCAACATAGTGTAATACCTAATTTATCCTTCAATCAGGCAGAAAGGAGAATATCTGAGAGTGAATATTTGCATGCTGTGTAACAACAATGTGTTAGTTATGGAATAGTAATATTAGAGACCTAACCCTGAAGACTAATGATTTTCAAAATGTGGTCCTCTACCCATGGGAGTCCCTGAGACCCTATCAAGGAAGTCTGTGAGGCTGCAACTGTTTTCATATAAATACTAAACACATAATTTGCCTTTTTCACTGTGTTTACGCTGCAGAGGTGGTGCAGAAGCAATTGTGGGTTCATGCTGGCGTTTTAGCATGACTCAAAACAATGGCACCAAAATCTACTACTAATCATCATGGTGGTCTTCACCGGCACAGTCACAGAGAAAAAAAGAAAAAGCCAGTTTCATTTAAGGATATCCCTGATTAAACAGTAAAAAGTATTAATTTTGTTAAATCCCAACCCTTGGGATTAAAAAAAATATCCTGTGAGGTGAATTGGGAAGTATACATGAAACACTTCCACTGCATAATGAAGTGCAATGGTTGCCTGAAGAAGTACTAGATTGAGTGGTTAAGTAGCTGCTTTTTCATAAAACACCACTTTTCCCTGAGAGAAAACCTCGACAAGCAAGTTATAATTATTCATATTTAGATATATGGCAGACATTTACTCAAAAGTCAGTGAAGTAAGCTTGTCACTTTAAGGAAAACAACTGACAGGATTTTTACCAGTGATAAAATTCAAGCAAAAATTAGAATTTTGTAAAATTTGTATCTGTGAGCTTGATAGTTTTCTAGTACTAACCATTTTTTTTTTGGATGACATTGGTGGTTATTGACAAATGTGAATTGGGATACCATAAAATAAAACAAAAATGTCAACTTTTGGACAATCTACATCACTTAATGAACCAATATTTTCCAAATGACCAATGAATAAAGTCACAAAATCATGCATCAGTAAATGTCCATTCAAGATGTATGATAGACTAATGGATTTTTCAATATCACAGAGTAAAAAAAGTTTATCGATGTAGTTTTAGGTTCCACATTGCAACTAACCTTGAAGAAACTACTACTTATTGAGTTTTGGTGTAATATAAAAGAAGAATTCCACAATTATATTAAAAGACTATTAAAGTGCTCCTTCCTTTCTCAACTACATATCTATGTGAAGTTGGATTTTCTTTATCTATTTCAATCAAAATAATGTATTGCAACAGATTGAACATAGAAGCAGACGAGAATCCACATGAATTCTACTGAGACAGACATTAAAGAGATTTCTATAGTGTAAAATAATGCCACTCTTTCCACTCAAATTTGTATTTTGAAAATATAGTGTTTTCTTCATAAAATATGTAATTTATGTTATATAACAAATTTGTTATTATATTTTAAATGAATAAATAGCTATTTCTAAATTCTTTTAGTTTTATTTTCTGATATTAGAAACACTAATAAAATAACTCACATAACCAAATGATCTTTGGGGACTTTAATAACTTTTACTGGTGTAAATGTGTCCTGAGAACAAATTTGTTAATTATTGCTACAGACCAAAGTAATAGTAAGTAGTTAATAAAGACATATCTTTATTTTCCCCTCTGGTGTTGACTATTATAATTTGTTCAATAAAAACTCTTCCTTAATTTAATTTAATTTTTTGGAGCATTATTGTTGAAATGGTGTCAGTTTTTACAGAAGTAGAATTCTTATCTCTTAAGTGAGACATTGGTTAAATTCCTAGTCAATTAATGCACTCAGAAAAAAGTGTCAGAGTATAGTGCTTAATATAGAACAGGCACTCAATAAATTTTGTTGACTGGCAGAAAATGTATTCAACAAATTCAATATAAGTGCAAAAAACTATGAAAACTACAGGGAATATAAAGCTCTATTTATTGCTTTATCCACTTATGAACACCATTCCTAGATTTTATCCATTCCCACCAACGTTCACATAGTTTGCATTTCTATTAACATTAAAAACACAAACATCCTCTTCTAGGCTAAATTCTTGCTTCTCTAGAAGACTATAATGATCATCACATACATTTTATATCTTGAATTAATACAAGACTTTTCTCGTGACATTTTGAGCACACAGATTACAGTATACCTTCTACTGTTTTTTCCTCCCTGTGTTTCACAACCAACTCAAATTTAGTTCCTCCAAATTTCTCAGAAAATGAAAATATTAAAGAACAGAACAGTAATTAATCAGTAATGAATGGTCAAGATTGAATAGGAACAGAAGGAAAGTAGCTTCTTATTGTGAAGTCAACCTTATCAAGATTATGAAATCTTTGAGATCTTAATAAAACACTGTGACACATATTTGGGAGTTTCTTTAGTCTGGTTGTTTCGAGGCAAATAGTTTAGAAATACAAATTCTAAATTATGTAAAACCCAATAAATAAATGCATAGAAGTATTTACTAATTTATGATTTGTTTCTATAGTTTTATGGTTAAAAGTGAGCTGACTAATAAAGCAATTATAATAACAATAAAATACTTGGCATTTACTGACAATTTACTCTATACCAGATAGTCTTTCAGTGCTTTGCATGTATTATTTTCTTTAATCTTCACAACAATCCTTTGACTATATAATGTGTGTGTGTGTGTGTGTGTGTGTGTGTATGTTTCTTGTGTGTATATGTGTGTCTGTGTATCAGTGTGGAATATTCATTTACTGGTCAATTTGTGCTGATCACCTGCATATATTTTTATTTATTATCTGTAAAAAGTGAGGTCCTAGAACAACTCTTTGCTAGAACTCGAATTCTAAATGGAGAGGAGCAAAAGAAAAAGCTAAGCAAAAGGAGTTTTGCCAGGAGGATTATTGCCTCATAAGATATAAATAGTCTTCTCAAAGTTTCAAAATTTTGTTGCTTTTATCTTACTCCTTTTGTTAGATGTGTACTCCTTTTATTAGCTGTGTTTGTGACTTGACAGTTTTCCCATACATATTTGCAAAACTGGTCCTTCCATTTGACCCGAAAAGATTCTTCTCTCTGTTGTAATATAATTTTAACTATAACTGTACTACAAAAGATAGACTGCCCACTTCCAAAACAGGTATGGAATATTTTGTGAATTTTGTCTCTATTACCACAAGAGCATATATTACCACAGTTTCTTATTTTTCTCATGTCTGTTTTATATGCATCTCCTCAAGGACAAACTTTTATTGTTTTTATCCACTCAGAATACTGCATAGCCTGGAGTGGGTGCCCAAACAATGTCTATTGAATGAAAGAACAATTTCATCTGTGACTTGAAAGAGTTAATACCTTCCTTTCCGGTAAAATGCACAAATCAATTCTCAACCAGAAAACAGACCACCTATAGCTATTCAGGTCACACACCTGTTTCCTTAACTATCATTGCCAAAACACATTTATATTCTATTTTATTACTGTGCATTTATCTTTTTCTAGCATTAGAGGTGTTTCATTAAAAAGCAGTATAACTTCCATTTGTTTTTGTTTTTATGCTCACCTTCACAAAAGTAAAATTGAATCATTAAGTAAATTCAAGCATATTTCATGTATATGAAATGGTACAAACCAATCACAGTCGTACACTGGACATCATTTATTCAATTATCCCAGAGCATCAACAGATGTTACAATTATCTGAAAAGTTAATATTTAAGGCCGAAATTTATTAAGAACATTACTGTATGCACAAAATTGAAAATTTTAATTAGAAATTATTAGGACATAATGAATTTTTAATGACCAGTTCTTCTATTCAGATTCCTTTTCTTCCATCCATCCCTTAATTGGAGGATAGGCAGGAAGTTGACCCTCTTCTCATTCTGAACACAGGATCTCTGGACCTTATCATCTATATTTGTAGCTTCAACTATCACCAACATGCTGATGATTAGGATTTCCAGGTGGGAATTCCTGCCCATTCTCAGGAATTCTTTTCGCTTTCCCGTTCCCAAATCCTGAGATATAAACTGTTTTCTGTTCTCCACAATGAATCGTTTCCACAAAGTGATGACCAATACTAATACTACCAACCACCGGGGTTAAAAGAGCTGATTTTCCTGACTTCCTGACCAACTTTTCTTAGGTTTCGGGAACAGGAAAGCAAAAAAAATTCCTGAGAACGGGTGGGAATTCCCTCCTGGAAAACCTACTGATGATCCCCTTATCCAGATTTAAGTAACACATTTGTGTTTCCAACGGAGTTTAGGATCTCTCTGATAGGCTCCTCAAAACTTGATGTTTCGTCAAACCTATTTGTCTTCTTGAAGTCCGTATTTCCTCTGTTACCAGTCAAGTTATCCTATCCTGGGAATCATATTCTATCCTTGACCCTCTTCCTTAGCTTCTCATATATATTCTACTAATTCCTTTGTCCGTCTCATAAGCTTTCCTTCTCCCTTTGTCTCCTGTCTGAAATTCAAACCCTCATTGTTTCTCTCCCAGATTTCCTTAGTAATCTCTTGGTATCTTGCCTCTGGTTTCACCGCCCTTACATTGCTCCAGATTTACTCTTAAGAGGTACATATCACTCTATGTCTTATCTTAAACCTTTATGTCTACCCCATTTTCTTCAGGATATGGTTTAAATTCCAAAGCAT
Source organism: Rhinolophus ferrumequinum (assembly GCF_004115265.2). Classification (NCBI taxonomy): domain Eukaryota; kingdom Metazoa; phylum Chordata; class Mammalia; order Chiroptera; family Rhinolophidae; genus Rhinolophus; species Rhinolophus ferrumequinum. The sequence continues at coordinate 21,425,174 of NC_046309.1, forward strand.
GCCACATAAGGCCATGAAAATGTGCCCGCTGCCCTGCTCAATGCTGAATTTGCCTCTGCCTGTTCTCTAATCTCATCTTCCCAATCTTCTTATATATCCTGCACTTCAGGTATGCCAGTTTACTTGCAGTCGTCCAAATGCAGTGAGCAATTTCATGCCTTTGCAAATGTAGTTCCTCCTACATGTAAGTATACATGTAGTAAGTGCACTTACCCCAAAAGCTCTGAATTATTTTTCAAGATACATGTCAAGCATCCTGGAAGCTTTCCCTTACTCTATCCTGAATGAAGTATTTTTTTCTCTGTATTACCATTATCTCCTGGTTTATTAGAACGACTATCAGATTGCAATACCAATGTTTATTTTCTGTTTTTTTTTTAATTTTAAATAAGTGTTTTTCTCATTTGTCATTCTTTAACCTGTATACTTTTTAAGGTCAGATACTGCATCTTGCCCTTCTAGGTATACCCAGCATAGTTTTTACATACGTTAGTTTCTCAACCAATCTATTTTTAATTAATGAAATCCTTAAACATTCTCTTTGTTGTTTTTTGGATATTTCTTTAATTTCTATTCTTTAAACCATTTTCATCTTCATAGAGAAAACTCTGTATATATCTTATTCTAAAAATTATTAGATGTCTTCCAGTGAAATCCTCAAGGCTTGGAAAATCTTTGTGTGATAACCATATTTATTTAATAGGAAGAGAATAATAAACTGTTATACCAAATAGTACTAATGAATTTATAAAGGAAACTGAAAAATATACCTTTCCTCGGCAGCAAAGGAAAGGGCAATAAAGCTATTATATTTAATTTGTACTTCTATGTTCCTAGGAATTAAATTATTTTAGTTTAATAAACATCATGTATTCAATGTTGACATAATTAGACAAATTGTAATAGAAAAAGCCACTATTTGGAACTAGAAAGGACTCACTATGTTGAATTCTTGTTCCATTAGTTGTTAGTTCTGTAGAAAAGAAGATTCTCTCAGTCTCAGGTTTTTTTATCTGTATAACAGAACTGAAAATAAATGAGATAATATATGTAAAGGACTTAGGGCAGTATGGGTACAAAGCATGCAAATGAGATCATCATCATCACCTGTCTCAACAGGTTACTTTGGTGACTTATTAGATAAGCACATTTACAAACTTTGCAAATTATAAAGTGCTATGTATATAAGCACGAGACACCAGGAGTTAAATGAATAAGCCTGTCATTTATTGTGTACCTTGCCAAAACCGAAACACTGTCTTTAAATACACCAGGTTTTGAGATTTCCTATTCCTTGGCAGTTGGAGGTCAGTCATGCCCTCAGTGAACACTTTTTATCACTGTGGGCACGCCCTTAAAAATTCATACATTGACAAGAAGGAGTAAATACCTTCTTGTCTTTTTATCCCATCTAGGGAGAACGTCAGTAAATGCAGAAGGAAAGCCTGTCTCTTGTTTACCTAACTGTGAAAGTAGCGTGAAAAAAGCTGAAACTGCTATTTGGCCATGGGTGAGACGAGCTCCGAGCCAGTTTTCTCTGCTTGGCGATGACACTTCGACTGAGCTTTATCACCTCGCTGCCAGCTTGACCCCTGCACACTGCCCTGGGTTGGATGCAGTTTTCCCTATTTCTCCCTGTTCCGATTAAGAACACCAGGAACAAAAATCACAGAAAGAAACTCCTCGGTGGTGCCGGCATTGGGAGTGAGAAATCTGCACAGATAAGACAGGCTTCGGGTGCAGCCAGTAGACGCCCACTTGAGGTGAGACCCAATAGTGACCAACTGCTGTGTGCCCAGTGCGCCGCGGGCTCGTCCGAGCGCTTCACCCGGCTGGACACCGGGCGTGCACTCACATATTGGCTGAATAAAGGTCTACACTACCCAACCTGCCCTGAGACAACCGCATTCCAATCCGGAAAAGAATCGAACTATATATGAGCTGAATCAGTGTGCCATTTCGCAAATGCAAAAATCTATCTTGCGCAAGCGTTTACAGGAATAAAAACAATTAAAAAGAAAGCCTCGCGTCTTGTGTTTTGTTTTTCTTTTCAAGAACGTTCCCCTGACGTTTGTAATTCGGACTTCACCATGAGTGTCAAACAGAAGCAGCGCAGACTGGAGACTTTTCAAAGTCTCTTCCCAACGTTATCTGGAGGTGAACGGCTCCAGCCCCACTTTTCCGCGCTGGGCTTGAACCCTGGGTATCAGGTTCGGGTCCAAGAGCGTTTCTGGCGGCTTCCCTCACCTGGGGGGAAGTAGGGGGAACTCTCGCGCCCCCTGTTCGCCCGCACCTCGGGGAGCTTGCGAGAGAAAGAGGGTGCGGGGTGAGGTCACGACAGTCCATGCGACCCCGGGCGGGCGCACAGTCTGTCCGCTCAGCTGCTGCCCGCCTTTAGCAAACTGCCCTCCCCGGCACCCGGGCGCCCAGACACCTGGGCCAGGCAGTGGCGGCGGCGCGCGCACGCGCACTCCGCGCCCCGCGCCCGCTCCTCAACATTCCATTCCACGTGTTGCTTGTTGTAGGCGCCACAGGTTCCCCACCTGCGCCGGGCGCTCGGGCCGCGGGGCCCCCGCCCGCGGGCGTGCGGGGCCACGGGGTGAGCGCGCCCCAGGCGGGCCTGATTCATTCACCCGGCGCTCGGGCTCACCCCCAGCGCTAACTCCGCCTATTTCATCCCGGCGGCTCCCTCTCTCCGGGTCCACCTCCCGGCTCCTGCCCGCCCATTGCGCCCTGGTGGTAGGAAACACTCCTGGCTCTAACTCGACGTGTCCGGAAAGCCCTGGCCAGTTTCCCTTTCGTTCTGCCTTAGACCCACGGGCGCAGCCGCCGGCGGGGAGGCGCCTGGGGGCCGCGGGCCGGTCTGCCGGGCGGTCCGAGCACCATGCTGGACCCATCCTCCAGCGAAGAGGAGTCGGACGAGGGACTGGAAGAGGAGAGCCGCGATGTGCTGGTGGCGGCCGGCGGCTCGCAGCGAGCGCCCCCAGCCCCGGCTCGGGAAGGGCGGCGGGAAGCGCCGGGGCGCGCGGGCGGCGGCGGCGCGGCCAGACCCGGGAGCCCGAGCCCCTCGGTGCACAGTGAGGGTCGAGACGAGCCCGAACGGCAGCTGGACGAGGAGCAGGAGCGGAGGATCCGACTGCAGCTCTATGTCTTCGTGGTGAGATGCATCGCGTACCCCTTCAACGCCAAGCAGCCCACGGACATGGCCCGGAGGCAGCAGAAGGTGAGTTGAGCGCCAAGACCGGGCGCCTCCTGCCGCCACTTATTCCTCCCCGGGGTTTTCTCCTGGCCGATCTCTGGGATACCTACCTGCCCACTGTCCGGTTCAACGCAGGACGCTGTATTTTTGTTAGTATTTGAGGACAGGGGAACCTTTGGGGCGGGGGGCAGGACGGTTCCTTAGCCCGTGGGTATCGGGTTGCAGCCGACGCGTCTTTGCCCCCCGGCTTGGCAGAAGCTGTCAGCCTGGCATCCGTGAGACTGAGACCGACCTGGCAGCTCGGGCTCTGCGGAGGGGCACCCGGAGGGCTCGGTTCTGGCCGGGTTAGAACGCAACTCCCATCAACTTTAATTTCTAACGGCAGTGGCGCTTCCTCTCCACCCAGCCCAGATGGAGCTAGGCTTTGCCTCGGCTCTGAATGCGTGTCTAGCTAGGCGAAGCAGGTGGGTCGGGATACTTCTGTTGGCTAGAGGGAAGTCTGCACTAGAGCGAAGGGGCAGAAATGTTCCTTGGTGAATAAACAAGTAAGACTTACAAGTTTCCTATACTGCTTTATGCCTAGGACATCAAATCTAAACACTGAGGAAGGTATTCAGCTCTGTACAGATGCTGTGAGTTAGTAATACCTGGTCCCGGCAGGCCCCATGAAACGCATTATTGATCAAAAATAAAAGCTTGGTACGTAACCACTTCATAACGAATGCTTTCCCCTTCTCCTTTCCTCTTGAGGAGGTAAGGAGTTTGTTTCAGGCGAGATGTCTCCAACTTTAGTTTTAAAACAAGACCCCAGGGGTCTAATGTTCTGTAGCAGACAAAACTCATGATTCAGATTGCCCTAACTGGGTGTTTTCAACAGAAACCGTCTAGGAAATCTCTCTAATAGAATGCTGAACCTGGAAGGTTCAGTAGGAATCTGCAACAGTCCCTAAATTTGGGACAACATGTGGAGACCCACAGAGATTGTAAATTGCCCAAGGCGTACCTAGATGCACAGGTATTTATTAGTTTTCTGAAGTATTAAGTGTGTGAGGCATCTCTTAGAAATTTGGAGCGCGTTTGAATTGAATTTTGAAACTCTACAGTTAAGAATAAAAGCAGGCTTCCCACCACCGTCCTACCCCCATCTACCCATCCTCTTACAACAGGCCTAAACTAAGTAGCTATTTGGAATCATTTTCTGGCATGCTTAGAGGATGGTTCTTGACAGCTGGTGGCTAATTACACAGATCCTTCAAGTACCTGACCCTCTAGGTAACTCAGTTGCTGGAAAGACATTGGGATCCTCTCGGCAGATCCCTTGTTTTGGAGGAGAGAAATATGTCAGAGTAGTATTTCCTTAATCCCAAACCAACTGGCATGATTGAAGACATTTCCCAGGTCAGTTTTGAGTGCTCTGTGGAATTTTTTGAGCCTTCTGTCCAGAAAGTGAGTACCATACTTTCTAATCGATAGCTTTCATTGAGTTGCATTGCGGTTCCCCATTATCTCTTCTCAAGTCTGTTAGTCAAGTGACTGAATTTCAGTAGTCCTTAAGTGTAACTTTTGACATAGATGTTGTGGTATGTGGTCATATAAAGTTTATATGGAATATCTTCCAGCCTCCAATTTTTTTTACTCATTGCATTTAAGATTATTTTTAGTGCATGAAAGTCTTAAAAACAATGTATGGCTAAATTAAGATGCTTTTCCTGTTTGAGAAATTCCTTTTTGTAAAAGCAACACTTTTACAAAAAGTCACTGATAGTTGCTTTATACTGTGCATACTTGTTGCATTTTTTTGTTCAAATTGTGCAGATCCTTCTGACTCCTCCTGTTTATATACAGGCGTACCTCAGAGATGCTGCAGGTTTGGTTCCAGACCAGGGCAGTAAAACTGTCATAATCTTTACACTGGTAGAGGGTCTTGCCTTCAATTTGTAAAAACAAAACAAAAAAACCTGCGGCATCTGTGAAGCCCAATAAGGCGCAGTGCAATAAAACATTCTGTAGAGTGTTCCTCCAGAAACTGAATTGGCAAGCAGGTATATTCACAATACTACTGAGACTATTGTTATGACCTGAATGCAGGCATTACCAAAAATAATTCCAAACTACAAAACAGTGCATATGTTCTGTGCAAAAATATTTAGAATGCTTGGAAATTTCTGTGTTCTAAATGTTGAGAGCATTGAGTGCTTTCAGATTAACTTTTGTGAATTTTTATTTTTTATTAAAGGGGGGCCCAAAACAACCTAAATATTTCCCTTGTTCAAACTTATTCAAAAAGCCCCACACTTTTTTTTTTTTTTAACGTACTGCTTGCTAAGGGGAGCTGGTGCAATTCTTGGGCAGTCAGGTTTCCTCCTAGGACAAAGCGAAAGGGGAGTTTAACTATATTCTTGTGAATTTGATGCATAAGCCAATAACTGATGCCTAAAACTTTGTCTGGAATGATATAGTTGGGTTATATAAAATAACAGGATAATTGCAAAATCACAATCCATTGTATATTTTTATTCTGTGTCTTCAAGTAGTCAGACATCTAATAAAAGGATGTTAATAGTTTAAACTGTTGTAATTGCAATGCATATTGCTGCTTGTTCACTTCTCATAACTTTGAGAATTTAGAAACTCAGAAATTGAGATCTTTATTTTAGAAGTGAAGAAAATCACAGAGTGGTAAGAACCATACGCTGCGAGTGAAAGCTCTCTTACTGTTAGGATTGGTGAGCTTCTGTGAGGAGCTGCAGTATTTTTATCACTTAGCTAAAATGGCCCACAAAGCTAGTAAGGGGGTTGTATCCATGCGTTACTTGGGCAAGCTTAATAGCATTCAACTCGCAGTTGACTGAAACGTGTCTTTGATTTTAGCTGGACAATTTCAACTCAGAACGGTAAGACAGGTAGAGAGAGAGAAATAAGCAGGAGGAGAAACCTAGCTCTGGTTAGAAAGCCCCTTGCTGCAGCTCCTGCTTGGGTCCAGACGCCTTGCAGCTGCCCTCACTTTGGGCACCAATGCCTCACGAACCCAGCAGGATTCCAGGCTGACAGTCCCTGAATCAAAGGGATGTGTTGTTAGAAGCTAGAGAAAGAAGGAAGGCATCCCACTTATCAGGACCATTTTAGTGAGTGTCTCAAACAAATCCTAAAGAAAATTGTCAGAAACTGCCTTGAGAGCCAAAAGGGAGGACTGGGCACCTCAGCAGGAGAGAAGGAGATACAGAGAAGGGAGAGGGGCAGGCAATTGTACCCATAGAAATAAAAGCCCTCATACAATGTAAAGAGAGGCCTTTCCCCCTCTTGGGATTGGTCCGCTCCACATCTTGGAGTATATCTGCTTTTGCTAATAACTTCTTACTACCCTGTACCTGCACAAAAATACACTATTTCTCAACTAAATTCTTTCCCTTGAGACGACAGAGCCAAGGAAGATTACCACCACAACCCAGTAACAAGAGGAATAACAGTCAGCTTATACCAGTTAGGCTTTCTGACTACTGCCTTTACAGAAAACTTGGGGATGTGGTCCTGACACTGAGACAGAGCTGCATACTACTAGGTGGTCATGTTACCCAAGCGCACATACCAGGGGTTCACAGGGGCAAGCTAACCTAAGCTGTGCGTAGTGTGTAAGGCTCTGATGCTTATTTACACCTCGATTACCTTTGGGCACCGTCACGGTGCTCACGGCAGTAAGGATGAACTTGGATGATTCTGCATCATTGGTTAAAGGTGGGATCAGTGCTGAAACGAGAAAGCAGTGACATAGATAAAGCAAATCAGTCATTATTAGTAAAGGTGATTGGTTGGTCGAACCTTTGGAAAATATTGAAACCCTGGAGGAAAAAGTAATAAAAGGGATCTGTGGCAGTTAGAAGGAAGGGAGAATGTGACAAACATAATGACCACCACAGAAGATGGCAAGTACATTCACTCACGTAGATGCAGATTCACAGACTGCAAATCTCAGTTTATGACGTCCGGGTGCACATAACTTAAGGTGCTGGTAGTTTTGGTTAGCCCGGAGGTTTCTAGTTAGCGGCTGCTCTAACCATTATTGTGGCTCTACTCATTATTTTTGTTTTTATTCAAGTCTGACGTTGAGAAGGAGCCAACTATTAATTTTTTAAACTAGAATCAATGAAAGAATTAAAAATATTAAAATGGTACCTAATAACTTTCCATGATTCATATACCCATTTTTTTTTGGTTTCTATGTGTATTGCCACTGTAATCACCCTAAATTGTGCCTTAGTAAACATTTTTATATAATCCCATCACGTTGCATAATTTTTCTCATTGATTCTAAGTTTGAATAATGTATACAACTAATACTGTGAAATTGCAGATGGTGGGGAAGTAACCTTCTTAGGTAAAACTGGTCAGGATGAGAGCGTTGAGGGGAAATCGTATTGGGTAAAATGAGCAGTTCTTGCCTACGACTGTCACATCTGAGTGTTATACTACAGTGAGGGGCCACTTTTACCCATCTTTGGAAATGGTAATTCTCCCTGTACGTGGGATACATGTGTAATTTTCTGACTGCTCAGGTGATCCCCAAGCTCAGGGAGAGAGCCCATTTTGTTAGAAAATTAGTTACCGACTTACAAAGTCTGAGAATCACTTTCGCTGGACGTCATTGTGCCTTAGTGCTTTGTGCCCCATCTTTGGGGCCTGAGATACAAATGTGCCCTGATGTGTTCTCAGCGCAGTGCACGGTATATGAGAACTTGGTAAAGGTCTGGATTCATCGAGGTGTCAGACTGAGTCCATCTGAAAGAATTAGTGAGGTATAGGATGGAGGAAAGATAATACAAAGGCACAAGATTCTGCTTTACTGTGGAAACAAGTGTTCCGAAACGTGTTGAGACCCCCAGGACTCAGTGCACCCTCTAAAGGCAGCTATGAAAAGGCTAATATCCTTTGGTGTACAAGTAATGACTGCAGAGTGGCACTGTCCCACTACGGAACCCAAGGAAGACGCGGTGTGGGAGCCCCACAGTATGGCTTGCTTGCTGGGTTCCAACACATCTGCTAAGAGTCAAAAAAGCCGGCCTTTGATCCTCTTCACTTTGGTATGGTATGGTGCAGACACGGATGGGATGGGTTGTGTTGTTTGCTTTTTGTTCTGTTTTGTTTCCGGTGTACAAAACAAAGTAATAGACATTTATACCCCTCACAAAGGGATAACCCCCCTGTCCCAATCTACTATCCCTCTGACATCGTATATGGCTGTTACAATTCCACTGACTGTTCTCTATGTTGTATTCCATATCCTGTGACTGTATATATACTATATTAAATTATAGTTGACATTTAGTATTTTTCTGCTTCAGCTTCAGGTATACAGTGCAGTGGTCAGGCATCTACACTGTCCATGAAGTGGTCTCCCTAATAAGACAAGTACCCATCTGATACCCTACAAAATCTTTACATTATTGATTACATTCCCCAAACTGACTTCATATCCCCGTGGCATCTTGTGGTTACCAGTTGTGCTTTCTAATCCCCTCATCTTCTCCCTCATCCCCATCCCCCCGCCCATCTAGCAACCCTCAGTTTTTTCTCTATATTTCTGAGATGTTTCTGATTATTTTTGCTCATTTATTCTATTCTTTAGATTCCACATATAAGTGAGATCATAAGGTATTTGTCTGTCTCTGGCTGAGTTATTTCACTTAACATAATGTTCTCTAGGGCCATCCATATCGTTGCAAATGGTAAGATTTCATTCTTCTTTGTGGCTGAGTAATACTCCATTGTATAAAAGTACCACAGTTTCTTAATCCAGTTGTCTACTGATGGACATTTCGGTTGTTTCTGTGCCTTGGCTATTGTGAATTGAGTTGCAGTAAACAGGGATGCATATATTTTTTCAAATTAGCATTTTGGATTTCTCTGAATGGATACCTAACAGTGAAATTGCTGAGTCATAAGGTATTATAGTTCCATTTCCAGTTTGCTTGCTTCTTTTAACAATGGGGAAAACACTGGTCCTGTGGGGAGTGAGCTGGAAACACACATAAAAATAAAACCTCAGACTGGAGTTAAACAGGGGCTCAGAAAAATGTTTGTTGCTTCAATTGATTCATCTAATCCTCCACAGGCTATGTGGAGACCACAGCACTTAATTTGGTGGAATGAGTTGTGCTAATGAGAACTGAAACGGATTAAGTGATATTGGCATTGGCTGCTTTCTTTCAAAAATCAGCTGTAATTTTAATATACGACAGCTTATACAGTGAAATAAAATATTGTAATTGTGTGGTTTTCCTCTGAATTTTTTTTTTCTGTTCATGGAAACAGCCCCCTTCATTTGTACACTCACAAAAACTAGCACAGTTTGTGAGACCATTGAAGACCTCCAAAACAAAAGAAAGCCCATTGCCAGGTTATGAAACAGGCCTTCTGAATGGAAACTCCTACCGGTTATTTGCTAGTGAGGCAGGCTTCTTTTGAGTTACTGTGTTACTTTATATGCATTTTAAATTAGACCTTTTCTTTGCAAAGGAAGAGGTGGGCTGCATAGTCATGTGTTACTGTTATTTCACTTTTTAGGCTAGAAAAGAACTAATGATGGTAAATAGTGGATGTATCATTGGAACAGATGACACCTTCCATAGAGTTTTAAGAATATTCAAGAATCAAATTATGAAACTGTCCCAAATCTGTAACATTTTATTTTATGATCCTTGTGTTTAAGTCACCTAAAGATTTTGAGATGATTTCTTAAAAAAACAAGAACACTGGTGATTCTCGTATTCTCAACTGCATATTAGAATCACCTTGGGGAACTTTTAAAAATCCTATTATCCATGTTATACCTCGGACTAATTAAAATCAATCTCTGGGTAGCCTTAAAGCTTCCCAGGTGTTTCTAATGTAAAACCAAGGTTGAGAGCCAGTGCTCTGGAGGGAAGCTACAGGGAAATAGCTTATTTATACCTGCTAGGTGAAGGTATTTGCAATAATGATTGAGATTACTGAGGAATTAAACCAGTATTCCATATTAAAGAAAAGGCAATATGGATGCTCTAAGTAAGGAACAAAAAAACACATCTAAATAATATTCTAGGAACCACAACAGACCTTGAATAACCACAGTAATCTTGAGAAAGAAGAACAAAGTTGGAGGTATCACGCTGACTGATATCAAACTATACTACAAGGCTATGGTAATCAAAACAGCATGGTACTGGCGTAAAAACAGACTCATGGATCAATGGAACAAAAGAGATAGAAATAAACCCATGCCTTTGTGGTCAATTAATCTATGATAAAGGAGCAAGTTTATACAGTGGGCTAAAAGCAGGCTCTTCAATCAATGGTGTTGGGAAAACTACATGCAATAAGAAATACATACATTCTTATACAGGAATAAACTCCAAATGGATTGAAGACTTAAATATAAGACTAGAAACCATCAAACAAAGAAAACAGAGGCAGTAAACTTTGACACTGCTGTAAATATTTTTTCAGATATATCTCAGCAAGGGAAATGAAACTAAAAAGATTACATACATCAAACTAAAAAGATTTTGCAAAGCAAAGGAAACCAACAAAATGGAAAAACAGCATACCAAATGGGAGAAGATATTCGCCAATGATACATCCTATAAGGGGTTAATATCCACAAACTATAAAGAGCTCATACAACTTAACACCTCCCAAAAAATCCAATTAAAAAATGGGCAGAGGACCTGAATAGACATTTCTCGAAGGAGAACGTACAGATGGCCAATAGACACAAAAAGATGTTCAATATCACTAATCATCAGAGAGATGTATATGAAAACCACAATGAGACATCACCTCACACCTGTCAGGATGGCTATCATTAATGAATCAACAAACAAGTATTGGTGAGGATGTAGAGAAAAGGGAACCCTTGTACTCTGTTGGTGGAATTGCAAATTAGTGCAGCTACTTATGGAAAACAGTATAGAGGTTCCTAAAAAAATTAAATAGAACTACCTTATGACCTAGCAGTTCCAATTCTGGGTATTTATCAGAAGAAACCCAAAACGCTAATTCAAAAAGATATATGCAATCCTGTGTTCATTGTGGCATTATTTATAATAACCAAGATATGGAAGCAACCTCAGTGTCCATCGATAGATGATTAGATAAAGAAGATGTGGTACACACATACAATGGAATTGTACTCAGCTATAAAAAAGAATGAAATCTTAACCATTTGCGACAACATGAACGGATTTAGAAGGTATTATATGAAGTGAAGTAAGTCAGAGAAAGACAAGTACCATATATTTCACTTATATGTGGAATCTAAACAAACAAACAAAATGAAAAAATGAAACAAACTCCTAGAAACAGAAAACATTTTGTTGGTTGCCAGATGGGAGCAGAGTTTGGGAGGATGGGTGAAAAAGAGGAGGGGATTAAGAGGTACAAACTGGTAGTTACAAAGAGTCATGGGATGTAAAGTACAGTACAGGGAATATAGTCAGTTATATGGTAATAACTATGTATGGTGCCAGGTGAGTATAGACTTAGGAGGGGAAATCACGTCATGAGTTACATAAATTCTAACTACTAAGTTGTACACCTGAAACTAATATAATACTGTCAACTGTAATTGAAAAGTAAAAAAAAATAATAATTAAAAAAGTAGTCCTCGTGGAATCAATACAGTGAGAGACCAGTGCATATTTAGACTTTTAAAAGGTCTTTAATTAGGTGACATGCTGGCAGCAATGAAATTACATTAGCAATTGTGTGACTCATAAAACTACATTAGCAACAGAAAATACAGGATGCCTGAGTAAACCTGAGTTTTGCTTTGCATTCCAGCGTGAACTGGGAGGGAGGACATAGTGAAATCTCTAAGTTGGAGCTGACTCTAAGTAATGCCCAACTGAAACATAAGTTTCACAGAGGTCTTCCAAGTCCATTAGGGGGCAGAATGTTTTCTGTGTATACAGTAATACTGCTTGTAGATTTTTCAAAAAGTAAACTTATCAGGTATTCTCAAGTAATTGTCTTAAGTGAAGTAATTAAAACAATTTAAACAAGCACTGGTAAGAGTGTATCTACACGTAAGAGTGTTTTGATATTTTTCTGCTGTTTCCAAAATTCTAACAGGTGAACAGGAACTCCATTTTTCCTCCATTTTAACTCCATTTTCCTCAAATTGTGAATAGGTTAAGTTGTTGGTTTGCAGTTGGGAGCCTTCGACTTTGTAGAGCATCACTCATGCTGTGCTTTGCTTCTTGAAACTTGATTGTATCACTTTGTACACTTTACGGTTTGAATATTTTTATAACCAATTTAGTGATGAATTTTTACAGTGCAGATGTTACTGGGGCAGAGGGTATGAACAGTTTGAAGCTGTCTTTGCCAATCTGATAGCTAAGATGATATTTAATTTGCTCCTTTCTGATTGCATGCAAGGATGAATGTGTATACGTGTATGACCTAATATCCTTTTCCCATTTTCTCTTTGAGATTTTGGGTTTACTTTTCAATGCGACTCTATCAATATGGTGAGTATAGGATTCCTTCGTGGAGGGTGTTTCTATATTCTGCCTTTCATTTTGTTTTTAGGTAGTTTTGATTGATCTTAAAAACGTATTTCTCATTTATGCTCTTTGGCAATTAATTTCCCACCTGGAATTAAATTTTGAAACAGGAGTCGACTTTACTTTTATCTCCCAAATAGCCAAGCAATTCTTGCCATCTAATTTTTGATTAAGCTGTACTTTCATTACTAAGCTGCAAGGCCAAATTGTTCATATTCTTTTCTTTATTAGTTCACTGGTCCAATATTTGAGCCCCTATTATGTGAGTTGAGCCCTGTGCAATATTTTGGGAATATAGTAGAGAAGAGAAAAAGCAGAAATCTTCTCATGGGCTAATATTCAATAGCATGTAATGTGTATATGTATTTCCCTTTGTGTATGTTTCTGGGTTACCTATTCTAGTTCACTAATCTAGTTCTTTTTCTGTTGCTATTACCATCTAATTTTGATTTTATCGTATATTTTAACATGTGATGGGGTTAGTCCCCATTTTTGTGTCAAGGATTCTTTTAATCATTCTCTGCTCTCTTCTCCCATTTAAAAAATACCGCACCAATATAACATACTGGCTAGGAAATCACTCTTTGGCTTCAGACGGCCTGGGCTTCATTCTTTTCTAGTTTTCATTCGTTTTATGAGCGAGGCATTCACATCTCTGGGATCAGGCTTTTTCATTTGTAATAGAGACAATGACCGCATAGAATTCTAGATTAAATGAGATGGTGCATGTAAAGTACTTAGGGTGTGCCCAAAGTAGATGGTCATATATTTTTTGGTCAATTTAATTAAGACTGTTTGGAAAGTGATTCTTTTGCACTCTATTCAGCCTTCTAGGAACATAGCATATCTCTTCATGGAGTCAAGCCTCTTATGTCTTTGTGATGTTTGTAGTTTTCATTATATAGACTCCTTGCATTTATAATCAGGGCTATTTTAAGTGTTTTATAATTTTTGTTATTGTGACGTTTTCTATTGTCTCCTCATGACAAATGCAAAACTCATTTATGTTCTAACTGGTCGTATTACTGTACACTGATTGTTTTAGTAATCAGCACCTGATCCTTCTAGATTTTCTAGGTCGGTGGTGGAATCATCTGCTGATAGTGATGATTTCTGTCTGGTACTATCCTGTAGCTGCACCTCTTCTGTTTCACACATGAATGGACTTGTAAGGATGTCCAGAACAGTGTCTGTGCCTGCAATACCTTTGCCTTGCTCCAGGCTTGACTGGGGATGCTTTTGGTATTCCCCTCGTGAATATTGTTGGTTAGTATTTTAGTAGATATTCTTTATTGTTTAGATAATTCTGTTTTTATTACATTACGAGGATAAAAAAAATACCAGGAATAAATATCATGGAATGTTATGAAATTCCATGATTACCTAGTTTTATTTTACTGGGTTTTTATTTTACTGGGTTAGATTACTAGGTTTCCTAATAAACCACATTTGCATTTCTAGACTAATCCTTAACTGATTGTGGTTGTTTTTTATACACCTTTGATTTTGAATTCCCGCACTTTTAATTTTTTATTTTTGTGCTTGTATTCATGAGAGGAAGACTTATCATTTAGGGGCTGTCATTGTCATGGGTTGGATTTTAAGTAGTAGTGTTAATAAGTAAGAAACATTTTAACTATTTGTGCTCTAGAATAGTTATTTTTTAAAGTATGTAAAATATCTGACACTTGGAGTTTTGAAAGACTTCGCTCATGAAATTTACATCCAGAACCTGTTTTAGGTTTTTTCCTTTCTTTAGTCGATTAGATTTTCTCTTTATGCTAGATTCAAAAAATTATATAATTCAGAAAATTTGCCATTTCTAGATTTTCAGGTATAAATACAGAGTTTGGACATTTTTCTCATGTGTCTTAACTATCCTTTATGTTTGTTGTAGGTCTTATTTCAGATTTTATCCTCCCTTTAAATTATTCACTAGATTTCCTAGATACTCTTGTTTTTACAAATAAAGCTGTTAACTATAAATTGTTTCATAAATCAATAATTTGTTTTTGTTCGTTTCCTTTAGGTTGTTTTTTTGTTTTTTTAAGGGATCCTGGGTAGGAAAGTCATAAGGAAGTGGTCTCTTTCATCTGGCTTCTTAATTAGGATGATTTTTCTGCTTTGTAATAAAAAACTGAAAGTGTACAAAGCTATGAATTTGCCTCTAGATACAGTTTGGCATCCGTCTGTATGTTACCTTATGAAATTGATTTTTATTTTTTGCTAAACTATTATGTCAGATTTCATTTTTCCCTTGAACTAGTATTTCATAGTTAATCAGAAGAGTAATTTAAAAATTTAACTCCTCTAAACTCCTCTAAATAAACATCTATATACACATACATCTGTGTATGTATGTATGTGTATAAACACATTTTGGGGCTGTTTTCTATTGAGGAAAATTAATCAACAATTTTTGCCTAGTCTTTTATAAGGGTTTGAAATATTTTGTTAGTCATCGTGCATATGATGTTTAATCTCATTGTTTTCCTTTTGTTCAGTGTTTGTTTCCTTAGCTTTTTGTTATGTCTTTGCTACATGGCATTTCAGCCCCTTCATCCTGGAGCCTGGGACAGGTAGAAGGACATGATATAAGCCTTCCTTGGCTTGGCTTCCTCACCCCTGTGCTTACTGTTTTGATTCACTAGGCAGAGCACAGTTTGACGAGGCCATGTCTACAATTTTCGTCATGGATTATGAATTTAGTGAACATTCCTCTGGAAAGTGGGTTTTTCGGTTTTTTTTTTTTTTAATTTATTGGGGTGACAATTGTTAGTAAAATTACATAGATTTCAGGTGTACAATTCTGTATTACATCATCTATAAATCCCATTGTGTGTTCACCACACAGAGTCAGTTCTCCTTCCATCACCATGTATTTGTTTCGTTTTATATTTAGTCCGCTGTGTTGTTACCTTTAAAATATTTTTGTGGATCTGCATGAATACTTTTTATTGGAAGGTGGGGAAAATTAAATTCTGCCATGAAAGCTGTATTCTTATTATTTTAACAAATGTAGAGAAATATATTCCAAATCTTATTTAAAGAGATGAGGATCTTATTTTAATTTAACTTGGTTCTCTAGAAAAACATGTAAAACTCAAAATATTGCTTTAGCTTAAAAGGCTTACAAAGTGCTGAATATCATCAGGAGCCATTCTGATCTATGACAAGATAACTCTAGCCTACATTTGTGAAGCTCTGGAATTTTTTTAACCAGAGGATTGTATATATTCTCAAGCCGTGGTAAAGTAGGGATAGTAATATGAAGCACATTTCTTGTTCTCTCTTCCCTGCTTCAACTAGGGCCATTTTGCTTTTACATATTAGTATAGTACACCTCTAAAATGACAGAAGGAGGGGAGGACAAAGTAACAAAATAATTATGAAAAATTGAAGTTATATGATGCAAGTATACAATCCCGTAAGAATTTCCATAGAGTTCGATCACCACATCCTAGAATCCTAGCCTTTGGACTTCATTTTTCCCTTCCCTTTTATTCCTTTACAACTGTTTAAGTGATAAGTGATACGAGAATAGACTATTTAATCCAACATAGATCTTGCCATAATAAGCTGAAACCAAATACGTGAGATACTGAATTTGTGGTCCTTTAAATAAGTAGAGATCCAAAGGACATTTTTTTCTTTTTTTGTGTGGAGCTCAGGAGAGAGATTTGGGTACAAGCAGTACACTTGGGAATTGTCATGAGGATTGTAACTGAGGCCGTGGGCTTGAATGATGTGACTGGAGGAAACAGAAGCCTGCAAAGAGAAGGCTTTTAACGACTTGATCTCAAAGAGCTTCAGGATTTAAAAGACAGAAAAGAAGATGGAGATGGCAAAGAAAATAGGGAAGGAACAGCCAGGTATGTAAGAAAGCTGGTCTATGTCACAGAAACTAAGGGAAGAGCTTTAAAAAAAGGTAATAGGAAACAATGTCAAGGCTAGTGGGAGGTCAAGTAAGATGGGGATTGAAAATGTTAATTGGATTTAGCAATATGGCTGCCCTAGCAACTCATTTTAGGTTTAATTTTTAACCCACTTTTTCCATATATTGGTGTTTCTAAACTGTATTTTTTATGTTGAATTCAGGCTCCTAGGGGATGAATGGAAGTGATGTGTGCAAACGCGGTGGGCTGTTCCTTGAAAGGGGAGGAACGTGTCCTCCCTGGTCCCTTTCCCCTTCCCACTGGCTGGACTATCAGTGCCAGTGGGTCAGTAGTTAGAGCAGCCATTCCAACGAAGAATGGGTGCTACTTGTTGAAGACAGCACAGCAGCACACTTGAAGGAGATGGGGGCCCTGAAAGCTTTGCAGAGATGGGCTGCCACATCAGCTCAGATTTTTAAGTGAGAGAAATGAACTTCTGTCACGTTCATGCTAACTTTAAGTTAACTGATTTTATTTTAGTTATAATAGGTCTGTTATATCCATATCCTATCAACAATTATCTTTGCGTTTTAAGTAATATACTCACCCCTTTATTTCTCAGTCCTTTAGCTATAGACCTCGTACTCTTCCTGCTGTTAGTGTTAATACTTGATATTCATTTCTGTTTCTTCTTTCTTGAACCTTGCTTCTTTCCAGACCTAGTTTCCCTTGCAGCTTAGGGTGGCCAGGTGACATGAGATGTGTATGAGACAGGAGACAGTCATCTTGTGACTATGAGGGGAATACTGAAGGGAATTTCAGAGGTGTTGGCTGGGTCAGACACACGTGGTTCTGAAACCATTGCTAAAGCACCTGCATGCAGACTTTTTTCTGTGAGGAAACTATCTTCCTAAGGTTGCTAATTTATGTTCTGTAAGAATCATTAAGATCTCTGTATTTTGTTGAGTAGTTGATTCTAGAAATTGAAAACTAATTAATGCAGTTTACATTATCAAGACTATTTTTCACTGCGAAACCATAGTATGCTTGATTGCATTTCTTATAAAACTCGATATTTTTTCCTTGGAGTTTTTACTTGTTTTTTCTTCTCTACCCATTTCTCTCCCTTCATTGCCTCCTTAAGTTGTTCCAAATTATGGTGAGAAACTAGCGGTTCTCAACGGGGACAGTAATACCCCCTAGCAGACATTTAAAAAACTGTGGGATGTTTTTGGTTTTCTCCGTGATTGGGGAGCTGCTACTAGTATTTAGTAGATGTCCAGGGATTCTAGAAATCATGAATTGCATGATGCGTTGTCCTTCATTCTACATGGTATTTGAATGCCCTATTAGACATTTATGTAGGTAAAGCTGGTTTATAATTTTTTGAGTCACATGGGTTTAATATGTAGTGATTTTTTTTCCAGAATTACAACCCATAGGTCAATTGAAGGGATATCGAACTTTATTTTGTTAGGCACATTCCTGAGAATTGCTTACCATTTTGAAAATAATGTCACCAACAGCGGTGATGCTTATGGTATTCGTGTTGCCGATATAGGATCCTTGTGTCAGACTTCATTTTCAGTTGTCACATTGTCCTTGATTTTATGGATATACACAAAAACTATTTAGTCCTTATTTCAAAATGTCAAAAATAATGAATGGTGTTGGCAATGTTCTTGTCTAACGTCCCTTAAATTTAGACTCCTTCATTATGTAAGTGGGTGTGTGTATCTAGTCTATTTTCTAGACCAGCTACGCCTAAGCATTGACATACTAAGATACATGTTAGTTCACTTTATTTTATTTCTAATCTAGTTAGGATCATATATTTATTTATACTTTTGAAGACATCTGTGCAGATTATATACTCTAGCTATAAATTTCATTTCTGCACAGCAAAAAGGTTATTATTTTTCTGTTTTCTCTTAAAATTAAAGGAGGACTTATCAGTTAGGGCCCAGTGGAAAATAGCTGTCACACTCCAAGGGGCAATTCACAAATTACAAAGTGGCAGGCAGGTTTATGGGAACCAATGAGGGATGGCGAAACATTTGCTAGTCAGCTGCAGAGGGAATCGCTTACTACCCTTAGGCCTCCATGGGCAAAAGGAGCGAACTCTGTCCTGAGCTGGGTGGGAACTAAAGCTGTGGGAGAAAAGGCTGTCTTGGAGGCTGAGGTCCACAGGTGAAGAATCGAATCACTAACAAACTGCATGGTGGGGAGGGAGCTTGGGGAATAAATCTGTCTTCATTGTCTTTCTTCCCGTGCTCTGATTTCATGCTGATACTTCCCCAAAAGGGAAACCCAAAGAGAGGCTGAAGAGCAAAAATTCTTGGCTATTGTGGTTGATTAGCCTCTCTAGGTACAGAGCAGGGTAGACAGTAGGAGAAAAGGGATCTGGAGGGCAATGGGGAATGCCCAGCACGTGGGATGTTGTGTCTGGTAAGGTTTGAGAATCACTGTTCCAAAGGATAGCACTAATCCATTTATACCCTTTCCCCCAAGGTATGTCCCTCTTGTAGCCTTCCTTGCTTAGTCTGGACCTGTGTTTGGACAGCCTGCTGAGAGTTGCTCTTCTCTTAGTTCTTCTGAATTGGAGACACCGTTTTCCTATTCCTTCATTTTGTTTGAACCTTTTCACATGTATCTGTGTATGAGAAATCTTCTCAGTGCATGCAAGTCTGAAACTTGCTTTTGGTGGAGGAATTGGATGGGCATAGAAGTCTGGGTGGAAATCATTCTCCCTGAGAACTTGGAAGGCATTATTCTAGAGTCTTCTAGCTTCCGGTGTTGCTAATGAAAATTTGAAGTCTGGTTTCATTTTTAAATGACCCACTTTTTTTCCATTCTCAAATGCTTTTATGTGCATTTATGTGTCTTTAGGGGGTTCTAAAATGCTACAAATAATCCCTTTGGCTTTAAAAGAATTTGCTGTGCTAGAAATTTGTTTACATTGATCTGACTGTAGGAGCACGTCTTTCAACTCTTGGAAATTCTTGTTTTTTGTGAACTTGCAATGGAAGACTGGGTAGTAAAGGGTGGTGTTTGTTTTTCTTTAGGGTGACACAGTTCCATGAAAGCATCCTACTATTTTCATTAGAACACTTATAAATCTCAGAATGTTCCATTTGGAAGAATTTTCTAATCACACTGTCCACATTGTCGTCAATAAACAAGTCTTTTCTCTTCGCCTGTCTCTTAGCTTTACTTTAGGTGCACAGAGTAATACAAAGTGTGCTTAGGTGAATCACGGAACATTATAATGGTGTATTCATATTATTCCCTATTATTCTGTATTCAAAATATTCCCTATTTTTCTTCTGTTTAATTTTCTATATGAGTTGGTAGTTTTATCTTGGACTGTCTTGTATATTCATAGAGCTGTAAAATAGAATAAGGCCCAGAGGTTTTGAAATGACCTCGGTATGATGAAATATGAACAGCTGGCTGGAGAAAAGAATTTCAAAAGAAAGTTTTGCTCATTCATTCAGCCTTATGTTTTTGCCTAGAGGCATGAACCAGTGTTGGGTATAGGTTTCATATGATTTTAAATCCATTTGTTTATGACGTAAGTTGTTTGAATCCACTTGTTTATGACAAAGGGGGTGGAAGGGGAGTTGCTTTGATGTAAATATGACATAAGTAGTGCCAGGATGTCATTATTCTACATCTGTTGTCCCCGATAAGCAGTGGCAGCCCAGCAATGGAGGGGCCTCCCTGGGGCCTTATAAATAAGAACTTGTAGAGAAGCACCTGTGGCAAGGAGGACACTTACACTATAAATTCTGAGAGGGTGAGGACCATTTAAGAGTTAGGTTGGCAAGGTGACTCTTTGCCAACCTAAAAACTTTCTGGAGGTCTTGGAGGCATTTAGTTTCTGCTGTGGTCAAGGCAACTCTTTGTTGGCAGTGGTAATAAGCCTGGTAATGACCTGTGAAGGACATCTGCCCACCTGTCAGAACTGGTGTCTGCGCTCCCTAGCGATGTGCTGTAGCCTCAGCGGACTTCTGCTTTTGTGCCGGCAGCTGGAAATCAGTACGTGGTTGGACACTGACTCTTCTGAGTGCCTCCTCATTTAAAAAGGTACATCTCACATTGAGTTTGGACTTGATTCCGTTACCTCCCCTTGCCTGGAACAATAGTCTCATGAATCTGTCATTGGTTTGGAGTACGCGTATGTTACTGTTTTACTTTCCTTACTACTGGAGGTTACCCTGTACGGTATTGGCTTGTGAAATTATAATTACCACAGAGAACCTGTGTTAAATTGCTGGCAAAGACAGCTCAGTCTCTGAGTATAACTTTTGCTGCGTCCCACGAAACCAGACCAAACCAGTTCTGTTAATTAAGAATAAAAAGTAAAAGGTCTTTCTCCAATTAGTATATATGACTACCACGTTCAGCCAATCATTGATAACATTTTAGAGGAGTCTTTTGGGATATTTTTCTTCCATGTAAAATTGTATAAACTTTCAACGAACCAAAACCCAGTTGCATGAAGTATTTTCAGGGGTTTTAGGAGCAAACCGATAAAAGAAGTCGTGAAGGGGGAGTCGGGTACATTCTGAAAAACATCTTTTGCGGTAAGTGCTGGGATCAGGAAGGGACCTGAATTCCGTTAGAAACTTTCTGGTAGAAGTTATGCGATTCTTTTGATCATGTGTGTTCCTCCGGGTCTGCTCCCTGAGCCCATCAGTGTGTGATGGGTCCCGTGTCTGTGGTTCTCCGGCAGTAGGACAAGTGTGTGACAACGAGAACACCGTAACTTTTTAAGAAGCATCTTCTTTTATTTTTTTTTAAATTTTATTTTTATTGGGTAAGGGGAACAGTATTTTATTGGGGAACAGTGTGTACTTCAAGTTGTTGTCCTTTCGATCTTAGTTGTGGAGGGCGCAGCTCAGGTCCAGGTCCAGTTGCCGTTGTTAGTTGCAGGGGGCGGAGCCCACCATCCCTTGCAGGAGTCCAGGAGTCCAACCGGCAACCTTGTGGTTGTGAGCAACCAACTGAGCCATCTGGCCACCCGGCAGCTGGGCGGCAGCTCATTGACTTCATTCTAGTTGTGGAGGGCTCAGCTCGCTGGCCCATGTGGGAATCGAACCGGCAGCCCCTTTGCCCAGAGCTCGTGCTCTAACCAACTGAGCCACCTGTCTGCCCCCTTGTATTCTTATTAAAGAAGACAGCTTCTCTTCAGATTTGCTCAAACACTGCACCTTTTACTTGGATTTCTTTTTGTCCTCACCAGGGACTTCATTGGGCCCCCAGTGTTTTCATTAATTTCAGAATTACATATTGCTATTCAGAGGCCTCACAGCAGAGTTGTCTCAATATCTTCCCAAAAATGTATAGTCTAAAATGTCAACTATACATAATGTGCCAGAAATATTAATGTTTACCGGGTTCAGAGATTTCCTTCAGAGTCTGAAGGTTAAAAAGCAAGGGATCAAACACATCATGGTTTTTAAAAGAAAGGAGTAGGATTAAATGACATTTTTAAATCTTAGCAGTTTGAGTTCCTCTTATTTCTATTTCTGTATTTGTTCAGAGAATGTGAGCAATCTGCCTGAGGTCATTGAGTTTGTAAATGATGGAGTTTGAGTTCTAACTCAGATCTCTGTGCCTCTAAACCCTTGGGTCTTTAGGTGCTTCCCAAGGTATCTTTCTTTTCTTGCAAAATAAGAACTACTTTGTTTCTGGTGTAAGAGCTGCTCTTATTCAGAATAGTTTTATTAGATTGCACTGAGGTCAGGGTTATGTAGGTATATGGTAGGACAAATCATGTGCCCCTAAGGCATTACTCCATCCTGTTAAAGCCCGATGTAAGGTTGCTTGAGTATTTTTGTGGTCTTCCACAGTGGCTTGATAAGGGAGTTAGGATTGTATGAGAGACTGTTTGACTAGGAAATCTTAAAATGTCAGGACCTCATAATTGGAAATCTGAACTCTCATAAACTCTAATAGAGTCTGTCAAACTGCTAAGGAGGTTATTGATCTGGATGCCGAGTGCCTGCCCTCGGGGCACCTGCACTCAGTGCTTCTTCCATTACCTTCCCCAAAGCGGTGTTGAATCTGGTTATGGAAAGCTGCCATCATTTCAGAGACAGTCCAACCTCCATTTCTCTTAGAGTTTTAGTTTTTACTATCTTGTTTCTTTATGACTCATGAATCTCATGTTTTTTTGGGAAAAATATTGCATATTCTTTTTTTTCTGAATGTAGAAATAGGTGCTTCTGAAGTTCAGAAGCACACAGAGAGAACGATCTGGCCAGAGGTAACAGCAGTGCGTCCGGAGCAGGTTCCTCCTCATAATTGTCCTCCAGGCCTGTTTGCCCCATTGATCAAGTCATACTAACCATCTTGTATCCTGCCTTTTCCCCCACTGAACATTATGACCTGAATTTCTTCCTATTTAAAAAAAAAAAACCCTCTTCCTACTTTTTTAATGGTGTGTACTCTTTGCTCACGTTTACAGATCATAATTGACTTCACATTTGTGTCCTGATGACCCTCTGAGTGTACCTTACGCGGATGAGCCATGGATTTCACCATATTTCTAGACTAGGAATAACCAAATAAAGAGCGTGCATATTTTGAAACTTGTAAGATATGTTGAATAATTCTTCTGTAGAACAAATATGTATATATGTATATATATACATATATATATATATCCCTGTGAAGAGTTTGTAGGAATACTCACTGGATCCTTGCCAACTTTGAATATTATATTAAAGATATCTTTGTAAAGTTTCTTTTATTTGTTAACAAAGACATGTAATTTTTACTTTGCTCATAACGTTTGTTAGACATCTTTGTGTACTGGAATAACCCAAGTGGTGTCTTCTTTTACTTTACTTAAAAAAAAAATGTTAGCTAAAATGCTCACTTTTCATGTGTTTTTTTTAAAGCAATATTGGACCCTGTTATTAACATGAAAGCTGTTGAGAGGCAAGCTGGAAGCCAAGAATTCATGTTGGTGTGTCTGTACAGCCTCTAAATAGACGTTTGTGTGTCTGAGAAGATTGGTGGACTGGTGGCAGTGGGAGGAGTGTGGTGGCATCTCAGTAGTCTAGGGAATGAGAGCATGAATGGAGATGGTGAGTGTAAAGATACATAAGATGATGGAGAAACAAAAGGATTGTAAGAGATGTTTCAGAAACAGAATGAGACACAGAGACTGATGTAAATGAGGAGGATTTAGAGATTATTCTTAGGATGCGGGTAACATTGCCAAGATAAGAAACACAGGAGAAGAAGAAGATTCGGGGTTAGTCCAGTGGGGATTATATTGGTTCTGGGCAGAAAGTCGCATAGTAACTCAGACCACGGGCTTTATTTAGCCCACTTTACAAGAACACAGCAGCTGGGGTGGTGGCCCAGGGATGCCGACATAGAGTAGCCTCCTCCTTTTTTCCTGCTCTTCCATCCCTGGCTGGAGGCTTTCGCCTTCATGGGTGCAGCTCCCTGTGGGTGAGGGATTTATGTTCCAGGCAGAGAAAAGGAGAGGAGCCATGAGCTGTCTCATGGAGAGACTTATTCTGGAAAGCAGCACCCATCCCCACCTTGACTTCTTTCTGTCTTTTGGTTTTTCGACGTGGTAAAATTGGTACCCTAGATCATACACATTTCAGGTGTACAGCATTATGATTTGATATTTGTATGCACTGCATCTGTTCACTACTGCCAGTCTGGGTACTGTCCACTGCCATATAGTTGATCTCTTTCACCCATTTTGCCCTCCCCCAACCCTCTTTTCCTCTCGTAACCACCAACCTGTTCTCTGTAGTTGAGTTTTATTTATTTGTGTATTTTTGTTGTTGTTTTAACTCCACATATAAGTGAAATCGTGTAGTATTTGCCTTTCTCCATCTGACTTATTTCACTTAGCACAATACCCTCACGGTCCATCCATGTTATTGCAAATGGTAAAATTTCATTTTTTTTCTTACGGTCGACTAATATTCCATTGTATATATGTACCACCTCTTCTCTATCTATTCCTCCATCAGTGGGTACTTGGGTTGTTTCCTTATCTTGGCTGTTGTAAATAATGCTGCAGTGAACATAGGGGTGCATATATCTTTTTGAATTAGTGTTTTCGTATTCTTCAGATAAATACCCAGAAGAGGGATTGCTGGGTCGTATGGTAATTCTATTCTTCATTTTTTTGAGGAATCTCCATACTGTTTTCCATAGTGGCTGTACCAGTTTTACCAGTTTGCATTCCTACCAACAGTGTACAAAGGTTCCCTTTTCTCCATATTCTCTCCAAAACTTATTTGTTGACTTTTTGATAATAGACATTCTAACAAATATGAGGTGATATCGTGTGGTTTTGATTTTAATTTCCTGATGATTTTTTCATGTGCCTGTTGGCCATCTGTATGTCTTGTTAGGAAAAAGGTCTGTTCAGATCTTCTGGCCATTTTTTAATTGGGTTGTTTGTTTCTTTATTTTGGAGTTGTGTGAGTTCTTTACATATTTTGGATATTAACCCCTTATCAGATACACGATTTGCAAATATCTTTTCTCATCCCATAGGTTGCGTTTTCATTGTTCGTTTCCTTTGCTGTGCTGAAGCTTTTTAGTTTGATGTAGTTCCATTTATTTTTACTTTTGTTTCCCTTGCCTTTGGAGTCATCCAAAAAAAAAAAAATCACTAAGTTTACCATCTATGTTTTCTTCTAGAAATTTTATGGTTTCAGGTGTTATATTTAAGTGTTTAATCCATTTTGAATTAATTTTTGTGTATTGTGTAAGACAGAGGTCCAGTTTCAATTTTTTGCATGTGGCTGTTCAGTTTTCGTAGCACCATTTATTGAAGAGACTATTTATTACCCATTGTATGTTCTCAGTTCCTGTTATAAATTAATTATCCATATATATGCTGATTTATTTCTGGGCCCCCAGTTCTGTTCCATTTGTGTCTATTTTTATGCAAATGCCATACTGTTTTGTTTACTAATGCTTTGCAGTATAGTTTGAAATCAGGTAGTGTGATACTTCCAGCTTCGTTCTTTCTCAGGGTGGGTTCAGCTATTAGGGGTCTTCTGTGGTTCCATATCAATTTTAGAATTATTTGTTTTAGTTCTGTGAAAAGATGCCATTGGAATTTTGGTAGGGATTGCATTGAATCTGTAGATTGCTTTGGGTAGTACAGATTTCTATATCTTATTGGCAAACCATAGCTGTAAGGAAGGCTGGGATATTAGTTTTTTCTTACCAATCTCTGTACTAGAGGAAAGCAAAGAAGAGGAGATTTGGAATCAGAGGTAAGCTACTGACAGTATGCCAAAAAGGGGATAGATAATAAATTTAATCTTGGCTGTGTGTACCTGGAAGTCACTTGTATGCAATTGAAAATGTGCTTAGATTTCAGAAGAAGTTGACAGAGCTTGAAAGATCTATGTACATGCAGCCTGCATTGGCTTCATACTCGTATTGAGACCTTTGTGTAGAAGACGTCAAATTCCTGTTTCTAGGTTTTTCTTCCTGTTTCCACGATATCTCTTATTTCCTGAATTCCATTTATTAGTTCTCGTATCACTTTGTATTTTGACTTTACCCTGCACCATCCAGCCCCAAGGCCAGACTCCCCCATGATATTCCATAATTCTGGTCCAATTTGCTGTTATTTCTTTAATTGCTGTCAGAATTCTCTTGGGTGTGCTTATAGTGTGAACGGGGGTATGGTGGGGGGATTTCTAGTCTGCATTTATTAAGGCTATGACAACCACATTCTCCAACACCTCCCTCTATATGCTGTTTCACAGTTGCTGAAGGGATTGTTAGGACTAAATAAACTGTGTATAGTAACTTGCACTCTCACTGATTGTTTCCTTCCTGTCTCCCTGTCCACAGATTTGATACAGGTAGAACTAGCTTCCAGGCAGAGTGCTGCTAAGGAATCCTCCAGTGCTGCCGAGGAAATAAATCCCTCCAGGAAATGAGCAACCCCCTTATCTGAGATCCCGCTTGTTTTCCCATCAGTGTTCCTCTCCCACCCTCATCCAGCAGATGGGGATCAGAGTCGCTTTGATCACAAAGCTTTCAGACTCCACCACAAACTACTCCCCCTCCAGAGAGAAAGGCTTTTAAAAGTCATTCAGGTCTTTTATGGGTTATATTTGTATGGGCTATATTTCATACGTAACATCTCAATAAACATTACCTAAATTTTTAAGTTCTCATGCAAATATAGTAATGTCCCTT
Organism: Rhinolophus ferrumequinum; assembly: GCF_004115265.2. Lineage (NCBI taxonomy): Eukaryota > Metazoa > Chordata > Mammalia > Chiroptera > Rhinolophidae > Rhinolophus > Rhinolophus ferrumequinum. The sequence goes on from NC_046309.1 coordinate 21,452,005, forward strand.
TACGCTAGGATTTTTCAAGGATAAGATTCCTTCTTGAATTAAACTAAGTGTGGTGACAAGCAGCTGTGGTTGTGAAGCCCTGGGTTTCTCTTTTGTTGTTGTTGTTGTTGTTTGTATTTTTTATCGCTGGGGATACCTGTCTTCCCCAAGGTCAAATTGGTGTTCCCTTTATACCAAACACTTTTACAACACAGTATAACCTTCGGTATTTTTCTATAGAACTTACTGCTCGTACATGCAAGCTAAATTTCCTACCCGTGTTGATGAGCACTAGTGACCCGCGACGCTACTCAGTGTCGGCCCCCGGCTGCTCGTGAAAGTCTCTCCCAGCCCTTCACATGCGCAGCTAAGTGTGGGGTGTCTTGTTTGGCGACGTTCTGTGGCAAACGTGGCTGGTGTCTTTGTCAGACACCTTAGGTTTCTCTCTGTTGACTTTTGTGTGCATAGACTTCCTCTCCTCTGAGTTTTTAATTATTATGTAATGTGAGGACAGGGCAGGTGAAACCAAGACCCTCGTATCCGGCAGCTCCGAGGATGGTGCCCCAGGCCTGTCTGGAGCCCCGCTGTGTAGACTGGTAGTCACGGGCTCACTAGAAGGAAGGGGTGGGGTTTTCTACCTGAGGTGCCTGGCCTGCGGAGCCTCTGGGACTTTTGCCTTGGGATCCAGATAGGAGGATGTTTGCAAAGCCCCGAAATAGAGATGCCCGGTACATGACACTTCACCTCTTCTGCCGCCTTCCTCCTCCCCACACCTCCCATGTTTTCTCCTGCCTTCCCCATTTTCTTCTTCCCTCTCCCCTACCACCCCTCCAGCCTGATTTCCCGGGAAAGGATTTGATGTGACTAGTATGGGTCACACAGAATGATATACGAGTATGCATACCTTGCAGATTTTAATTTAGCACAATATATACACTTACCTGTGTATCTTTTGTGGGATTTCTTTAATTTTGGGGGGGAGTTTTTGGAGTGGGGATTGCAAAGAAATCAGCATGCAGGCCTCTGCAGTTGCCTGCTAAATTTGTTTTCCTGCTTCCATCTTTTTTTTTTGTTTCCTGCTTCCATCCCCCCAACTCAAGTCTATTCTCTGCAAATAGAGCAATTCCTTTATTTAAAAAAAGTGGGATTGTTTCTCTTGAGGCCCTGCAGTGGGTCCCTCCCAGGGACTGTATTTAGTGCCCTACAGGCCGTGGGTGTTTTGCCCCCTTCACCTCTCAGCCCTCACCTCCTGCTGCCCCGCACTGCTCTCTGCTCCAGTGGAACTCGCCTCCTTGCTGTTGGCGGAACATCTGGCATATTGCCACCTCTGCCCCTGTACCCTGACTGCTCTTCCTCCAGGCTTCCCTGCTTCCCATCCTTCCCCTTTGCTCAGCCCTCACCTCATTGAGGCATTCCTTGACCTCCCCATTTAAAATCGCTTCTTTCTTCTTATCCACAAACTTCCTACTCTCTTTTCCAGTTTTGTTTTTCCTCATTGCACTGATCACCTCCTCATATACCATATGACACAGTCATTGTCCATCCTTGCCTTTTTCTCCTCCTCCCTCCTTACTTGTAGACTCCGTGAGGGCAGTGAATTTTTTTTTTTTAATTTTTATTCATAGAACAAACGTCTGGCTCATGCTGTCACTGAATGATGGCTGGAGTATCTTCCTAGATTTTCAGGATTTCTTGCTCATAATCTTTTTCAGTTCGTAGTATTAAGTGTGACAGTAATAATTTACCACCTTGCTTTTCGTCTTTCCAAAGTGTTTAACTTAATTTTTAGTAAGAAAAAAACAACTGCTTTTCACTCAAATTTTTGAGGTAGTAAGGACTTCTGGATTCAAATTACAGCTCTGACACTTACTAGTTGTTTGATTAGGGACAATTACTTGTGCCTTAGTTTCCTTGATTGTGGTAGACATAATAATAGGACGCTATTACATGGTCATAAGTATTAAATTAAGACATGCAAACCCTTCCGTCTACACAGTAAATGCCTTATTGTAAGTTTGATTTACATGCAGAGACGACAGGAAAATGCACCACTCTCGTCTCCTGCTGTGGGGCGTAATTGACTGATGGCCAGCTGGGGGCCTTTTCTTCTACCCTCACTATGAGGCCACGTTGTCTGTGGGCTTCTCCTAGCCAGTGACTGCGCCCAGCAGTGATCCTAAGGCAGGCCCATTCCTCTGACTTGTGGGACTGTGCTAGCAGGTGACAATTGCTCAAGGATTCCATCGGCCTGGTTGAACGTTTCTTGGACCTTTGCTATAAGTCCAGTCCTCTTTCCTTCCTCCTTTCTTCCAAGGACATGAGACCAGCATCATGTATGAGGACACTCCGTGTCTTCTCCTGTTCCCTGCTTCTTATGGACTGGACTGTTGGTGTCTCCCTAAAATTCATTTGTTGAAATCCTAACTCCCAAGGTGAATTTGGGAGGTGATTAGGTCACGAGGGTGGGGCCCTCATGAATGGGGTTAGTGCTCTTATAGAAGGGACTCCAGAGCGCTCTCTTCGCTCTTCGCGTCATGTGAGGCTACAGCACGAGACAGCCATCTATGAACCAGGAAGGAGCTCTCACTAGACACTGAATTTGCCCGTGCCTTGATCTTGGACTGCCCAGCCTCCAGAACTGAGAAATCAGTGCTTGTTAAGTAACCCAGGCTATGGTATTGTTTATAGCAGCCTGAATGGACTGGGATACTACCCCAATATGTCTTTCGCATGTCTGATCTTATTTTAGTGTTACGTTTTCTTGGTGGACCCAAACGAATGCATATGATATTTAAATAATAAAGACAATTATAATAATAAGTGAAACTGACATGAGTAAGTCGAGAAATGCAGCTGTCTCATTGTAGACATACAACTTAACTAGTACTAGTGAGAGTAGAAGTGCTGGGTGACTAGTAAGGAGCCTAATAGCTACATTATGCCCTTGGCAGAATAAGAATGTTGCCAAAGTGAAGGGAGACCTAATAAACTGAGGAGTGTCTTCGCTGCCTATTGTTGGAGCTTCTGCAGGTGTTTGTTAGTTTTTTGAATTGAAAGCTTTTTGAATTGAAAGCTCCTTGAAGGCAGAAACTCAATCAAATGCTTCTTTTACATCAGCCACAGCAGCTATCTACAGTAGTAAACATATAAATGCTTAATAAAATATCCTTAAATTGAGTAGACATTCCTTACTCGACAGACACAGTTTTCACTTTGCTTGGGAAGTGTGGGTAGGCGCTAATGATGTTGCTGGCAGCTGGGAAGGACAAAGATTGAGGAGCTCTAGAGGTCATGAGTGCTGAGACTTTTCCAAGGAACTTCCCTGGAAATCTACAGCAATGGTATTTCTGATGTCCAGAGTACAAATAGTAAAGCCGTCAGACTTCGTTGGTGCTGTAAGTGTATTTAAAAGCGTTTGGGAAAATGCATGTTCAAATTTTCAGCTGCTTTTTTACTGAGCAGATTAAATAGCGTGAAAATTAATAATTTTCCCCAAGTACTTTACAGATTGAGGAAAACTTTAGAATGTGTCAATGTTCTTTGTAAGTTAGAGGTTTTCAAAGTTTTGGTAAACATGAATAAATTCGATTTGTGTTTATGAAAAATAGTGGGTAGCTAACAGGCTTATTAATCACTGAAAAAATGTGAATTTGAGCTATCTCTGGGTAGCTTAGTAAGGAGACTGAGTGTAGACAGAATTTCTTTCTTGGTTTTCAAATGAAAACTGTATATGCAGAAGGCTGAAAGGTTTAGTAATTATTTGTTAACCTCCCTGGAACTTGGAAAAGCAGGTTCCATGCTCTTGCATTGCAACTCGTAATAGAAGATGAAAAGCTGTTTCAAGATACATCCAAAGCATTTTTTTTCCCTTGTGAAGTCTTCAGAAAGATAGCAGAGGGAAGGAAAAACAATTATCCTTCTAGTTTCTTGGCTAAGACATCCCCTGTAATAAAAGACAGATTAACAGGAGAAAAACAGAAGGTTGGCATCATGTTTACATCCTATACACATGGCAGGGAACCAGAAAAACTGGGTAACTCCTTAAAATGGCCCAAGCCTCTATGTTAAATACTATCTCCAGCGAAAGATCAAAGGAATGTGTGTGTGTGTGTGTGTGTGTGTGTGTGTGTTTGGGGGGCACTTATGGGAAGTTATCAGGCCAAGCACAGTAACAAGTGTATGCTGGTTACGCAGATTTAAGTAAGATGCTTTCTCTAGTAGTAAGAGTTCCTATAGATAAGGTCACCCCCTCTTTCTGGCACAAAGAGGGAGACACCCTTACAGGTGGAGATTTACCTTATAAATGTACATACATGCCTCTTTCAGAAGGGTAACTTCTATGTGGTTTTCAGAGATTCTCCTTAGGTCTGCTGTTTCTTAAAAAGCAGTTCAAGATAATCCTTAGGCTAAAGAGGCAAATTTTGGAGTGACAAGTTCTCCCTTTCAGTAATGTGTGTGTGTAAATCTCCAGGTTTCCTACATGTAGTTTCCTTTTCCCACCATCCACTGCTTTGAAGGATCTCTCATTGAGTTGCTTGAAGCTGCTGGTTGCCTTGGTGTCTGAAACTCTTGAGGGAAGAAAAGTCAGATGTCACACACAGATGCAAAGTGTCAGTACAGCCGACTAAGTTGGAGTTATGTGTTTTAACTTGTAGTGACGTCTGAATGAGAGAGCGAAACACAATGAAGTTGGGCAAAAAGAGCATGAGAGGCTGCGTTGTCTGTTTGGAACACAGCCCGGCCACTCGCAAGCTTCTCATCTGGAAGAGGTTCGAGCCTTTGTGAGCCCTGCCTCTTCATCCATGAGGGAAACATTTAGTATGCACCTGGTGCATGTAGCGTGTAAAGAAATAGTCTCTTTTCTGTGAGGTTGCATAGGTGTTTGCCATTTGGGGAGGGGGGCACTTTTGTCCTCTGGCTCTTCCCATGAAAGCTGAGGAGAGATTCAGAGTCCCTTGTCCCCACTGAGCCAATGATGACTCTGCACCCAAGGTTCTCGTCTCTAAGGGAAGGCTCCTCCTCCCCGGATGCTCCTTCAGAGGGACTTCTCTCTCCATCAGGCCAGTTACTGCATTGAGAGTAAGGGCATTGCTTTTATCAGGCACGTATATAAAACTACAAGAGTTTAGCTACTACAGGCAAATACTGAATATTCTAATGAGATCACCTCATTAAGTAGAAGGGTCAAACCTACCCTCCTGGAAAATTGCTATGTAGCTATAACAGTAGTTATCTTCTGTTTCCACCTAATGCTTATCGTTGAGGTGTGATATTGTCTTTTATTGGTTTTCCTAGATTGCTTTTAGTAATAAATATTAACCGGCACTTTAATACCCTTACCACTCTCACCATCACTGCTACTCCTATTCCAGGGACACGTCTGCTTGCTTCCTCTATAGTCTGAAACAAAATTGGCTTCAAGGAGGTTAAAGTTTAAGTAAATAATGGTTAAGAGCAGTAACTGGTAAGGCTGAGTTTGAATAGTAACTTTTATTCATTTCTGGCAGTGTGAGCTGAAGCAAAATTACTTTTGAAAATCCCAGTTTTCCCATGTGTTAAGTTGGCATAACAAGCATAGTATCTTTCCTATAGGGCTGTTGTTAATGGTTAAATTAAAAATAATAATAATCTGAGTCAAGTAGATGTAGCAAAGACTTAGTAGGTGTTGGCTGTTTTCATTCAACAAACAAGTAGAATGACAAATAGAATGACATAAGAACAATAAGTACAATAAAATGGGAAAAGACACGGAGCTGCATTCGTAATGATTGAAGAAAATAAAAGACCCATCAGAGTTGAAAGGAGTTCCACAGACGACTTCTGGTTACAGGGGAGTGTGGAATTAAATGAAAAGAGATGAATAGGAGGACTAATGGAGAAGTAGATTGAAATTTAGGTTTTAGTGGTTCTCTGCAGCATGCATTTAGGTCACCTGAGGAGTCCTTTAAACACACATTCCTGGGCCTACTGCCAGGCATTGTGGCTCAGCCGGCAATGGATGGGGCACAGGAGCTTGCATTTTAACAAGCACCCCAATTACGCCTCCTGGCTGCATGAAAGCAGTGTTTGGTAGAGGATCGCTCCCTGCAAGGTCCTGCATTGCATGGCATGCTGCTAAAGGTGGATGCCAGCCTCGGGGTGGTCTCAAGAAGTACAAGAGCTTTGGTTGACTTTTTCACATAATCAGCAATAGTAGTCAGGCTATTTCAGAGAAATAGAACCAATTGGATATGTGTATGTGTGTCTATATATATATGTATGTATGTATGTATGTATACACATATGTGTATGTATGTAGGTTGAGAGGGGAGGAGAAAAGATTTATTGCAGGAGTTGACTCACGTAATTATGGAGGCAGAGAAGCCCCACAGTCTGTCGTCTGCAAGCCGGGGAGCCAGGAAAGCTAGTGATCTAATTCAGTCTGAATCGAAAGGCCGGAGAAGTGAGGGGCCAGCGGTGTAAGTCTGAGGCGGAAGGTCCCCAAACCAAGGGCTCTAATGTCCAAAGGCAAGAGAAAGTGGACGCCCCAGGGCAGTTTTTTCCTAGTTGGATCCTCAATGGATTGGATGATGCCCCCCAGCATTGCTGAGGACAGTCTTGACTCATTCTTCTGATTTAAATGCTAATTTCTCCAGGAAACACCCTCACAGACACACCCAGAAAATGTTTTGTGAGCCATCTGGTAGTCCCTGAGCCCCAGCGAGGTTGACACATAACGTTAACCGTCCCATGAGCTCTTGTGTCTCCTTTGTTTTGTTTCTGAGAACCTCATTCTTCACTGTTGAGCTCATTCACTGTTGCTTGTTCCTTACCAAGGTGTAAACAACTGGTCTACCTGGTCCTTTGGAAAGTTACCAAACAGTCTTCTGTTTCATAGCTTATATCACACTGCCTTTACTTCTGCAATAATTCTTGTGCTGAATCAATGAATATATATATTCATGTAAATATTGAGGTGACATTTCAAACACCTAATTCTTGGCTTTAGATTTCCTGTGTTAAGCCCCTTTTGCTTCCAACTAAACTCCACCTAAAGTTTACTTTTGAGATTTACAAAGCATACCCATCAAGGTTCTCAACGTTTGTTAAAATATTTACAATAATTTCCGTGGTATTGGAGAGATTTATCCCTTTTGCTTTGGGCTACAATTCCGTATACAATCTTTCTAGCATATGAAGCAATTTCTCTTGCACAGAGTGGTTAAATCAGTTTCCTATCTTTTTATGCCTTGGAGTGGAGACCACTAAACTTGGCTTACTAGATGTGATAGTGCCTCTATCACTTCATCTTTGAGCATGCTGAGCACTTTAATTTTAATATGACTAAATGGAATATGTAAGATGCAAGGCTTGCCATTTAGTACCTTGCATTACAATAAATGTCTCAGAAAACGTTATCATCAAATCCCTGCAGATAAAGAGCTGGACTGCAGCACATTTCCGTTTTCCTGAATGTTTAGGATGCATAGATGAGCCACTTTTGTCCTGTGATATTGTGTTAACCATTGTGTTGATGTGCAATCATACTGCAACTTTGTATTTTATTCCTCCTCCGTTGTGGCTTTAAACATTTCTTGTTGATTGTTTTAAAAGACTTGGAGAGAATCTCCGGTACCATCATTTTTCCTGAATAATAACTTGGATGATACATCAAATTCTCCTGTGGTCTGTAGCCCCATAGAGTTTCATATCAGCAGTTACTGTTCAGTCCTGTGTCATAGTCAAAACCCTAAACTTCATTTAAATTTGAAGAGGCTCCCCACTATGTGAGGATCTGCTTCAGGTGGAAACCTGCGGTGGGGTAGGTACTGCTGCTTCTCCCCTCGGCTTGCTGGCTCGATGTCCAACTCCCAAAGGCGAGACAGGTTTATAAATAAATACAACATGAGACCTCTTCCATAAACATGAAAAATAGGAAAGCATGGGACACCAGTGACAGAAGGTTCATTTTAATTGGGGTGATTAGAAAAGGCATGAAAGAGATGGTGGCTTTTGAGCTAGGTCTTGGATAAGTAAGATTTTAACAATGGAGATGAGTTCAGAGGAGTAGGAGAGTGGCAGGTATGTTGGGAGGATTTTGTGAGATTTGCAGTATAATGGGCATGGGGGTTCGGGGGTAAAGTAAAGTTGGAAAGGTCAAATTACGGATGTCCCTGAGTACCATGCAGAGAAATCAGGATTTTACGTAATTAATACTTAGTTGTAATCCAGCACGCATCAAACCTGTCTAGAGGCTGAGATAGAGCATGAGGATCCTTGAAGAAGTGTGATATGGGGTCCACAGTGATGTCACACAGCCACCAAGCCAAGGACTTGTGAGACAGATACTGATCACCTTACGTCTTTTGTGGCCATTATCCTGCTTCTGGTGGATGCTGGTAACCCCTCTTCTCCCTCATTCCTGGGATCTGTGGTAGAGAATTGAGGATATTTATCTGGCTCAGATCATATCAGTAAGGCACCAATGATTGCAAAGCCTTATTTGAAGTTTTAAATCTCTCAGAAGCACCTTGATCTTGCCCCTGCTATATATGTATAACGTAACACACACACACACACACACACACACACACACACACACACACACACAGAGAGAGAGAAAGAGAGAGAGGGGCAGAGAGAGAGAGAGAGACTTGGCAACAAACAAGCCTTGGAATAAAGCGTTTTTGTTTTTTCATTTAGGTGTTGTTGCTTTAGGCCATGTGTATGTTCCCATCTGAGCTTTGCTCAGTCTCTTAAAACTACCTCATGCAAATCTCCCCCCACTATGTCTCTTCAAGTTGAATAGCTCATCTAAGCACATCAGACAACTTTGGATAAACCCTTAATTGCATACATTACACCTGAGTCCATGGCCATAAACTATGTAATTTAGGGGTACATCACTATAGATGGATGCCAAAGAGGTATTTTCCACTTAATTTAATCCGTATTACTTTCCATCCTAGTATTAGAGTGCCAGTCTTCTAAAATGTTTCCTGTGTCCTAATATAATATAGGGTATCCAACAATGTATGTGAATTCCTCTTATAGCTTTGAGCATAGCTTTGCTGTATCTCCATATTTTGACGTTTTCTTTGAGAAGGAACTCTTAGAGATAAAGTGATTAAAGATATATGTCCTTTTGGTGATTCCTCTAGTAGAAATCTGGGATTTGTTTAGTTGAATATCAAGAGTATTTATCATTGAGTATCCCTTTTAGAATAAAGGGCAAGCAGGGTATTTGTTTTAGCTTGAAAACTATGAAAAAGTTTACCACTAATTTTAGAAGATGAATTTTAATATGACTTTAAGTGAAATCCAACTTAGTTATGTCTGCACTATGTTTCTACTCATCGAGTTCTCTTGCATTTGTGACACTTAACCCCAGCCTGTGTGCTCAGCCTTGCCCCTTGGGGGGCTGTTCTGTCTCTATACCCAGAGGTGGATGCAGAAGGCCCTGGACTGCACATTGGGACTGTGTTCAGTCCCTTCTCACTTTCGTGCCCTAGTTGCCAGGAAACTGGCTTCCTGTTTTACTCACCTATGATCACTTCTCCATTGGGTGTCAGTTTCCTGTCAGATACAATGTATTCAGTTTGGATTTCCTGCCCCACTTTTTTGTCAGACCTCTCTGCTCATAATGCCTTCCAAGCTGCCCTCTGCCTGGATCCCATTTTCACTTTCCGCGCTTCACTTGTGACGACCCCTCATCTGCTCTTTCACCGTATGGACTCGTCATCCCGCGGCAGGTCGCTTAGACCAGGTCCTGTTTACCATCTCTTCATTAGCTGACTCTCTTTTTTGTATTCTGATCAAGCTTTCTGTAGTCGGTCTTGCTAGACTGCTTCATTTTATGGAGAAATTATCAGTCCTTTGTCAGCTGTCATAATTTGGCACAAGAGCATAATTCCCCAGGGAACACGGACTTGATGTCAGAGATCCCACGCGTGCATTGTTTTCTGTGCATTTTACAATGTTATCCTGTGTGGAAGCACTAATTTTCTATCTCCTTCCTTCTGTTTTCCTCTCCAAACAGTATCGCTTTTTCTTATTTGGATACAACTTGTTTCATGATTTCAGATCATGGTCTTTGATTCCTGTGGCCCTCTCTAGGAAAAATGTTAAAAAAAAAAAAAAAGTTTGGAAAGTACTTTTGGTGATTGGGGGCTGAAGTGGGGTGGTAGTTACGCTGATCTTGATTCCCTGTCCTCTCATGTTTCACCTCTCAGGAAGATGTAGCTGCATAAGCCCTGACCTGATTCTCAGGACAGCTTTCTTCTTTCTGTGGCTGAGAAGTGACTTTATTTGCCACTTGGTTAATGCAGTTGCTGTTTGGAGGTGTGGGGCCCTGGGATATAGGGACATGATGAGAATTCTTCTCGGAACATAAGAGTAGGAGGAAATAACTCTCAAAGATGTGAACGATGGCAACCGAAATCTCCAAGGAAAGTAACTAAAAACCAATGTTGGGGAACTAGTGTGTAAACGTAACTGTTTTTGTTTTTTTTTAAAAAAAAAACAGAAGCATTTAAAATCTAATACTGATGTCAATAAACCACTTGTTCTTAATTGCATCTGGACCAGTGCTCCCTTTTTTTCTAATAAATAACTTATAATAGCTTTTCTATCCTGAAATACTCATAGATGATAGATCTATAATATTTGCTTAATTTTTAAAATACGTATTTACTTTTGTAATTATTTCAATATATAATATAATTGTAAAATTAGTTCAATGCCCTATCTGTAACATAAGAAGTAAGAATAACTTCAGTAAAGTAACATGTACATCAATATGTAAATACTTCGGCACAACTACCCTAGAAGATTTAATTTAAGATGCATCCATTCACATTTATAGAAATTCACTAAGTGTGCCAATCACCAGTGCAGATTGATACAAGTATATTCTATTGTTGATGCAAATCCCATGGGTAGCACATGCTTTTCCAAACTAGCAAATAATCATTGGTGAGTTTTCTAATAAAACAAAATATTATCCTCCCTGGTGAGTGGTTGGATTTCTGAAAAATTGTGTGTATATTAAAACCATGCAAAAATACTTTGTGTTTATGTAAACTTAGTGTTAGGCTCAAATAGTCATAAGTAGGTTTTCCACTTACGTGGATGGTCCTGGAGGATGTTTGAAGCCCCACGACTGTCTTTCATGTAGCAGGTCATCTGGCATCACTGACTATTGCTCATCTACTGTCAGATCTGCCCCCAGTCATTGGGACAAATAACCCCACCGATGTTCACACTGTCCCTCAGTGAGGGTAGAGTATGGCCTTCTAAGAGGCCCTCTGCCACGGTCATTTGGCTGGTGGGGCTCCCCTCTAGGTGAGCTGCTTTGGGAGGAAAAAGTGGGTGCAGATGACCCCCATAACCCGCACCATGAGAGCGTCCCTGAAACTGGATGATTCCAAGGGCCTGTCACGTACACACTTCCACTTCTCTAAAGTAAACATTGTGTTCTTTGAAATGGTTCAAACATTTCTCTCAGATATGAAGTTCTGTTGTAGAAATTTAAATGTGACCCTCTGTCTTTGGCATTTGGGCTATAATCTAGATAAAGTAGGTTATTATTTTGTTATATTAGACGTGTTTATTTCTAGGCCTGAAATTCTGTGTGGTGAGGCATTGATTTCTAGAAGGGAGGAAAAGGTAAGTGTTTCCAGGATAGGCTCTCTCTCTCTCTCTCTCTCTCTCTCTCTCTCTCTCTGTGTTCTGATACACAGAGTGACTTGCTACTTAGGTGTTTGTATTAGATGTTGATTTACAAAAAACAAAAAGCCTCAATCACACTCCCTGTGTCGGTGAATTTGGGAAGTGCCTTCCCCAGCTTACTCTGAGTTTGCCCATGTGACTGGCTTTGGCCAATGGGATGTCACCAAAGAGTCCAGTTGCAGTTGAGTTGATCCAGATCAGAAAACTGACGAGTTGATACACAGGATTATGAGAAATAATAAATATTTCTTGTTTAAAGCCATTAAATTTGGGGGTGACATAACATAGCAAGAACTAACCAGTGCATGAATAGCCCAGGCAGGACCAGTAGGGGAACCACCCAGTTTCCCAGATTGTCCACAGAATTGTGAGCTAATAGACAATTGTTGTTTTTAACTACTGTTTTGGGGCCATTTGTTACACAGTAAAGCCTAATTGATACATGTCTGTGTACAGCAGAAGCTCGGTTCTTGTTTCCCTTCTACACTGGATTTCCTCCTCAGTTGCCAAAAATATGGCCATCTACCAATACCTGGCTCTTGATGTATAAAATCGTATGGTTAATTCCTTTCCTTTTCTTCTCTTGCTATATGTAATGCTCTTAGTAACATTATTCTTTATACTCTGTTGCTTCTTTCAGTTCCGTTAACAATAGGACCTGTTAGAATTGTCTGGCCAAGCATGACAGCTGCAGTGCAGGCTCGTTACAACTTGCTCAGCTCCATAATCACACTTGTAACTTCACAGGGGGAGTTTATTATGAGACAGATGTCATATAGTAGAATGACTATTAATGTCGTATAGTAGAATGAGTATTAAATGTGAAGCTAGAACGCTTGAGTATAAACTGCTAGGTATTAGCTGTGTGACCTTAGGAAATTTCTTTAACCTGTTCAAAATCTATTTCTTCAGCTTTTTTTTTTTCTTTTCCCAGTTAAATCATTTTCTTTTAATCTTTGGCTTTATTCTCTTCGCTTCCAAAATGCTACTGCATTTAACAACCCAGGACTCTTTTTTTTTTTTTTTTTGGCTTTTGTCTCCTTTTAACTTCTGACCTCAGATTCATAGGAACGATGAGTATTTTAGATTGGAGTCCTCCCTGATTTACGCTAGGCTTGTGGATATTTGCTATCCATTGCCCCCTCCCCCACTTCTCTCTCTCCCTCAACTCCCTCAACCCCTCCCCTTTTTTCTCTAGGCCCATGTTCACAGCCATGGGTGGACATTAGAATCATTTGGCAAGCCTTTAAGAAAAGCCCCATCCATATCACATGAATCAGAACTCTGGGGCTTGGCCTGGGGATTGATTTTTTGTTTGTTTTTTACAGCTGTCCACATAATTCTAATGTCAATCACAATTAAGGGTGACTTCTCTACCCTTATTCCGGTTACTGGACTGGCCTGTTATCCAGTCTAGGGCTCTCATGTTCTAGTAAGATTTTTGGCTAATCTGTGTATCTGAAATGTGCTGGTTTTATGGATTAAAAAGGTTTTATTCATTTGTTAAGCAAATACTGTGCACCTAGGGCCCCAGGATTCAAACCACTTGAACGAGTGAACTGCCTTGTAGGACCTAAGGTGCTAAGGCTGGAATATAAACAAATACATTAGGATGACACCGATGTGGATGGTTTAATATATAGAATCAGAGAGAGACCCAATTCAGGTCTCGGGGGGATGTGTCATCAGGACAGACTTCGGGAGGAAGTGAACTGGAACATCTTGAAAGGTGAACAGTGGATCAATATGTGGATAAGTGGCAGGAATAAGAGGTGGGTGAAGTCAAAGCAAATCGAACCACCGCTATAAAGGCACCGGGACATGAACTGGCAGGTTTGGGGACAGGCTTTGGGGAGGGGTGCACAGCCAGAGGTGAAACTTGGCAGATAGGCGGGGATTGGATGTGCAGAGGCGTTTGCAGGCGTTTGGGCTTTATTCTGTGAAGGAGACCTGGTTTAAAACCCCTAGTGAAGGGTTTGAAACAGAAGTAACAAGATCAGTTGAGTGCTTTTAGAAACACTATCCTGGGCAAACATAAGGAGGGTGGATTAGAGAAAGGCAAGGTGAATGTCAGGGAGGAAGGCCTTTGGCAAAAACGTGACAATCTGAACTGCAGTAACAGCTGAGTTGGTGGGTAAAGAGATAGTATGCTGGGAGGGTCAGGGGGATTTGATCATGGATTGAATGAGGAGGACGAAGAGGTTAGGAATTTATGATGAATCCCAACGTTTGGACTTGAGTGACGACTTCGGTGGATTTTCTGAAGATCGGGAATGTACAGGAGTAGCAGTCAAGAGTTTAAGATGACTGATCCAGGCACTCACTGCGGGGCTCAGTGGCTCTTGATGTCTGGGCTGATTCAGACTGAGCTCCCCAGGAAGGGTTAGAGGCTGCCAGTGTGGTACGCAGGCGTTTTGATGAGGATTTCAAAGAGAGTTGATGAAATCTCTCTCTTTTGAAACAGGATCATATCCCCTAGTTAGAAGACGCAGGCAGTTCGCTAGGTCTGAGTCAGCTTGCCTGGCCGCCGTCCCCCACTGGAGGCCTTCAGCTGGGGCTATCATGCTGTCATTAATTGACAGTACATCTCGAGTTTGTCATCAAATACGCCTTTGTTCCGAAGTTGGGTTGTAACTTTGTGACAGTGGACAGTGACACTTCCTAGGTCAAAGTAGCGGGACTAGTTACATGGCTTTTAAACTGATCATTTTGATCGCTTTTTCCGTCACGGCAGATATATGTATAAAGTTCTGTGGCTTGCTTTCTCTGTCCATCCTTACATGTTGTTGAGGGGAAATTTCTTCTGTGTGCTTTTGGTAGGAAAGAAAAATATCTCCCTTTGGTAAATGAGTACAGGATTTTGCCTACCATTCATTCAGAAGTGGGAGTCATCTGGAATTCAGAGAAAGCATTGTTTCTTTAATGAAGCCTTTGTTTTCCTAACTCAGGTATCTTTAGTGAATTATGAACATCAATGGCAATCTCTACGTACCTTAATCATGAGATTAAAGCAATTGTTTTCCTTTGTGAGAAGTCACATTCAGATGTGATAGTTGTGTTTTTGATTTCTGGTCCTGATTATACTTCATTTTAGAAACACTTCTCAGCATTGTGGTTACTGAAAGGCTTATTAGCAGGCTCTCTAGCTTATTTTATTTCCTTTAGAGCAAAATCATTATTGTTTTAAATTAACCATTGTCTGAGCCCTTGTTGGATAATGTAGACAAGTGTTTCTTTTTCCACTTCTTGTTTTACTCCTTTCCCTTTACACCTCTGTATTTTGTACTATGGTCTTTCAATTTCTAAACCATATTAATACATATCATTCTTAACAACTTTCTCCTTTTTCATTTTAATATAGTAAAGGATGTGTGCTTTATTTTTCATGTCCCATATTGTAAGCACCTTCTACATTGGACATCATAATAGGAGCTTAGTGATTTTTTCCATGTTGTCACACTTCTTAGTATGATGATTATTTTGAACATTATTTAATATTAAGAATCAAAGTCTCTGACATGTTTAGAGAAATAAGGGGAGGTTTCAGATGGTGAGGTGCCTTTCACTGGGTTTCAGGGCAGGCCTGAAACTGGCCAGCACAGAGCTGCAAACCAGAACTGAAAACCAGAACTGAAACCAGAAGAGTGGACATGGAGATGAGCTTACGCTGTGTACCAGGTTTCTTTCCTTTGCTCCTCTCCACCCGCCTTCCAGCCTTCAGACCTGTGTCAGATTCTTGCCCTCTGGCTTCTGGTTGGATTTGGCCCTAATGGGAACCTGGCAGAAGCTGAGGCAGGGAGGAAAGAGAAGTCAAAGTATTCATCCCCACCCTGCACCTTCACACTCTCCTGTATCAGGTTGTCTGGAGAGGTCTGTGCTCAGTGCTCCCCACAAAGCAGCAGCTGTGACTATTTCTCAGGGTTTCAGTAACTGCTCCTTTACCGCTTCCGCTCGGAGTGGGAACAGCGCAGCTGACGCTGGTCCAGGCCAGGGTACCGTCCCTCTGGTTCCCTTTTTCCCATTCTTTGTAAGTCATCTTTTCCTAAATAAACCCTCCTCAAAGGATTCCAGTCTGAGTGCCCCATCTCTTTCCTCTTCAGACCCTGACTGATACGCTGGTCCGAGTTTGCTTAGAGGAGAAAATTCTGGACACCACATATAGTAGGAATTAGGCTCTTTAAATTTGGATTTGGTTGACTCAGGCTGAAGGTCTTCAGTTCTTCCTTCTTAGGATGGTTTTAGAAGGAATAGTTGAAAATCCAAGTTGACTATTTCATGGTATGCAGAGGTTCTAATTTTTATTTTATTATTTGTTTTGCATAATCGGATCTTTGGATCCTCTCTTTTTTGACTGTGTAATCTACTACTTTTGCAGAGAGAAATTAATATTCCTACAGAACCCGAATAAATACTCAGTTTTCATTTCTACCTCTACTTTGATAAATTGGTTAAAAATTTATTTGTGATAGCTGTAAGCATGTGTTATGCTGTGAGGTGGAGATTTAAATGGAAACTTTTCTATGTTGATATATTATCTAGTTATTTATCAAGTAATTCTTCCCAGTCTTGTGTTTTGATGTCTAATTTATCATATATTAAATTCCACATAATTAGATTTTTTTTCTGGTACTTCTAAATTTTTACATCAGTCAGCTTTTCTAATTTTATGGTAGCATACTAGAGTTTTAATGATTATTACTTTGTAATAAATGTACGAAGTAGTGCTAAGCTGCCGTGTTCTTCCATGTTCTCTTTTCGAGTATTCTACAACATACTTTATTCTTTCAAATTAAGTTTTGATTTATTTTATCAATAAATTTCTATTGGTAATTTGACTAATATTCCAGAGAATACAGGAGTTAACTTAAAAAAAAATTTGACATTTTTGCAATATTTAGCTTTTTTTGAAAGGAACGTGTTATTTCTCCATTTATTTCTTACATTGAATTATTTCTTACAGAAATGTTACATAATTTATTAGTTATATCACCTCTTGCTAAGTTTTAGTACTTTATAATTTTTGTTGGTCTGTCGGCTTCTTGAAATAATTTCTACCTAGTTGCTGGTATATGAGAATGCAATTTTGGTCGTGCGCGTGGCTTCTTTACTAAAGATTGTTAATGTTAATAGGTCTTACAATTACCTTTTCAGTAGATATTAATTGTGCCTGCAAATAATATCGTCATTTACAGTATTTATTACTGTGATATCTGTTTCATGTCAGAGCATTAAAACTTTTCAGAGGGCTGTTAATAGTGATAATAGTAGCCTTCTTTCTGGAGCTGAGGCATTTAAGGAGTTCTCCAGTTTTACCTAATGAAGCATGTTTTGACTCCTTGTTTAGTGGGGTACGTTTCGTTATGTTTATTAACTTCCCGCTATCCTTATGTCCAAAATGTTTTAATTCAGAAGAAGAAGGGAAAATTTGTTTTGTGATTTTCAGATAGTTGATACATGAACAAAACCCCGCATAAGCTGGAGGCTGCCACTATTTGGCTTTCTTGATTTGTGGCAGGTGTCTATTTTGGGGTAACTTTCATTCATCTTATGTACACTGGTATTAGGCTCTCAGTGGGGCATCTGTGCTCTTTACCAGTATCTTTTTTAAAGAGGTTTGGTATGACTCTCGTATCCTTGAGCCCATTTTCTGCATTGGTTATATACAATGCTGCAGAAGAGATGGAGCAAGAAAACCAGAAGGAATCTCAGCGGTGGTGATGGGAGATTTCTTATTTTCTTTCTTTCTTTCCTTTTTTTAGAAAAAACAAAAAACAAAAAAAACTTTTATTTATTTTAAGTGTGTTTTTCCAGGACCCATTAGCTCCTAGTCAAGTAGTTATTTCAATATACTTGTGGAGGGCGCAGCTCACAATGGCCCACGTGGGGATTGAACCGGCAACCTTGTTGTTAAGAGCACCGTGCTCTAACTAACTGAGCCAACCACCTGCCCCTCTTATTTTCTTTTCACTGCTAATTTGTAGAATGCTGTGCTAGATGTTATTGTACAGTGATGCGAGGTCATCTTTTAGCAGTCTTTTATCCAGGATAAAAAATAAGAGATTCCTTTTAATACTTGTAGTGGTGTGACTTTAAACTGTGTTTATTTAGTGATGGTTTTGGAGATTAATGTGGGTTGGTGGTAATGGTCATATTACAATTGAATTGGGAAGTGGATCTACACTTATCACAAAGTAAATGTGTTACACAGATAAGACATGCATGGTACATATGAGTATAGACCTGTGTATACATGTGAGAAATATATTTAATCTCTTGGCTGACGGAGTAAAGTGTTGTAGTCTTTATTGTAAATCTATTAATAGAACGAAATTGAGTGATAATAAATTAAAATTTTATTGGTACTTTTATGCACTGCTAGGTGTTTTTAATCTTTACCTACAACTGAATATTATTTAAATAAACTTGAAAAATAGAATGGTCTATATTATTCCATGGAAAGTAAATTCTAATATATATATTATATTTTAAAAAATCTAATATTATGCTACTATATGAGATAATCTAATATATGTAAATTTAATTCATTTTTACATGCAATATTTACTACTTAATTATACTAGAAGGTATAATTGGTGAACAGTAAGGAAATGGAGGCGCGAAGAAATTTCCACTTCCTATAATTACAAGTGATTCTGAGTAAAAGTTTGAGAATCTTCCTGTTCTCGGTTATGATGAATGATGATTTTTCTATTGAAACCTGGATTTTCGTATTGTGTCCTGAGAGACTCTGGGTGTTATTTTTACTTTGTATTTTCACTGGGTGCTTTTGCTGCTCTTCCAGCAGAAGAGCAGGGCACTGCCTCCTTGCTGCCAGGTGGGCGTAGAAATCTAGATTCCTCACTCAGGCTCAGTTGACACTTGGGTGGGAGCTCTGATTACTGCTGGGTGGGGTGGGATTTCTGCCTCTCCCTGGACACCAGCCCGTTCACACTTGGTGATGGTGAAAGTCCTTAGTCCTTCCCCAATCTCGATGGGAGGGGAGGGTTGCCGCTGCACTGTGCGGGGGCTGAAGTTCGACTCCCCATGTTGCCTCTGCTGACACAGAGGAGGGGGTGCTCGTTACCGTCCAGTGGGCATAATAATTTCAGCTCCCTACTTGGCACCACTGATGTAGGAGATTTTTACGTGAGTGAGTGAGGGCCGGGATCGTGTCTCTCGAAACCGAAGAATAGAAGCACGGACCAAAGAGAGGCAAGGAGTTGTAAAAGAGGGCAGTTTATTAAAAAGCAAAGAGTCACAGCTCCCGAGCGGGAGGGGGTCCCTAATGGGGTGCCCAGTGACTGAGGCAAAAGTTCTTACTTTTATACCTTCCCTTGCCTGCTTGGGGAAGGGGACTGTCACCGTCTAATGGAATTTGTCTGTCAGGTTTGCTCTGTTTACCCATCCCGAATGGATTAACGAAATAACCCATTTCTAGCTGTCGGATCTGTTCTGTTTGTGTGGCCAAAAGGGATTTTATGAGATAATTTATTAACCACAAGGCGGTTACATTTTGTCCTGGAGTGAAGGAATTATTTCAGAACCTGAAGTTTCAGGATATGGCTGGTTTCGTTTATTTTACCAGGGACCCTCCTGTCTTCCTAACAACATGCTAACTAACCTGTCTCTCCACTATGCAGGAGCATTGGGAGCCTTGTTAAAGGCTCTGAGAGGATGGAATTCTAGGCTTGTACTTCACCTTTGCTGGCATGGGTGGGAAGAGGAACATCGTGTTTTTTTGGTGTTGGGTGGAATAGACTGGCTATTGTCTAAATGTTTTCTGTCTTGTTGCGTGCCTATTTCCTGCTCCTTTGGCTACATAGAGGAGCCTCTTACTGGGGCTTTTATTGGTTTGGGCCTCTTGGAGTTTCTGGATTTCCTACATCTCCGACTCAAATCTGGGAGGTATATGGCAAAAACGACCACCATGTCCTTCCTTTGTCCCCACGCGTCTGCCTTTTTCTCTTTACCATTATTATGCTTGTTGTATATATGGATTATCTCAGGTTTTTAGTTGTACTTAATGGGATGAATAGGGAAAAGTATGTGTACTCACTCTTCCCAGAAGCAAAACATTTTTGAAATGGACATTTTAGAAATCAAAGGCAGTTTAGTATTCACTGTTCTTTGCAGAGACCTTAGAGCTCTTCATCATTGTATTGGGTTGATGAACCGTAGTTTGTGCTTGCAAATAATAACACAATATCCTTGTGCTTGGGTTACTTTGTATTCTTGCCAGTGTATTTTGGAATACACTAGAGATGGGATTTCCGGATCAAGGGTAAACATATTTGTAATTTTGGCAGAATTTTTAATTCTAGAGATTATGGTACATTTGATATCTATTAGGGCTGGACAGCCCTCCCTTTCACCCAGTTGCTGTGCTTTTCCTGGCTGTTCATGCTATTTATTTCTCTGCCTTGAACTTTTAAATCAACCATTGAAGAGTATCTGGGTTGCCTACAGTTTTTTGGTTGTGGGATTATGTCTATGTTATTTTGTTTCATTGGCCAAAAATTTAGTATATGGAATAGACGGCATATCAGATCAGTGAGGAAAAGATGGACTCTTTTAATAAATAGTGTTGGAACAACTGCATAGCCATATGGAAAAATAAAATTAGATTTGTTCCTCATGTAATATACAAGAATAAATTCCAAATTCAGAATAAATGCTAAATAAAGAAAATGAAATAGTACAAGCACTCAGAAATGGAGAAAGTGTTCCTATACAAGATTCAAAATGCAGAGCGATTAAGAGAGACATTGACACATTTGCATGACCAAAGACATCATAAGCAAAGTCCAAACTCTGATAAACTGGGAAATTTTGCTACATGCCACAGACACAGAATAAGGACCAATAATTTTGATTTGTGCAGAGCTATTAAAAACTGAAAAAGAGTAATAACCCAATAGAGGAAAAAAAGGGCAAAAGATAGAGAAGATAAGTGCAAATGGGCCTTAAACATATATATGCAATCCTTAATTATAACAATGAGAATTCCTCTTCCCTATCAGAGTGGCAAAATTCCAAAATTCCAAAAATTTATATATATATATATAAATTTTTTTTTTTTTTTTTTGCTGGCAAACCTTTGAGATTAAAGCACTCTATGACATTGCTTATGAGTTCAGATTCACCAGTGCTTGTGCAAGAGTTGTTGGAGGGTGTGTTTATTAAGAGCTTGGACATTATAACTAGATGGGCCTTAGCTCCTATTAGCTGTGTGACCTTGCACAAATTTCTTCACCTTCTAAAGTTTTAGTCTTCTCATCAATGAAGTGGGGATGGTAAAAATATTTACCTTGGGTGATTGCTGTGAGAATTACATGATACATTACATGATTACATGGAAACATACTGTTTCTTTTTTCATCATCACCTTTCCTATGTTTCCTAATTTTTTATGTTAAATGATGGGTATTAAAGGGACCAGAGAAGTTAAGAGTGATTTATTTAGCTGAAGATCAAGGGGCAAGAGGATACTTTGAAGTTGAGATCGGGCAATTGCAAGCCAGTGCCTTTTGCCTGTGCAAGTACAGGGCTTGGGAAGGTCAAATGTGGAACTGGAGCTGTCTACCGAGGCAGGTACAGCAGAACTCCCAGAGAGCTCTTTTAAAAACATAGAGCCACCCCTACCTCCACCCTTAGTCTGATAGTCACCTACTAGCGTAGAGGGTGAGGGACCTAGGGAGAAGAGAAAGAGAACGGTGGATGAGGTGCGAAGTGGGAAAGAGTCTTCTCAGAGAGCCCACTCCACAGGTTGGTCTGTCCCAGGTTATATTTCCTGAGTGAACTCTCAGTGGCGGCTCTGTTCCTGGGAACCGAAATAGCCCTTGTGATTGCTGCTGATCTCCATCCATAGTTAACCGCAGAGCTCTGGTACTCAAAGATGGTGGACAGGCAGGACCAGTGTCATCACAGCTTGTACGAAATTCAGAAGCTCGAGTCCCACATTTAGCTACTGTGTAAGAATCTGCATTGCAGCCAAATCTCCCGGAGAGTTGTATGCATCTCCAAGTCAGAAGCACTGTCTAGTGGATACTCTTCAGTAAAGCTATCTAGGAGAAAGAAAGAGATGGACTGTGTACTTAATATACATTTTCATTTGCCTGATTTGGCTACCTTTTCATTCTCAGTATTAAGACTCTTAAACTTAGGTGTTAGGTTCTAGTCTGCCCATTTAGAGGGGGAAAACTGAAGGCCTGGGACGTTTGTTGTTTTCCTAAAATAGAGTGGCATGGTGTGATTAGGAAATGACTGGGAGATAAGCATCAGATGTTTCTCTACTAGGTAAGGATCAAATTTTGTGCAGCCCACTCCTTGATATAAAATAAAAAATTGAAATCAAATTTCACCTTTGAGAAAGTAGAACTTCGTCTTCTTTTCTTTCTGCTAACGATAACTCGTTGATGAATTCCTAAGCAAAATGAGTTCTGTTGGAGCTACTTTCTGAGAGTTCAAAGGAAACTTACTTTTTTTCTGTCAATGACTGCTAGTTTAAAGGTAATCATTAATATAGTTTTATATTCATGTGGAAGCTTATGCGGTTTATTCTGTATCACGTCTAATGATCCTCTGGAATATACTCTGAATTTGGGGACATTTTCTATTATTAGCCATGGCTGGTTTTTCCTTCACGTCTATTTCTGTTGTATTTCTTCATGTTTCCACCCTCCTAGAGCACTGCTTGTGCCCAAGACAGGGAATAACTTTCAGAATTACATATTTTCATTGATTTCTGAATGAGGGCTAATGTTTTGATCTTTTGTTACAAATTGTGGATAAACTTTTCTGGGGTGCAGTCTTGTGAAATGAGCTATTAACAATTTTTCTAGATGTGAGGTCAAAGCATGATCATTTATTTGACCAACTGCCTTAATTCTGGAGCATTCCTTGGGACCTTGAGCACATTTCTTGCTAGAAGCAAGTTAGCTAGCACTTTTGTGTTAGTTTAGGAATATGTCTCTAATAGGTGAGCTTTGCAGCTTGCCTATTAACAGTTTTAATTAAAGCAAACCATATATTATGTGTAGAAAGATAATAAGGTTTAGGATATGTAGAATGATAATTTAATATGTTGTAGGAGTAACATACTCAAGCCACTTTCTTTCTTGTAGCTATGTTGCAGAGTCTATGCAGAACAGTCTCTTTTCAGCCTACTTGACGTCTTAACTGTGTCTCTTGGCTTTTGCCTATAAAACTGCCTGCCTCGATTTTTTTTTTTTTTCCCTTCATGTTTTCTAAACTGTGTTCTAAGCTTTGTGCAAAATCTCTGAGGGTCTGACCTAGGGCTAATTTCCACCCAGCTTGTTATAGTATACAGGCCCTGAATCAAACGTGTCTAAAAGGAGGTGTCTCTTCAACCAAGATATTAATACAACAAATGTAATAAAATGACAACTATATATGATGGTTGACATCATAGTTTCTTAATCCACAGTTATTTCTTTTATAGTAAATATAATAGTGCATTGCTGGCTATTTTCAAAACCATATAATAAAATCATAAGAGATTCAATTTAATGTATGTATTATACATACATAGTACCTAAATATTTTATGCTTTGTGGGCCATAGCGTCTCTGTATCAATGACTCAGCTCCTTTGTAGTGCAGAAGCAGTCATAGTATGCAAATGAACAAGCATGGCTGTATCCCTGTAACACTTTGTTTATGGAGACTAAAATTATAATTGCATATATAATTTTGATGTGTCATAAGGAATATACTTTTGATTTTTTATTTAATCATTTAAACATGAGACCACCATCTGTAACTTACAGGGCCCATGAAGCATTCGCTGACCCCCATGTTAGAAATTTTATGATTTTTACCTACACTGTCATGAGTATAGTGGTGTAATGAAGATGCGTATTTTAGTATACTTCATTTGCTGTTTCAAAAGTCTAAATTTGCTTCTGGCTTCACTATTTTAAGATTTCATATCATTATTTTGCTTATGTGATCTGCTTAGTATAAGTCTCCTTATCTCTTTAATTATTTCTTGGTAGGATTTTGCTAATCATGTTATCACCACCCCAAATATTCTCTGCTTGATTTTTTACCCCCCTTGTTTCTCAAAGTTCTTAGTAAGATACCATTTGGGAAGCAGAATAACTAAGTATAGTTAGACTTTGAAATCAGATTTCACATGCTAGCTGTGTGATTTGGGCCAATTTAACTTTCTCTCAGCCTCATTTTACCCAACTTTAAAATGGGAATAACATGATTAGCTTTGCGCCCACACCTTCTGTACACATATTAATGAAGTAATAAAAAACAATTAAAAAAAAAGCTGGGGGAAATGCAAATTAAAACGACAATGAGATCCCGCTATACCCGTTAATATGGTCAAACTTGGGACACTGACAACCCCAAATGCTGGTGAGGATGTGGAACAACAGGAACTGGCATTGGTCGCTGGCGGGAATGCAACATGGTGCAGCCACTTTGGAAGATAGTTTGGTGGTTTCTTACAAAGGTAAACCCTTAACCATGGGATCTAGCAATGTCCCTCCTTGGCATTTACCCAAAGGAGTTGAAAACTTATGTTCACATAGAAACTTGCGTATGGATATTTATAGCAGCTTTATTCATAATTAAAGCTTGGAAGCAACCAGGGTATCTATCCAGGTAAATGGAAAAATAAACTGTGGTCCATCCAGATGATGGAATATTATTCAGGGCTAAAAAAGAAATGAATTCTCAAGCCGCTGAAAAGACATGGAGGAACTTTAAATGCATATAACTATGTGAAAGGAGCCCGTCTGACAAGGCTTCTGTATGATTCCTGCTGTATAACATGCTGGGAAAGACAAAGCTGTGGAGAAAGTGGAAAGATAAGTGGTTGCTGGGGGTGAGGGGAGGGATGAATAGCCAGAGCACAGAAGACTTTAGGGCAGTGAAAACACTCTGGGTGGTACCATAGCGATGGATGCATGTCACGACACATTTGTGTAAGCCCGTAGGATGAATGTACTGTAAACTGTGGACTTTGTGTGATTATGATGCGTCAGTTTATCAGCTGTAACAAGTGTTCCCTCTGGTGGGGAAGTTGATAATGGGGGAGGCTGCAGATGGTGGAGGGAGCAGGTATATGGGAAATCTCTGTCCCTTCCCCTGAATTTAGTTGTGAACTTAAAACTGCTCAAAAAAATATTCAAAAAGCTAGTATGGATAGTAAATATTACCTTCAAAACTGTCAGTCAGACCTCACTTTTCCCTGGTTAACATTTTTGTGGGACATACTTATTTTTCAGCATTAATTTGAGAAGCTCTGTGAAGAAAGGGGAAGCTAGGGCATCTGTAACTTACAAAGAAATACCATCTATTCCTTAACAAGCAGTTCCCAATGCCCACTTCTTTGTGTGTGCTATACTAAAAATGATGTTATCAGAGACAGCCCGCAAAAGTAACTGAGACAAGCTGTTCTTCAGCATAGTACAGGTTTGGTGCAGTGATACTGTCAGAATGTCCCTTTGTAGCCTGCATACGTTACCAAGCATTTAGTTAAGTCCAACTTTTTGATGATACAGTTCAGTTTTTAAAAGACTTTCTGTACCTGAAAGGCTCTTAGAATAAATAAGCAAGGTAATGTGCAAGCGATGGTGGTTTTGAGTGTTTTCTTTTTGACAAGAGAACAGTAAACAGTTTGAAATAATGAGTTATGTAATTTCACAATAACATTTTAGCAAAAAGACTTAAATTAGCATAATTAAGCAATATAATTATTATAGGCTGTTCATATAATTAAGTGTAAAAATTGGACTTTTATAGAAAATGAGTGTTATTTTTCCTGATTTTTCTTTAGGTATGCTTTTTTTTTTTTAATTGGGAGTAGGAAGAGAAGAAAAATGTATAAATTGTAGGTATTGATTTACATCTTGCAGGGAGGTCAAGAGGGACTTGGTGCAGATACAGACATAATTAGCTTGCACTTTTCTCTAAGATAATAATGTCGACTTCCAAAAATCTTACTGCTTAGGCTGCTTTAAAATCTGAGTGGAGAAAGAAGAATGGGAAGTGGTGTAGGGCCTGGGTCCTTTTATCGTAGCTTTTCCTGCTATGTTCCATATGTGATTCCTAGCTTTATGAGGTTGAAAGGTTGACACCCCACTTCTTTGAGCCAACTGGAATGTCCATCAGATTTTCAGTGTGCAGAAGAAACACTAGCATTAGCTCTGAAAATAAGTTCATGGTAGGATACTATACTTCCCGTAAAAGTGGCTAGTGTACCCTTTTCCCCCCGAAAACAAGACCTAACCAGAAAATAAGCCCTAGCATGATTTTTCAGGATGAGATCGCCTGAGCATAAGCCCTAATGCGTCTTTTGGAGCAAAAATTAATATAAGACCTGGTCTTATTTTCAGAGAAACACGATATTAGTAGTAGAACCAGCATTTATTTTTAGCATCTAGTGTACGTAATACCTGGAAGATAGTAGGAACTGAAATGTTTGTTGAATGAATAAATAAAATACTACTATGTGTGGGGTCCTGTGGAGACTCTGAAGATAACTAAGACATAATTATCATAGGCTTCATTATGAATAAACGGAAGCCCCTCCCACCCCAGCCCCATCCGTGTCATGTTTTTAATCCTTGTAATTCCCATGTTAAAGATCTTTTGCACTAGTTTTATTTTTTTGTTTTCTACATTTATCTAACAGACTTTTTAGCTTTTAGCGTGTATTAAAGTTTTACAACCTCTGTAGCTAACTAGAAGTACATGCTACTTCTGTTTTCTGAAGTTTTTTTCTATCACTATGTTATGAAATCCTTGAGAACAATTCTTTATCAGCATAAATAATTTCCATGCATAATATCCCTTTCATCTTATATATATGAGGAGTTGATTTGCTTCAGAAATGACTGCGCAAGATACTGGTTACGAGGAGAATATTTAGTTCTTTAGGACTTCAGCATAGTAAGTTCAATGAAAGGAAATATACAGGAGGGAAAGAAAGAAAGAGGTGAAATCCCCAATTAACTGAGGACCATGAATATGGGAATCTTAAAAGTAGAAGAGAAAAAAGCAGCAGTGAATGATTTAAAGGCCTTAGTAGAAAATTAAATAAAAGATGAGTTTCTTCAGTCTGGCAAATTATCTCCCTAATCAGTCCTGCTTAGCGCAATGTAATGTCATCAATTTTTTCAAGGACTTTTTATCTCCATATACACGTATAAAGAGCCACGTAGTAATATGCATTGAAGCTTTCTCCATGGCTCAGTAGTTCAAATTTGTGTCTATTTTAAAATATATTACAAAGCTGCTTCATCCTAGGATATACGGGATACATATTTTACCTTAGACACTTTCCATCTTTTTAACTGTGCAATTTTAGTTACTTAAAAAGATTTTATAATATGAAGCTGTATATATATGCAATATACGTGCAGAAAACCACATGAAACCAATATAGAGCTGAATGAGGTATTAAAGGCAAACACCCTCATTTTGGTGACCAGGTGACAGAGACTTGCCAAGTACTCTGGAGGCCTCCCACCGCCCCCTCCCTCGAAGAAGACGAGAACTTTAGGACTACAGGTTGCTTGATTGGAATTATCAGTAGGAGCTTCCATATTCATGTACACATACATCTATATGTTGTCGTTTTTTCTCTCTCTCTATAATATATATTATATATAATATATATATTGTTATATATATTATACACATATAATTAAAGGTAAATAAGCCCATGTTTCCTAGCTCTTCATGTTCCTGAAAGCAACACTTTTAAGTATCTGCATGGGTCTTCTCTATTATCACGGGAGTGGCCATGCATCTCTCGTCAGTTCAGCAGTAGATAAAGCTGCTGTTTTGCAGTTTCTTACTGTTACACCACAGGACCTCATGCTCTCGATCAGTCAAGTTGTCATGGTGATTAAGAGTAACAAGTGGCAGAGAATTCAACAGAATTTTATAATTCTGGAAAGCTACATTTTACTTTCTTAATTCTAAATCGGGAAGGTACAAAACCGCAGGAATGCTGAAGTGACAAAGACGTGAACGTAGAATGTGGCGCTCCCCCGTTCAAACAAGTTGACTGTACCCCCTGTGTGTATCAGAAAGGATTCAGTCCGGAGGCAGAAACCACAAAGTAATGTGAACAAGAACAATTTAATAAAAAAACAATTAACTAGGACAGGGTATTAACCACAAATGGAGTAAAAAGAACTTGAAACGGTATGTCGGTTGGATGAGGGAGAGCACCCATGTTTGATGGACTAAGTTGTTCTTCCCCCACACATCCCAATTCATATATTGATATCCCCAAACCCAGTACCTCAGAATGAGACTGTGTTTGGAGCTAAGGTTTTTAAAGAGGTGATTAAGTTAAAATGAGGCTGTTGGGGGGGGCCCTGTTCCAATCTGCTGGTGGCCTTAGAAGAGAGGAGGATGTACAGGGAGACAGCCCT
This sequence comes from Rhinolophus ferrumequinum, assembly GCF_004115265.2. Classification (NCBI taxonomy): domain Eukaryota; kingdom Metazoa; phylum Chordata; class Mammalia; order Chiroptera; family Rhinolophidae; genus Rhinolophus; species Rhinolophus ferrumequinum. The sequence continues at coordinate 21,480,119 of NC_046309.1, forward strand.
CTGGGATGCAAGCGCTCAGGAAAGACGAGAAGGACACATCAGCAAGGCCACCTCTGTAAGGCACGGAGAGAGGCCTCCGAAGAAACCAGAAGCTGCTGACACCTTGATCTTGGACTTCTAACCTCTAGAATTGTGACAAAATAAATTTCTGTTGTTTATTTTGGTGGCAGCCCTAGCAAACTGATAAACCAAGGAAGGAACAAAGTTGGAAAAGGAGCCCTCTCTCCAACGCTGAGGTTCAGAGCTCATAGAGAAGTTGTGGTTGCAGCCCACTGGTTGTTAGTTTCCTGAGCTGTCCTGGCCAGGGCTGGTCCACAGTGGGCAGGCAAGCAGGAAAGACCCACAGGTTATAGGCAGCTTGAGACTGGCTGGCGGGGAACACCTCTTAGGGTTCAGCGGGCCCTGACTGGTGGATAGATGCAGCGAGGGGTTTGGGCAGTGAAAGCGTGCGCACTGCCCGAGGGGAGCAGGGCCCAGGCTGTGCATTGTCCGTGGCAGGAGGCCATGGGGAAGGGTCTGCTGGGCCCAGCAGGGGCTGTGAGCTCATTGTGAGGAGCTGTGGTTCAGGGCACGTGATTGGGGCGGGACACTGTGTGTCTCCTGTGTGCCCAGCTTGCAGCTGGGTGACAGGACCACGAAGCAGCAAACACAGGCACATTGGAGCCAGGGAGGAAAGCCCCTCCTCTGGCAGTGTCCCTTCAGCATCGTCTACTGATAAAGCTTTCCATCCTACTCGCTGCAAAGGAGAAACACTTGTCAGTGTCCACCCCCTTTTCTGAGAGCAGGCAAAGAAGGGTGGACTTGTTGCCAGGAGGCCACAGATTGACTGATAGCTGTCACGTCATAATAGACTCTCCCTCTCGCCCACAAACTCTTTGGGAACTAGTAAAAAACAAAACTGAAAAACTTCCAATTGACTTATTGTCACTTTTATATTACCCATCTTTAAGTAATGGGCTACACTCCCAGATTGCTAAACTTGAATACAGTATGATCACCGTAGTGGAAAAGATGATCTGAGTGGTAGTTCTGGCAAAAATTGTTAGCACTCCCCTATGGAGCTCATGGTTTAGTCTGTACTATATTGTTCACTGAGATTGCTACAGAACATTTCACAGACTACTAACTGCGAGAGAAAACTAAAATCATTAGGGTTGCTGTGAATGGGTGGCAGGACTCGGGATGATCAATTTGTTTATCCAGACACATCAAGTTATTTAAGACAGTGTTAACGCAGCCTTTGTGTTATAAATCCATTCACTGTCCTTGACAACATAGTGAGGGAATTAATTGGGCAATAAATTCTAGATTCTGGCCTTTATTTCCCATTCCGAACATTTTATTAGATGTGTTTTCTTTTAGTTTTGGTGGGTGCAGTAGTAGGGGGAAAAATGATAGGTCAAATTACTTTTTTATTGCCAGTTCTAAGCAACTTTATGCATGTAGAACTGAGATCATCACCAAACTGATTTATTCATTCACAAGAGAACGCTGATCTTCTGCATCCTATGAAATAAGAAAACATTCATGTAGAATCAATTTTAGTACCTTTAGCTTATCGTTTTGTGAATTACCTCTGTTATAAATAGCTTCCGACGAGCAAGTCTCATTATATCTGGTGGCTCTGCTACAGTGAGAATATCCAAAAACCTGAAGTAACTCGGGTTCATAGCTCATATTTCCACAATCAGAAATGATCACACAACAGAGGTTTGTATGTCCAGTGCTCCAATATAAATATAACACATAAAAAGGCATGACTCCTTCTTAAACAAGAAAGGACTATTTTGTTGACGTTTAAAAACCGAGTGAAAAAACATCCATAAAGAGCTAGTACCATACATAGGTCAGTGTCTCCTTTTATCACCCGATTCAAGTTTAAGCGCCGGAAGGGATAGAGCAAGTTAGTGGTATCCAAGTGCCATATTTCCTCTTCCTTTCTGTTTTTTTTTCTCCTTTGTTGAGGGAGGGGTTTCTTTTGTGAGTGACAGGGCACGTATTTCCTGGTAACTGCTGAGTGTGTGATGTTACCACCTGTTGGTGCTGGCCTTTCACCAGCTCCTCACGGTTCTGAGACCTTCAGTCGTGGCTTCTCCTGATACTGGTCCTGTTTGTCAGTCTAACTGCTTGAATCATAACCGGGAAAGATGGTTGTGTGACATGTCAGGGTAAAAGAGATTTGATTCGGAAGGACTACAACTTAGCTTGTAAGTGGATCAAGGTTTGATTGTTGGTGCCACTGTTAACATTAGTAAAACACAACTTATTTGGACAGAAGCTTTCCAAAATATAAAGGAAGCAAACAATAAGTATGTGAGAATTCTTTCAGGGTTTACCAAGGCACTCTGCTGGCACTTAGCTATGGGAATTCAAGGAGGAATCCTTGGGCTTTTGCCCTCGACTCATTTGTCGTTAATAAAGGAATCTCAGACACACACACCACTATAATTAAAGGGTTAACATATCCCTAAATAGAGCAAAGTCCTCCCACCAAGGTACAGGAGCTTGTGATTGATGAGAATGTTCCCTACCAGCTCCTGGAGTTTGCTCGTTGTTTCACCAACCGTTCTAACAAACTTATCCAGTTTTTAAGTGTGTGGTTTTAGAAACAGCAAATAGCTGAGAATAAGAGCTTCTATAGGCAACATAGCGAGTAGAGTGAAAAATAATAGTTGACTTCACGGTAGGACCTACAAAATCCTATAAAGTATATAAGAATTTGAAAAATATGTCATTCTAGGGCCATTAAATATAGGGAAACAGACCCTTTATGTTACATTGTATCCTGAGAGCATCTCGGTGTTGTAATCTAGAGTAATAATTCCTGTTCATAATGATAATTCAGAGGTTTAAGAAAGGTTTTAAGTATTTTCTGCTTCAGTACCTTAACATTGCAGACCTTAGTTTTACCATAATCCTCGGCTTTTCCTTAAAATGTCGTTGAATCACTGTCCTATGAAAATGGTAAATTAAATGATCGCTTTAGACAAAGCGATCAGTTATTTCTAAAATTGCCAGCCATTCGTTTGCACAGGATTTCAGAGAGCAGATGTTTTATGATAGTAAAAATATTTTCCTGAAAGATAAAAGATAACTGTAACTCACAATATATACCTATGGTTGTAAAAATGCAACATGATAGTGTTTAGGGGCCGTGAATGTTTGTATTCCAGATCTTGATTTATAGATGCCTTGTTTTGGCTTATGAGAAGTCATTTTACGAGAAACTCACCAGTTTTCTATTCGAGAGAAACACTGGTTGTGGCGATATTCTAACACTGGTGTGTAGGGAAAGGAAACTACAAGGGTCAGGATTAAAGTTTCGGCCTAGACTTCCAACCAAACTAGAGTTCAAGTCCAGTCCCATCCTCAGGCGGGGATCACAGAGACCACAGCTTTGTGGTGTCTGGAAACGATGGACCCCAGTGTAGCTGCCCGTTCCTGGAAGCAGAAGGCCCGGTGCAAGCCTGGTCATGATTCTTCTCTTTGAGACTGCTTGAAAAGACAGTTCAGGAGGGCATTCAAAATTAGAAAGCCTAAGCACGGGAATTCCCATTTTGTTAAGTAACCCATCCCCCCAACTCAGTTAATTTGAGTATAAATGTGCATTAGAAAAACCAGGACTTACGTGTGCCATTTGGTTATTTTAAAAAAATGTCTTGATGGATGTGTGTGAGCTGCCTGATGCTCAGTCACAAATGTGAAACGTTACGTTTTTCAAATTACTTGAGTGTGTTATTTCTCAAACTTTTTTCCCCTGAAGAGACGGATGATGTCAGAGGCCAGAGCTGCCAAGCCACACGATCACCATCTAGTGGTTAAAGGTCGCTGGGATTTACGGTTTGTGTCATATTTGTGTACATGCTTCTGATGGAAAACACCGTGGAAAATGATGAGCTCTCTGTCACAGGGGCAGCAAGCTGACATTCTTTCAGATTTTGAAATGAGATTCCATAATAACAGCACATTTTCTTCCCTGCTTGTCCTCTTAGGCTTGTCTCACCAGGGTGAGAAATTGGGGGGGAGGGGATCTGTTCTTGTCCTTCCTTGAAAGGGAAAAAATGAGTCTTCCTGAAATTGTGATTACCCTTTAGAGAACAAATACTGGCAGTATTGCCTTTATTTCACTTAAGATTTGCATTTTTAAAAAGGCCTCAAGGAAAGGATTGAGTGGACTTCCACAAATAGCACTGAGCTGTATGACCTGTTGAATTCACTGGTATAATTTTATATCTTTTTTTCCTAAGTTTATATACGTTGGGAAAAGTAATAAGGGAGCTGGGAAAGTGAAGAGGCCTATATTCTTAAAGTATGCACGCACACACGCACTCACTAACAAAACACCCATATTGGGTTTTCCTTATTAAAAATGTTGCACGGTTATTTTATAAAATGTAAAAACAAAATAAAACATTAAAATAAATAAAAATAGAAAAAACCCACTTAACATGTTTTTCTTAATCAGAGGTGGTCATTGTAAGAATTGTGTGTATCCTTATGTCTTTTGTACACATAAATTTGATTGTCAAAATGGGGTTGTGCTCTGCATTCTGTTTTATACATTTTAACAGCTGTCCTTAATTATTCTTCAGTAGCGTCATTTTAATGGTTGTGTATTATTCCACTGTATGCACGTGTAACTATTGAAGCAACCACTTAGACTTTTAGATGGTTGACAGTAGTGAAAAATTAGACACTGCGTTTTGAGGAACATGCTCAAAATTTTTTTAAAGAACAAGAAGCCTGTGTGTCAGGCTTTATGCCAGGCCCTCAAGGTGACCGGAGAGACACAGGAGCGATACACGGATGGAGCTTATGTTCTGCTGGGCGTGCCAGACACTAAGCAGGTGGATGAAGGGGAGATGGTTATGGTTTGAGGTGTATAATGAGATAGACCTGTATCAGGTGTGTACATGGGCATGTGTATGTTTATCCACATTAGACAGGGAAGTCAGAGAAAGCAGTTTTTGAACTGAGATCCAAGGAGTGAGACTGGGCCATCTGTCACAGAAGAGTGAAGTGGAGGGCATTTGAGGCAGAAGGAATGGGAAGTGCAAAGGCCCCGAGGCAGGGACAGGCTCAGTTGGTTCTAGGAAAAGAAAGCACTTTGAGCATCTCTATTTCTTTTTCCTCTTTGGAGAGGAACAGTAGATTGTGTCAGTTTTAGAAAACTGTACTCTTTTATTTATTTATTTATTTATTTATTTATTTATTTATTTATTTATTTATTTATTTGCCTTTATGGGGTCATTTGGTGGGATATTTGACATTCACAGTACAGATTTCTCCATAGAGATAGAAACACAAAAACTCCGTTTATTCAGATTATTTTTGTTTTGTCCTCAAGAAATTTTTAAGAAAGATTTTAACCATATTGTGATTCTTTTTAGACATTTAAAGTTATTTTGTGTTACGATTTTTAAATAATAATTTTAGTTATTTGTATATTGATTTTATATTTGAATCCTTACTGTGGTCTTATTAATTCTAATAGTTTTTTTAAAAAAAATAATTATCTTGGCATTTCTATGTGAACAGTTGCATAATTTCCAGTAAAAACAATTAAAAGTTTTTTTATTTCCTACGCATACTTCTTTTTGATCAGCAGTTTCTTTTCTTATAGCATTGACTAAAAACTCCAGTATATAAATATTAATAGTAACAGTGATAATTGGTATACGTGCCTTTTTCCTGATCTAAATGGGAGCATATCTAATATTTTACCATTCATTATGACCTATGGGGATTCTTGCTAGGTATACTTTGATACCCTTTACTAAATAAGGAACCTTGAAAACTGTTCCTCTCTCGCTAATACCGGGGGGTGCCAAACACATGTATACACATGATTTGTGTTCATCTTTTGTTGTCAGTATATACTGAGCATTACAATTTCAATAAAGTTTTTTTCCTTTATTAAATGTGTATACATTTTTTGGGCACCCTCTGTATATTTTGTTAGCAAAGGGTGATGAATTACCTAGATAAACCCTTTCAAGCATGAATGAATCCCATCACGAGGCTTTTATCCTTTAATCTGTTAATGTAACAGATTTTATTAGGGCATCTTTGCCATGTTGGACCCACCTATGCACTCCTGGCATAAACCTTAGTGGGTTTAGGCAGCACTGTTATCTTATTAAAAATGCAGACTCTCAGACCTCATCCTATATCTATGAATCAGAATCTGCATTTTAAAGACTCCCAGGTTGAAAGTTCAAGTTTAAGACTCACTGCTTTGGAACTTACCAATTTTTGTAATGGTCACATGGGTGTTTAAAAAGTATATTATCTGTTTGTGAGGTAGAAGTTTCTATTTTGACAACTTATGTTGAACACACTATACATACTATATGCTTTATTTTGAGAATTCTGAGATGCGTTAAATCTTCCAACATGATTACATTTATCAAAATAGTTCTCATAAATAGTACTTACATTATGGACCAAATTTTTAGTAGGAATAAAAGTAGTAGTAGTACTAGTAGTAATATCAATAGTATGCCTCTGGATGTATTTGTTGATTTGTTTATTGAATGCATAATACAGAGGGTGCCAAAAAATGTATACACATTTCAACAAATAAAAATGTATTAAAATTGCAATACTTTATGTATACCGATAACAAAAGATGAATACAAGTCACGTTTGACTTCTGCAATTACAAGAGGTGCTCAAAGTGGTTACCATCAGTGTCCAGACACTTCTGATTACGGTGAACTACTGCTTGAGCAACGTTGACCAAAGTGTCCACTTGTATACATTTTTTTTGGCACCCCCGGTATATTCCAGGTACTGAACTAGACAGTGGACAGTGAAATCATCTCTTATACATGTAAATGTAAGCACTCTTTGCATATCACTCTTTATGGAGTACTCTTTGCATATCACGTTGTTTACTTTCCAGGATAACTCAGTTGTTAGGGTTACACATACTTTTTATGATGAGAAGTATGAATGAGAAAAAAGGGGTTCTATAGAAAGTAACTTCCCAGGGTGATCTGATCATAAATTCCTAACTGGGCAGGACATGGTGGGTGTTCATGCTCCAGGCCTATAACTTCTTTAGTGAAAGGTTTTAAGCCAGCCCTGTCCATTGTTCTTATGCATCTAGATTAACACACCTTTGAAATACTAGACGTAATACCCCTCCATGGGGGTATTGATCCTCAAAAGAGCACATAAACGTAATTATCCTGTAATCCAATTCCCGCCTTGCTTTCTCCAACCTTATGTCCGCTTCTTCATTTCAGATGCTTAAAAGAAGCTACAAAACTGTTATTCTCCGAAGCATTTGAGCTCTTGCTCCCCACATATGTCAGTTTGGCGCAAATAAACTCTTATAAAAATGCTTTACAGGTTTGGACGTTTCTTACATCAACAGAAGCCAGAGGTAGTCTTTTTAAAGTCTATTAGCCCGTAAGTGGCCGAGGCAGGAGATGTAATTTTAGTCCTCTGATTGAGGTTCAGTGACTTTTCTCCTATGCCAGTAAATGTATTGACTGAAAAAAGTATGAATATGAGGTATTGAACCAAATCTTCTATAAAAGAGGGAACTACTGAATATTGTTTAAAGGTTTTAATTGTTAGGTTTATATTGATTAGTTTGTGTGCCACTATTAACGTTTTAATCTCCTTGTTCAGTCTCTTTTTGACACAAAAAAGTTTATTCTTACATTTGGTTCCACTTCAATTCTTTAGGTTAATTATATATTGTATATTTATTTAATGAACTATGCTCATTCACAATGTGCTTTCCTCTTAAACTAAAAAGAAAAGATGAATATTATGTCTTGTGTTCTGTTTTTTTGCATTAGTTGGTTACCACATTTTATAGGTAATATTTGCAGATAAATTGACGCTATCTCAGAGCTGGTATTTAAAAGAAAGCTCCACATTCTTTTTTCAAAATTTATTTTTAAATTATAGTTGACATAGAATATTATATTAGTTTCAGGTGTACAACATAGTGATTAGACATTTCTATACCTTATAAATTGATCACCCCAGGAAGTCTAATACCCATCTGACACCATACATCGTATTGACTGTATTGACTGTATATCATTCTTGAATGGTATGAAGATTACAAACTTGCCTCTATTTCAGGCTTTGTTTGTAAAGCCATCAGATTTTTTTTATCCTGTGTGCAAATGTGACCAGCATTTTCACAATGGAAGTTCATTTTCCTAACTCAGAGTTGCACCTGAAAGATGGTGGCACTAGCCCTCCTTGCCATTGATAGAAGGTGTCTTTTCATTAGGTCACCACCCTGTTGTCCAGAGTAACGGTTACTTTCTGCGAAGGGAGATTTCTTCCCCTCCACTGTCTCTGTCTTGGAAAAATCGAGCAGATCAGGCACGTTTGCAAAAATATCTTTGTGAGCTCAGGACGCCTCAGACAAATATTCCTCCCACAGTGTAGCTCTTTTATTTTCCTCCTAGAACAAGTACTTTATGAAGTAGATTTTAAAATAAAACAGAAGTCTCTCCAGAGTTCCAATATTGTTGAGTCTACAAAAAAGATTGTGATGGAGGCAGTGGTAGAATTTCCAATAGGGATTTAGAATTCCTCATTAAGTGTTTTGTCAGATTTCTTGTAATATTATGCATTAAGACTAAAATAAAAGTAAGCTTTGTGAAGACTAATTTTTGGTTAGCTTTGTGGTATTTAGGAAAATATAGGAGATGTGTATATATATGCATATATATATATATATACACACTTATATGTACCTAAAGATAATATATATAATGTATATAATGTATAGATCATATATATATAAAGATACATATATGAGAGAGAGAGAAGCTAAAACATGTATACACATTTTAAGAAAGGAAAAAACTGTGTTAAAATTGTAATACTCAATATATACCAATAACAAAATATGAATACAAGTTATGTGTATACATTTTTTGGCACCCTGGTGTATATCTATCTTGTGTGTGTGTGTGTGTGTGTGTGTGTGTGTGTGTTAATGTAGACACAGAGGCTATAAAATATCCTCTAGGTAGCTGTGGTTCTAGTTCAAATAAAGGGTTTGTCATTTATTTCAGTGAATACTTTACACCTTAAATGACCTAGTTTGTCTGTGGGGAGGTTTATGTGCTGATTTTGGCTTTTCGTTAAGGAGAGTGGCATTTTATCTTGATTCGGGATGAGTGAGCTGCAGCCCGGGCAAGCAGTGGTGGTTGGGCAAGAGGGCCGCGAAGAACGGTGTGTTTGGGGAGGTACATAGTGCCGTTTTTGGTCCTGTTTTTTACTCTTGATAGTCATAATAAAGAGTTAGGGAAGGAAAGGGAAAACTCGTTGGTTAGAGCTTTACTGTCGTGTTAGAGTACTTTTATAAACATTCTGAGAGGTATTGTGAAGATGAATTCTGTGTCTGAGTTTATCAAAGAATAGTGTTCAAAAGTTAAGGGTTGGCGGGATGGACCAAGGAGTTTTAAACAATGGAAGTGGAAAGAAAAATGAGAGAGAACTTGTGAAATCGTAAAGTAAAGAAGGGTCTGCGTAGTCGTTTGACACATTTGACATCGTAAATCAGAGTTTCTTTTAGGGGAGCTTTTAGTGCATGTGATGGTATGGCTAAAAGGTGCAGCATTTATATTTCTTCATTTGCACTTAGTCCTTTCTGAATAACAGTCCAGTATGGATAGTTTGTACAAACATGCAGCCTGTCGTGAATCCTACTAGAATTGTACAAATCCTGTCCTTGGTGCACTGAACTAGAAGTTGACATAAACATTGGTGCTATTAGGTGACAGACTAGATGCTTTGGCCTGAGGTGAGCGATCTACCTTTATTTGTTCATTCTATTCATGTTTAAAACGGAGTGTCTTGTAATTGGTTCAATTTCTTTACTTTATGAAGAAAATAGGCTGTTTGAAAGACATCAAATCTAATTTACTTGAAATCCATAATTCCATGCTACTAAATACTTTTGAGAGTCTTATGGGTGCTTCTTGAAAGACTGTTGCATTTTTAATAGTTCAAGTTTGTTTAGTATGGCTGTTTTTCAGGCATGGTTTGTTCCCAGAGTAATGGTGATCTCTGTTGAGCAAAAGGTGTGCTTGGAAATGCGTTTTATTTGGTACACGACTGTGGTTTGATTGGCAGGCACTGAGTCTGTCTTTTGTTTTTAGGTTCATTGCTTTTTAATATTCTACACCAGAAAGCACATGTGATATGTGGGAATTGGACTGTTGTTTACAGACAACTTAGCCATTTAATTCAGTTCCCTTAAGGCATCAAACACTAATATAAAATCTATTTTCTTTACCAGTGATGATTTTCAGAAATAAGTAGATACATATAAATCAGTTTAGTGACAGCGTTGACATAAAGATGGTTTAATTGTGTTTTAACCAACCCGTCTGGTAATTTCTAATACTTTAACACCTTTAATTCACAACAAACGTTTTAGATTGTGGTTTATGATTAGATTGAAGTCATTTTTTTAATTTCATTTAAAAATTTACTGTGAAATTGAAAAACTTCCAAGACAGACTGTTTTTGTAAATTTTTTTCATCCTATTATGCCATGCTTAGAATAATTAAATAGCAATGAAGTAATAAATATGTCGATAAAGTTAGTAAATCACAATGTACTTGCTAATGGCATCCTGTCCAGTCAGTCTTTCTCCAGGTTGCGTTTGAAAAGCTGTTGTTAACCTGGCAGTTGCTCTCAGTTGCTGTGCTGGTCTGTCTCACTATGTGCTTGACTCTTTAATCCTTTGCCCAGTTAAGAACAAACTGAAGATTTAGTTGTCATTGAGTTTCCAAGAAAATAACCCAGGGAAGACCAGAATGTTTGCCTGAAGAACCAAGAGTAGCAAGGTTTAAGAATTGGTTCTTGTGTATGTGTGTATCTTTGAGAAGAAACCCATCTCGCCTTATCTCCGCTTTCCCCAGTGTTTCTTTCTATACTATAAAATCTAAAAGTTAGACAACAGTATTTCCTACCTCCGAGGAGAAATATTTTCTTAAATAAGACTGATGTTAAAGAACTTTAACATCTGAACCTCATACTTAGCACATTGGTCATTTGTACGGTTTCTCACCCCATCTGCACAATCTCATACAACTCATTTAATCTTCTCCCGGCCAGCATGGCCTGTGGTGTGTAAGAAAAATAATTCAAACAGCTGTGAGAATGGATGCACATCTGTATACTCCATGGGCACGCCACATGTTGAACTCTGAATTAAAAGGATTTGTACCTTTTCCCTTTACTTTCTTACTTCAGGTGCATCCATTTCCTTCTGTACTTGGTCACTTAATGTTCCTAAATTCTTTGGTGTTCAGACTTTACGGCCAGGGAAAGTTATAAAGATGGACTCGTGGGAGAGCTCGTTCCTACAGAAGACTTGGATTTTATGCCTTTGAATTTTCAAGTCATGGATCAATTAAGCAGAACTAGTCATGCATTGGAGTATCTTTAGGAGCGATCTTGAAACAGATTTCAGACCTGGATGGGTGTCCATGAGCTATAATTTAAAGAATGACTGAGGGATATGCGTCTAAATTTAGACACTTAAGAAAAAGAAACAATTTCATGTGGATTAAGTTGGATGTTTTATTCATAAGAAGAGCTAGTTTGATCTTTATAATGCCTTGATATTTTGAAGTCCTGTAGTTCCTGTGGTTTAAATTCACTTCTATAGAGTCTATTTAAAAAAAAAAAAAAATTGGAGGGGGAGGGTTAGGAGCATTTTATTGGGTTATAAGATCTTTAATAAAATCTCGTTTGAGGAAAAATCCATCCACCCTGAGGCTGTTTTTGTTTGTTTGTCTGCTTGTTTTTAATCTACAACCTTATCATCACAGACTTTGATTACAGGGACCTGTGTTTCTCTCCTCAAAAAAATCTGTCCAATCTATGATTCCTTATTCTTATATGGACATATAGGATTTATGTTTCTCTCCGTCAACACTCTACCTTAATTATAATTTATTTTTCTAAGAAAATGGGTAAGTGCCAGTTTTATTTCCTTTTCTATGAACTACTTATTCATGACTATATTCTATGTAAAGGGAACTAGCTCTTAATCTCTTAACATTGCAGATATTTCCCCACACGTATTTTTGTCTCTCTACATGGTGTTTAATGTTCTGTTTTGTGTTTTCATACACAAGGTTTAAAGTTTTATGCAGTCAAGTTATAAGTGTTTTCCTTTTGGCCTCTAGGTTTTACCTGCAGATAACTTTTGAAAGCATTTATTGAATGTACACATTTATCTGTGGACATTTTAATCTGTTAGTTTCTTAAAGCATATTGTCGTGATTATTTTGTTGCCGTGGGAGGGAGCAGAATTTGTATCCATGTACTCCAGGGTTTGGGACTAAAGTTGTTTTGGGGTTAGGAGGCAATGCTTCTAGTAAATGGCTGAATTCTTGATATTCCTTAGCAGATCTCTCCTGCAAGACGCCTTTCCTTTGGAGTGCTTTTCAAAGCAATATAAAGTGGTTGAGTCAATTAAGTAGGAGCTCTCACTACTAAATTACTGAGCCTTTTGGAGTAAATGAACCAATTAGAGGCTAACCCTTCCTTGAAATGTCTGGGCCTTGGGGGAGATGGGCTAATACAGCAGTAAGCCTTCCTTTCTGACAGGTAAGAAAGGGGCTATCAAAACACTAAGCCCTGAACATCCTCGATGCCATGGCTGGCATTCCTCCAGTCTAAATGATGCCCCGATGCTGAAATCTACAGTGTAAAGGACATTCATTCCTTTTGCTCCCTCATCCTCTTACTTTACATGTTCTGTCCAGTGCAGCAGCCAAACTGAGGACCAAAACAAACCGTCACCTTTGACTCCCCTCCCTGACACTTTCCATCTCTGCAGACAATATGGGTTGGGAGTCTCTTAAACCCTGGAATCAAGAGGTAGAGATCAGAGGGTACGTACTTGTCCCTCCTTTGTGGTCAGCATCCCACAAGAGGCAGGGTGTGCAAAGGTTATTGAAAGGGAAATAATGAAGAGTTTGTACCGCTGAGGCAGCCATTTCCTCAATCCTGGTGATGGTCTGAGCGTGTACATCCCGGGGAGGACAAGTACATTCAAGCCTGACTGAAACCCAAGTGACAAAGTGGCATCCTGTGACCTCAGAGAGGCCAGCTTTATTGCATAAGGCTTTGCTGGAATCTGAACTCAGTCATGGAAAGGGTAGCTTTTTGGAGGTTGTGCCATAGCCAAATCAGCCGAGGACAGTCAGGGACAAAGCTGTCGTCCAACAAATCACGTTTCTTGCCTCTGCTGTGAGGGAGGAACGCACACCCGGGGAACCATTGATGGGACTTCTTGCCAATAAAAAGAAAATAATTGCATTAGTATTGGATTTTGGATAAGGGTGGAGTTTAGGTGACATTTAAATAAAGCAACTTGTTGATAGGTTCCAAGCAGAATCGGACTGTGTGTGAATGGGTCACCCTCACTGCAAGGTGGGCCAGAATCCTGCTGCTTTGCCAAGTACAAAGTTAAGAGTGATGTGAACTGTTGTATCCAGAAATCTCTTCCTGTTAAGCGCAGTGCCTGGGTTTTAAACCAAGGAAACTTCTTTGTCAACGTGATTGAGATCCTCCAGGCAAAAGCGAAATGCTCATGCTGACTATTATAATTTCAAACAGCAAAGTTTCTGGTTGTCTGATTTTAGAGAACTAGGTTTCTCCACAAGTAAGAAAACAGTAGACACTCAAAGAAGGGGGTTATTATGGGACTTCACAGTAGCAGAATGTCCTTGAGAAAAATAATTGTTTCCTATTAACTTTCCGTGTTTATTTTAACCTGGTGAATGGTTGGGCAGATTTTTACTTTCTTTGTGTGAGTTAATTTTTACTTCCTCGGTCTCCCATAGTATGATCTTAGTCTCACAGGAGGGCATATGTGTCATCGAGTGTTTGAGTACTCTTTGTCAGGAACTCTTCTCTGTAGGTGGACTGTATAAATACTGCACAAATAACTCTCCAGTTTCTTAAGCTGGTGGTTGGACCGTGGGAGGTGTCTTGTGAGGATAAGGGATCAGGTGTTTGGTCCCGCTTTGCCTCATTTCCTGACAAATGTACATTTTTGTGAGGGATTAAAGATATTCCTGGAAGTTCCCCCACCTGCTAATGCCGGGAGATTTCCTGGAATGTATTTACTTTATGTTTGAATTTGCTGCCTTTTCCCTGCCCCAGACACACAACTGGAGTCCTCCGGTGTGCCATGCAAAGCACCAGGCACTTCGATGAATTCCTAATATGAACACAGTGTAGTTTTGACCTTTGAGGAGCCACTCTGTTGGGGGAGATGGATATGGAAGCAGATTTTTGCAGTGTACTGTAGTGAGTGTTAAAGACAAATGAACTCTTTGGGACACCAGGTGGTGATGATGACATGGGCATTTCCAACCTCCATTTGAACGCCAGAAAGTCGTCAGCCATTTGGGACTTGGGCCTCTCATTGGAACGTTTCTGGGCTCAAAAAGAGAGTGAAGCTGTCAGGTTACACAGAGAACATCATCCAGAAGTTTTGTCATCAGAAAATAACTGGAAGGCCTGTGGTCTCTACAGACCCTCCTGCAACGCCCCAAGAAAGTCCATGTGCACGTCCATGATTCTCAACACGGCTGTCAGATGGCAAGAAACATAAATGATTAATCTTTCAGCCTCTCTTTCTTCTCTCTCTCTCTCTCTCTCTCTCTCTCTCTCTCTCTCTCTCTCTCTCTCGGGACATTGTGAAACCTTCATGAGTTACAGGGAGGTTAACTCTCTTGTCTCAGTCACTCAGCCGGTAGAAGCATGAGCTTAACGTTTTATTCTTTCTGGAATGGCTTACCCAGAGAATAGACACAGGGGTCAAGAACAGTGGTTTCCAAATAGGCCTGCATACTCTTAGGGGATTCGTTTCTTAAGCAAGTGTCAGGTCAGACCGACTAAAGTGCCGTGTGTTTTCTAGCATGGGGGATGTAGCTATGAGAAGCACAAAGTTTCCCTCTCACGGAACCTGGTTTCTAGGGGCAGCGTGCCGAGGGCTGGGAAGATGGGGTCATTGGCAGCCCTGGTTCCACTTTCATCTGTTTTCTAGTGTGAGTTTTTATTTCCACTCTCTTTGGAATAAAAGGTGACCAAAACCAGTTTGTAAACCACTTTTCTAGAAAAATTGGAATCTGGTGATGCTTTATTGCTCTTTGCTTAATTCTCATGGAATGAGGCAACTTTGAAAGTAGTGCAGTCCTGTTTAAAACATGGGACTCGCAATGTTAGCAAAAACATTTACAGCGAAAAATTGGAAGACAAAATTATCCACAGAAATTGTGCCCAATAATAATCTCACTAGTAATTTCACTAGGGTAGCACACCCTCACTGTTAAATCCATAACTATCAGAATTATTGATAAATTCTTCAAGCAAAATGTCCCATCATTAACCAGTATTAGAAGAAATACAAGAATGTCATTCCCTGTTCACCTGCTTCCAGCTGAATTTCCTTGCGGTATAAATCCGCTAAGGTGTGAATGTACCGGTTCCATTTGTCTGTACCTGTAAGTCATTCTGACTTGGCTTCAGGCATGATCGGATCAGTCCTTTCTTCCAGGGTGACTGCTTAATCCTCCTCCCTCCCCTTTGAAATTTGCTGTTGGCATCTAATGTTCATTATTCGCAGACCTACCTTTCTCTCCGTGGCCTCACCCATCTCCCCAATGAGGCTAATTTGCCACTTCCATGAACAAAAGCTCTTTAGATGTTGACTATAAACACGAGAAACGTAGAAAGTCAAAGTCCATGACCCCTCCTGAGAGGCATAGTTTGAAGACCTGGTTGTGGTTTATTTCTTCTTGTAGAACCTTGTTATCTGGCTCCTCTGAGCCAGAAGCACCTGTAGGCAGCTGATTTAGAGGAGACCTTGTGTGTGGCGGGGCTTTAGGGAAGGACATGGTGGGAGCTTTCTCTAAATGGGAGAACAGTGTGGGAACCACAGGATAAAGAGCTTCAAAGAGGCAGATCCTGGAAAAAGTCTGGTCTTAGAGTCTGAGGATTCCTGGCAGTAGGGGTACAAGGTACAACAGCATGCAGGACGTCTCTCACCCCACTACCAGTCCAAAGGGAGCTGAGTGGCTAGACTGGGTCATTCGCGCCACTGAGCCTGAGAGGACAGGTAGACCTGCATGCAAAGAGGCTTCCCTTTGCTCTCTTCAGGGGACTAACAGCGTCCTTTCTTCACAGAGGTCACATGGGTGAGATACAGAATCCCCTTAGGTTCTGGTTCCCAAGCTTGACTTACCTAAGAACTTTACATAAATGATGCTAAGAGTTTATTTGAGCCCAAACTGACAATTGCCAGGAAGCAAGATCTCAAATGCTCTGGAGAATGAACATTGTGCTGTAGCCTTTCTGCATTTGAAATTAAGGAGGGAACACAAAGAAGATTTCATGGAGATGGGAAAAAGCACGGCAGGATTGGATTACAGGATAGTTACAGTTTTGTGCTCTCTAGAGGATGGTTATGCCGTCTAGGAGTATTACTTCCAGCATTTCAAAGGTGTGCTAACCGAGATGCATAAGAACAATGGACAGGGCTGGTTTAAATCCTTTCACTCAGGAAGTTATAGGCATGGGGTGTGACCACCCACAATGACCTGCCCAGTTAGGAATTTATGACTGGGTCACCCTGGGACGTTACTTTGGGTCACTGGACTGTCTGACCTTTTTTATACTGCCCCTTTTTTGTCCACAGAAAGGAGCAATAAATACATAACAGTTAGAAAACCTGACGATAGTGCTAGAGTGCCCAACGTGGGAGGGTGCCCCCGAGTAGCCTGAGATTTTGAGGAATTCCTGGCAGTTCTGCAGCAGTCAGGATCAGATAAGGACAAAAGTCCCTTAATGCTGAGTAGCCTTTAATGAATTGAACACATGGAACAGAAGGACTGAGCCTCCCTTAGAAAGTAACCAGCCAATGGATGGGTCTCACCCAAAAGGCTTTAGGAAGTCCATGGTTTCAGAGTAGTGCAGGGGATCGGCGCGGGATGGGTCGGTGATGAGGTGGTACATGGGGAGAGAAAAGGAAGGCCCTTACACACGCGTCAGTGAATTCTGTGTGTGCAACTCCTGACTGTCTTACTGAACACAGTTCACAAAATAAGTGGGACATTCGCTGCAGTGGGCTTACTTGCTTTGTTACTCAAATCTTGAAGATCCAGAAGGAATATTTATTGGGTGGGAAGTGCTATGAAACAAGGACTCTACGCTCAGTTGTGGATTGCAGATGATGGCATAGTTTATTGTTCAGCAAGTGCTCGCTCTCCTCCGTGCTCCAGGCAGAGTTTTCTTTCTTGCCCCTTCACTTTGAGCTTGGCCTTCTGACTTGCTTTAGCCACTGGAATGGTAGTGTGTGTTCTGTGAGAGAGGCTTGGAATGGGCCATCTGGTTGGGGTTGGCCCCCCGAGGGCTTCTGACCTCCACCCCTAGGAGAACACGTCTTGGTAGTTTCTGTTCCTTGAGTCTGGCCCCAGAATGAGATCAGTGGAACTGTCGCCCTACTTGACCTGTAGCCGGAGGCAAAGCGGCCCCAGCTGAAGACCAGTGAGTGTGAGAACAAATACCTGTCATTGTGTGCCCTGACATCCTGCGGTTGGTTGCTACATAGCAATAGCTGAATGAGACATATAGGAAAAGAAACAAACAAAAAAAAACACCTTGTTGTTTTACAGGTCTAAGAACTGTGTGCTCATCAGTTTTACTGGGAAAAAATTTTGAACTTGAAAAACTACTCTACCCAAATGAAAAAGAATCATGATAAGGGACATGGACGTGGAGTAGAAGAATCAGCAGTGAACACTGAAGCTAGTAAAACTTACGATTATGATTAAATTCTTAAGAAGGTTGTGAATCTTAATGCAGTTGTTGGGAAAAGATTTTCAAAATTCAAGAGCTGTAGAAAGTATTGGGAATCTAACCTCAGTAAAAGTTAGGTTGGCAAGGAAGGGAAATTCAAACCTTGTTTACAGTCGTATTTTATTAAGGGAAAAGATCATACATTGTGTTAATTCCTGAAGCAAATATACTAGGTGCAGATATGCTAAATCAAAGGGAACCACTCCAATAAGAAAAGAAATGTGGTATTAAAAAGAGATAAAGTATCTCTGTTGATACAGAGGACAGGGTTTTTCTCTAACCAAGGCAATAACTCTATCGCCTTTCTCTGGGGCAAAGTTTGCGTGGATGTGCTAGTAATCCCTCTGAAAAAATTGGCATTTCCTAAACTCTAGGGTTCTTCAGCTGTGACACAAACCCACTGCGTGTGCAGTGCCTTTCAGAGCCCCCTTGCTTCGCCCCCATGGTACTTGGCAGGGAGAACCCACGGGAACATGAAGCTAATCTGCCTGTGTGTTGTGAATGATAACATCTGTTAGCTTTGACCCAGGAGTCTCCTGTCTCGTGCCAGCATCTATAAAACAATGACGTGCTAATTTATTAGCTGGAAAACAGAGTTAAAGTCTCAGCCTTTTCACAGATATTATGCTGTACTGTTTGTTAAATGTTTTTCATATCACCCCTACATACAAGGTACAGCATACTGAGAACAAGCATCGTTGTCATCAAACGTTTATGATGAAAAACAACATAGCAAACAAATGTTTAGAACTAAAACTTCCAGAAGTAGGTGATTCTGTATTTTAAAAATCGTAGTTGAGAGGCTTTTAACTCAATTCTTTCAAAATTTAATAGATCAAATAGGCAAATATAACTACTTTTCGGAGATTCCACTATCACTTTCAAAAAGCTTGAGTGAGTATATATTGAACATTATTGGGTACACATATACAATATTATTTAAGAATTATGTAAATTAAGTGCCCATGAAACAGTTAAAGACATCAAATATATATTGTAGTCTTCAAATGAAAGTTCAATAAATATTAAAGAGTAGAAACACTTCAGTCTTTATTTGCTTGCCTAAATCCATTTAAACTAGAAATTTGGAACAGCTGAAAATTCTCACCTAACAGAAACTAAACAGTTTTCTAAATAATTTTGGGATCAAAGAGGATATCAGTTGGTAAGAGACATACTCTGTAGCAAAGGTTATGGTAAGTGGACAAACCATAGTTGGTAGAACATTCATAATCTTGTGTTTTCATTAAACAAAATGATCTGAAAATAAATGAAGAATTCAGGCCTAAAAACTAGGAAGTCTTAACTAACTTGTCCTTGGAAATGGTTCTGGTTCTTATGGCTAAATATAAGCCTGTGCTAACACATTGTTCCATTTTTAGAAAAGAAAAAAATATATAGCTCTTTGAAAGAAATAAACTGGCTTGAGATGGTGTTTTTGTCAGTTAGTAGATTTCCAGAGTGTGTATTTTCTTTTTAGTTTTATAGAAAAACTTGAATAAAATTTAGGAAATTAATTTTTTCAAAAACAATTTTCAATAACTTAGACCTACTTTTAGAGATTGAGTATGACAGTGTGCAGTGCTTGAAATTTAAAATGAAATTGAAGAGTTATTTTCTTCTTATTTTAAGATCTGAAATGCTTACAAGACTTCAATTCAGTATCTGTGAACTACATTGATTTTTTTTCTGGCTTTTTCTGATTTTTTACAGCCTGTTATTAATGAAAAAAATTGACCTATAATATACAAAGTTTGCACAAGACAGAGAACTGAGCAGACATAGTTTATAATCTGTGTAGCCTGCAGAACAAACAAGGTGAAGGAAAATGGGACTGCCAAACATCAGAGAGCAAAACTGGTGAGATCTAGCTGTCATCATTTCTTTCAAATGTAAAAGGTAATTTAAGGAAAGCTTCACAGGAAAAATGAGCTAAGAATTTGAAGTGCGGTCAGGGAAAAGTAGTTTGTTACAAGTAGAAAAGAAGGTTAAAAAACAAGTATTTTGTATGCCAACCTTTTTCTGATATTAAAGCAATGCTGAAAAAAACGCTTGTTCATTGTATAACCTTTAGGATGTGTATGAATCCTGCATTTCCTTTAGGAAGCCTTTTCCGAATCTCTGGTCTGGATTCTGTTTCTTCCTTTGGTGCCTCTTTCTTCATTCTTCTTTCATGGTGTTTAATGCACAGTAGGAAAGTTATCTATGTTTATCTTTTCTGTTATCGTAGATAGTGTTAAAGTTTTAAACAATATCTTAATTTTTATGTATCAGCAATTTAGTCCTGATAATTTAGTGCTGTCACTAATAGCATTCAATGAATGAACATTGATTTTTAAAGTCAATTATCTTATTAGGAGTGATTTATTCAAGTACAGGAATTGCTTGTTTAAGTAGAATCAGCAGTCTTCAGGCTTTGGGTGAAGTAGCATTGCAGAAATGCCGTACCATTTTCATGTCCACCAGTAGTGTTTGAAAGTTTCCTTATCACCATGTTCTTTCCAGCATTGAGCATTACAAACTTTAAAATAGTTGTTAATTTAATCACAATAATCTTATTGTTGCACATACTTTCTTTTCATTACTAGAGCAACTGGACATTTAAAAGTATTGATTCATGAATTGTTCATGTCTTCTTTCTTTTGTTTTATTGAGATTTAGTTCTAATAAAGTTAACTTGTGCCCATTTCATATGGTGGCAGTTTTCTTCCAGTTTGTTTGCTTTTTAATTTTCCTTGGGATCTATTTTCCTTGACTTACTAAAAGTTTTGTGTATTTAAAATCATTGATTCTTTGCCATCTCCTTTGCCTGAAAATCATTGATTCTTTGCCATTTCCTTTGCCTGGAAAGTCCTTCCTTGTCAAGAGCCCATATTGTTACCTTTATTTCCTTGTAGCTTTATATGGTTTAAGTATCTTGTCTTAGGTGTAAAAGAGTACATTGCAGTTTGGATTTGCATTAATTATGCATATGGCTTTGTGAAGAACTGACATTGAGCTTCCCATCCAGAAACATATGGTATGTTTCTCCAATTATTTAAGACTTCCTTGAAATCACTCAGTAAAGATTTGTTTTTATACAGACTCTTTGAACTTTATTTATTTATATTTTGATATTTTAGTTTGTGATTACTTTTGCTGGTGGATTTTTCTGTTACATTAAGCAATGACTTCTACTGTTCAGTAACGCTCTTGATTCCTTGGGCAAATTTAGCTTTGTATCCGTTGAATTTACTGAACTCCCTTATTTACCAGTAACAACTCGATTCAGGTTTTCTATGTAGAAAGTAATACCTAAAAGTCAAGTAACATTCTTGTTTTGTTTTGGCTTTTCATGAGATTGTCATCAATTTTTCTTCCATTAAGAATGCTGTTTTCTTGTTGTTTTGAGATAGATGTTGTAATGTTATCCCCAAGATTTACTTAGTTATTTTTTAAAATTAGGATCCATATTGAATTTGACAAATACCTTTTTAGGATATATTAAGATCATTATTTTGTATCCTAAAGTGTGACCTGTTGAAGTGACATACAAGTCAAATTTGTATCTTACACCATTCTTGACAAAACATGACATAGTCTTGATGGATATTTATTTTATCATATTATTCAAATTGATTCACTTTTATTTTCCCAAATATTTAGTATAGCCACATTTTTTCGGGAGTTTTTATGGGTTACTCACACTCCGCGTCTGTCTCTTCTGTTCTGTTCTCATTTTCCCTAGTGGCTTCACATTATTACCCTAACTTAATTCTAAACTCTTCTTTCTTTCACTCCTCCATCTCGAATGGGTTAGCTCAGTACCAGTCCTACCCCTAAATTAGTGGAATCCCCCCACCGCCCTCATCGCTCTGCTAGTCTCCACTCTTCTTCACCTGGTTTGTTGGAATGCCCTTCTAACTACTCTTCCTGTCTGCCTGTCTTCCATCCTGTCTCTGCCATCAGACTGATTGTTTCCCCTAAAACACAAATCTGATCACGTCAGTTCAATTGTTAAAGTCAGTCAGTGGAGTCCCGTTGCCTTCACTGTGAAGCTGAGCTGTTTAGCTGAGTCATTTCTCGCTGGGACTACCTGTAGGTTCCCACAATCGGCCTTGTTCCAGCCTTTTTGTGTCACTTAGTGTTCCAGAAGCATGAGGCCAGATTCTCACAGCCTAGAATGATCTACCACCTTGCCTGCCTGGCGACTCCGGCAGCTTAGCTTCCCTCTGAGGCGCAGACTGTCCTTGGCCGTGGAAGTGTTTGCTGATACCATGGCTGTGCGCTCTAGATCTAGGTGCCTTTCCTCTCTCTTCCCATGATCTCCTTCCTATGTGTATGCTACTTCGCAATATTTTAATTCATTTTCTTGCCTTTTTTCTTCACTGGGAACTTCTGAAGAGCCAGAGTGATCTGCCTTGTTCATCTTATTATTCACTGTGCCTCCTGAATAACAGAGGCTCAGTAACTGTTTGTCAGGTGAGTGGCTAGAAGGATGAACAGACTACCTGTAGCCTGCTTTCCGGTAGACCCTGGTCTTTTCCTCTTCTTCCTCACTGCTCCCACTGTTCTGTCTAAAAGAGAAATCGAACCCTCCATAACAGCTTTGCAAATCCTTGAATGACTCCCAATACCCACAGGATGAAGCACCGGGAGCAGTGTTTCTGCAAACGTGAACAGCCCAAAGCTGTGCTTAGAGTTTCCAGGGGGGAATTCCCGCCCATTCTCAGGAATTTTTTTCCCTTTCCTCTTCCTGAATCCCGAGATATAAACTGTTTTCTGTTCTCCACGATGAATCGTTTCCACCAAGTGACGGCCGATACTACCAACCACCTGGGTTCAAGGAGCCCATTTTCCCGATTTCCTAACCAACTTTTCTTGGGATTCGGGAATGGGGAAGCAAAAAAAATTCCTGAGAACGGGTGGGAACTCCCACCTGGAAACCCTAGCTGTGGTTCTTAACTCCTGCCACCAGTAGCATCTCCTGGGGAGCTTTGGAAAATCACAGGGATGTCTAGGCCCTTCCCAGACCAGTTACATTAAACCCTGGAGTTGGGCCTCAGCACGGGTATTTGCCAAAACTCCCCTGATTCTGCTGTGCAGTAAAACAAAATTTCCCCTATCCACCATGTCGGCATTCCCACCAGCCTCCCGCCAAGTCCCTCAATTTATGGGAAAGTGCCTGAGTTCAAGGCTGATGGAGCGCTCAGAATTCTCCCTGCCCATTTTCCTTTTCTGTGCCCAAAACTGCTCCATTGCTCTGAGGTTGGCTCCTCAAGTCCTGATGTGCTGGTGGTCTGCAAACCCACAGGCGTGCCCTGCAGCAGCTCACGCTGCAAATGCTGCTTCTGCTTCCCTGGGGGGTGGGGGGTGTGTGGTTCTGTTTCAGACTGCCTGTGGGTGCCACCATGCATGCTGCAGGCACCCTCACCTCGCCAGTACGCAGAAGCTGGGCCGAGCGCTTCACAGCACTCAGATTTTGCAGCTCTGTGTTTGTTCTGCCCAAGCTTTATTGGGTGCTGGGTTAAAGAAAGTAGAGTGCCCATTTCGTCTCTTTGTGTTATCCCCTGTCAATGGGCACCGAACGAAACAAAGCTACCCTATGCCCAATGTGTACTGAGTTTGGGGAGTGGGGGTCTTAGCTCAGGCTGCTGTAACAAAATAGGAAAACGGGGTTGCTTAAGCAACAGACATTTGTTTCTCACGTTCTGAAGGCCTGGGAAGTCCTAGATGAAAGGACAGGCAATTGGGTGTCTTGTGCGTGTACGCTGCCTGGTCCCTAGACAGCTGTTTTCTCACTGTGTCTTCACATGGTAGACAGAGAAAGAGCTCCCATCTCCTCTTTTTATAAGGACACTAATGCCATCATGAGGGACGCAGAGTCATCACCTGATCTGATCCTAATTACCTCCCTACAGCCCCACCTTGAAATACCCTCACACTGGGACTTAGGATTTCCACATGCGATTTTGGGGAGGTGGGGGACACAGACATTCAGTCCATGACATGGGACCAGTGGCACTTGTCAGCCGCAGACACCTTGTAGGTGGCGATTCCCCCGTGAGGAGGTTCCTTTGTCACTTGCCAGTATGGTCTGCCCTCTCTCCTCCTCGAGGGGAAGCTTTCCTTTTGTCTTAATCTAGGGGAACCTCTTAGTCCTTCATGTTTTTTAAAACACACACACACTTTTTCTCTCATAGTATTGTTTTCTTTTCCCGCTTAAGTTGTTAACTTCATTTCCTGCTCTGTATGATACCAGGTGGGATGGAGGTATGGTAGGAGAAACAGTAGAAGAAATGAGCATTTCTTTGTGTGGCTGGTACTGGGAACAGACTCCTCAAACACAGCACTGCCATTCAGTAGGCAGGATGTCTGGAGGGGTGAGAGTTCCCATCAGTTATAGCCGGTGCCCTTGGGCAGTCACTTCCCCTGTTTCTAGAACAGGTACTAGTTCCCACCTCATGGGTGTTTGTATGGATTACGTGAGTTAATTGTGGAAAGCGCTTAGAATACTACCTGGAAACATAGAAATGCCCAATAAATGTTAGCTATAATTATGAAAGTTAAAATAATTTAACCCTCACCGCAGCCATTTGAGATTTCTATTACTGTCTTCGTTTTAGTGGAGGGAAGAAACAGCCTTAGAAATGTCAATTCAGTTCTCTGAGGTCACCTAGCTAACTAACAACTGGCAGATTCAAATCCTTGTCTGTCTCACTCTGAAGCCTGTATCTTTTGTTATACCGCATTGCCCCTGAAAAAGAGATGAACGTCTTTAAACCACTAATACATAATTCACAGTCTATAATTAGGAGAGTGTTTTTATTTGATCAGAGAATGATTGAGAATATTGACTTTTGGCAAAAGGATTAGTGGCATTTCCAAAAAATTATGTTCCATGTGTAGAATGATTTAAAGGAGGGAGAGTCTTGTAGGATGAAGAATTGGCAATGTGAGGTGATGGATTTTTGAATGAACAAAAAGAGGTGAAGTCAAGCAATAGAACAGACACCGTTGCCTGGATGTCTCCTGGAGTCCTCAGAATTGTGCCACCACACGCTGTGGATCCGAGTGCTTCTTTCCCACAGTATAGATAGCTCCGCCTGTGGGGACAGAGCCAGGAGTGCAGTTTCCAGGCTCTCGGTCTCACATGGAAAGGTGCTGGCTCAGGTAATAAATGGCCATCAACTGTGATTGGATGGCCATCAGCTGTGGCTAGTTGGCTGTCACCTGTAACCAGTGAGCCATTGGCCACAAATATAACTGCAATTGCTATGCTAGCAGCAAATGGGGGCTAGCAAGAAGATGGTGGCTGAGTTAGCAAGAACGGATTGCAGAGAGGTGGATGCCGCCAGCGAGGATATAGAGGTATGACTCCCCTACCTAGGGCTCCGTGGGTGTTCCTTTTTGGCTTCACCCTACCCTGTGTTCCTAAGTGGGGAGCGGGACAGGAGACCCCCACATGAGTCCCTGCATGACACCGCTATATTGTGAATTTGCAATGAACAGAAATGCTGCCAAAGCCCCATCCAAAGGGAGAGAATGATATTTGAACTCGTTAATTTTTAGCCACGAATTTTAAAACCAGGTGTTGGCAGAAGAATCAGAGCTAAGTGTCTTCTTATCCAATAATCATAAAACTCAACTGAATTGTCTTGAGGGCAGTGGTAATAAAAAAGCAGAAAGCCACATTAGTTACAGTTGTCTCACTCAGTTACTTGATTCTCTGAAACTCTTGTGGGATGTGTCTCACATTAACTGTGGACCCAGTTTGACAGTGTAATTTGAATGGCAGCCTTGCTGTGATTTGGAAACATGTACTAATGGCAGCTGTGATTTTTGTTTTTTGTTTTTGATTGTGGCACTTAGCAGCATATGCTGTCTTTCAGGTTAGCTACATTTTCTGTCATAAGCTTTGTGCTTTGCAACTTCCTTGTCTTTCCTCATTTGAATTATTTTTAGAACAAAGTATATCTTCTATGCGGTCTTGTAACTTTATATACATGGGATCTTTGGGCTACTCAGTTCTTAAATACAAGACATAAAAGGGAAAATACTGCTTATAAGTCTAAACATATGGTTTCCAAAGGAGTTGTTATTACTTATATAATTATCTGCAGTATGATTTTCCTCACATCGAAGCAGAAACTTTAAAAATAGCATACATTTCATTTCATGCTGCAAAATTGAAAACATTATTTTGTGTCTTCTTCAAGGCATGTTGTTTTCAATCTTTAAAAACAAATCACAGTCTTCTGTGACTGATGCTGTTTTAAAGATCACTAGTGAATAACCAGTGGGTAAGGTGACATTTCTAAAACCTTTCAGGGTCCTCTTTTACTTGACCCTAAGATTAAGTAGTCATCTTCTTGCCACCTTTATTTTGTTTAAAAAGTAGAAAAAATCTTGGGAACTCAGTAGGACTATTTTTTAAATTCCTGCTTTCCTAACAGGATGGGTCTGTCTTGGATTTACATAGGACATGTTGTATGTTGCTGATATAGGAAACTAAATCTTCACGCTTGAAATTCAAGCACTCTAGAGCAATAACTAGGAAATGAAGGTCCTAACCCTGGATTTAAGCTTGCCGATATCAACTTTTTTTCTGTAATTAATATGCCAACCGCTTGTCTCACTCGGCCAAGTCAGTTATTACAGACACTTGAAGGTGCCTGCTGTAAACCCTCCATTATTAAGGGACAAAATTGGCTTTAATTATCACATTTCCCTCTGTTAATTTGTGATTGACACCTGGCTTCAGACTACAATAAAAGCTGTATATGAAACCAGAAACTCATTTTAGCCATCACTGCCACTTGATCTTTACCTATTTTTCTAGAACTGTGAACAAAAAGGAATGCAAGCGTATTGTCTCCCCAGTGAAATAATAGATGAGAGGCAGCAGATCAGTCACAGGAAGGATGCATATTCTAGAAGCTTAGTTTTTCATTGTCGATTACCTAAGTTCTATGACTTTTTTCACCCTTTTAAATTGCAATCTCATGAATTGACTAAAAATCTGGGAGTTCTTCCAGTGATAGCTCCCTTTAGCATATTTCACTAAAGATGCTTGGAATTAGGTTATTTGGAATGTCAGTGAGTGAAAAATCTACAGTTTCTAAAATTATTCACCACACCAACTAGGGGTGAGGCAAAAGGAATCCGAAAAAGGTGCAATGGGTGTGCCAGCTGTGTAGAATTAAAGCCTTCATTTCTCTGACTGCATGCTTTGGAATGCTTTGCTCAACTATTGACTTTTCCTCGTAGAAATGATCATACAGTACTTCCCCTCCAGCTGGGAAGCTTAACTTTCCTGTAAAGCACAGTGGTTGGTGCAACCCGGTATCCAAGGAAATGAGGGGTTAGGGTAGCCTAATGTTGGAAAGCATAGACCTTCGAATCGACAGACCGGGCTTTTCAACCCAGCTCTACCATTTATCCGAATGGGCAGTTTCCTTACCTTCTGAGTCCACATTTCCCCTGTAAAATGGGGTGTAATACCATCTTCCTTACGGAGATGTGAGACTTACATGAGAAAAATGTCTTTTGGTTCAGTGTCTAAAAACCTAGGAAGTTCAGTAAATGAGGATTGCTTCACTATCTAGTAAAAAAATTAAAATGAAAAAAATTAAAAAAAATTAAAATGACAGTAAATGCCTATTTAAAAACTTATCAAATTTTCTAAAAGTGCCTGCTTGAAAACAACTTACATTTGATAGACCTGAAAACGTGCTTTGACAGGCAGCCTCCTCCTGAATCTTTCTTACAGTGTCTAGGGATTAATGACTTTTTATTAAGTAGCTAATAAGTGCTAGACATTTGTCTTTTATGTTTGGCTTTTGTATTTTATATGTATTAGTTCATTTCATTGTTCTACCATGTTTCCCTGAAAATAAGACCTAGCCGGACCATCAGATCTAATGCGTCTTTTGAGGCAAAAATTAATATAAGACCGGGTCTTATGTTGTTGTATGACACCCAGTCTTATATAAGACCGGGTCTTACAGTAAAATAAGACTGGGTTTTATATTAATTTTCGCTCCAAAAGATGCATTAGAGCTGATGGTCCGGCTAGGTCTTATTTTTGGGGAAACATGGTATGTATCCGTCCTGTGAAGTGGGTACTGTTATCCCTGCTTTCCAGATAAGAAACGGAGCTATGGAGAGTATGAGAAGGAGGTCTTTTCCTAGTAACCAGCAAGTGGCAGAGCTGGGATTTAACTTCAGCTCCGCCAGTGGGCTTGTGCTGGTACCTGTCACTCCTTGTCTCAATCTAGTGTGGCTGTCATCGTCTGCTGACACACATTCTCCAACATTTCTGCGTTCCACAAAGTCTTTTTAAAAGCTTTTCAAACAGCCCTCACTTGTTTGCGATTTATTGTCTCTTGCAGTGGCATACACCCTTTGCCAACACCCTTTCTTAGGTGTTAGCAAGATGGCTTTTTTAAAATTATCTTGGCATTAAAAGGCATGTTTTTCTTAGCTGAATCTGTCTGTGTGTTGAAAAGGAAAGGAATGAACAGTTCTTCTTGTTTCCCAACCCCATCGTCCAACAAACATGGTGTTTAAGACATGAAATAGTAATTATTTGGGTTTGTTTAAGGAGAGTAAACTAAATGGCATATTGTTAAAATGATCACAGATAAGAAAAATATTCTTAACTCAATATAAAATATTTCTAAGTTACAGCCAGCTAACAATCACTCTGTATTGCATTTGTGTGACAATGGTTCAGATACTTTAAAAAAAAACCTATATATTGTTCATTTACCTTCACAAGAGATAGAAAAATTGAGCCCAGAAATCAAACACACCGGAGATTTGCGTACGAGCTCCCACAACCAGCCAGCTCTGTGTGACCCAGGGAACAGCTAACTGGTTGGAGTATGCCTCTCAACTCTAAATTAGAGAGGATAAAAGTTACCATCTAGGTTTGTTTTGATGATTACGTGGATTTACATTTCAGCTGGCATAGCACATACTACGTAGGCCCACAATTACTGGTAACTGCTATTTCACCTATGATAATTTTTGTTGTTATTCAATACATTTCTCTGCATAGTGGACATGGTATATCCCTAATAGAGTACACTTTAGTTTTGGAAATACTGTAGACAGTTTTATTTTAAATAGACATTAAAATACCGTTAATGAAATGGATGCCATTGGAGGTTCGGAGCTGAGAGGAAGTTGACACCTTGATCCCTCAGGTGTGCAGTCAGGGCCCAGTGATGCGTGAGTCCCTAACTGCTTTTGCCGTCTCCCGGTGACTGAGTTGTCCTCCACGTGCTTATCCAATAGCTACTTAGATTCTTACCATGTCCAGGGGACCATTCAGGGTGCTGGTTGTCCACCCTTAGCTTCCAGGATTTGTTGATTAGTTTATTGCTTTTTTTTTTTTTTACACAGGTTAGCCATAAGTTGTATAACATAACCCAAATTTTCTGGGGCCATTTTAATCAGTTATCTTCAATAAGGAGGGAGAATTATGTATTTAAAAATTCTTGAACTAGCGCTACAAGGCCCCATGTGATGTAATTGTAACTCGAACCCTGACTTTTTGCTGGAGGAAAAACCCAGCTGTGAGCCTTCTAATCTGGCCAACACGTTGTTGAAAGTGCCTCAGCTCTGTTACATGCCGGGACTTGTACAATTCAATTGGTATAATCCGTCACCAGGTCAGATGAGCCTCTGCTCCGCGGAGAACACGCATGGGAGCATGAGGCAGGGAGTGACTCCCTGTGTCTGACAGCCGCACACGTGGCTGGTCGTCTGCCCCAAACTGAGTGGTGGTAGGAGGTGCAGAAGCAGTGAGGTCAGGTGGTAGGATGCCTGGGCTGCAATATTGCTTTCAGTTTAAGAGACTTCCGAGTTTGTAGGTGGGGAAATAAGGCTTGGAGAGGACAAATGATTTCATGCACACCATTTAACCAGTTGGTGGCATGCCTGTCTTGAATGCACCCATACCTTCCCTTCTTGGAGCCTTGGTGTTTGGCTGTTTCCTCTACCTGGAGTAGTTTTCCCATTGAGACTTGCATGACTTTTTCTCACTCGGATTTCTAGTCCTAATCCTTAGAGAATTCTTCCCTCCCTCACAATTCTGTCTAAAACAGCACTCTTTCCTCTCCTTCTTTATCCTTTTACCCTGCTCTATTTTATTTATAACACTCAGCACCATCTTACATGGTGTTTTATATATATGAAAATGTACCGTGTTTCCCTGAAAATAAGACCTCGCCGGACAATCATCTCTAATGCATCTTTTGGAGCAAAAATTAATGTAAGACCTAGTCTTATATTACATTATATTATAACCCGGTCTTATAGTAAAATAAGACCGGGTCTTACATTAACTTTTGCTCTAAAAGACGCATTAGAGCTGACTGTCCGGCTAGGTCTTATTTTCAGGGAAACATGGTATATAAATATGTGCTGTACACACACACATATTTGTTTATGTATCTTTTCACCTAGAATGTAAGCTCCACAAAGGCCAGCTATTTACTGTCTTGACTATTTTATTCTCAATGCCTAGAAATAAGTATTGCTTACATTAATGAACAGACTTCTTTTTTAATCAAATATTTATGTGCCTATAATTACCAAGTATCAGGCTGGTTGCCGAGGATACAATTATAAATAAGATACGGTCACTAATCAAAATCTCATTTTCTAGTGGAAGAGAGACAAAACCAGGAAACTTCGTGTGTATTATACTCTGTCAGAGGGATATTAATGAGGTGATATGGGAACACACAGGCCAGCAGCGTCTCCAGCCTTAGGGATCTGAAAAAGTATCCTGGAGAATATGTTATCTGAGCTGAGTCTTAGAAGAAGCTGAGTAGAAGCAGCCTGAGGGAAGCGAAAGTGTGGGGGGGTTGGGCAGGGGAGGCCTACCAGGTGGAGGGAACTCCAAATGGAAAGGCCTGGAGAAGCAGGAAGGCTCCGAGCATGTTAGGAGTTACGTGCTTGAATGAGCAGATCTTGAAGTTTTGGGCCAAGCTCAATATGTACATTTTTAGATATACTGATGAATAATCAAATATGTACTCATAATACTTATTTGGCTACAGTAAACCCTGTATCATATAACATAATATCTGGAAAATAGTGCTTCTTTTTTTTTTGCTTTAATCATTTTGAAACATCTTAACCTTTTTTTTTTTTTAATTAAAGTTTAATGGGGTGACAATGGTTAGTAAAATTACATAGGTTTCAGGTGTACAATTCTGTAATACATCATCTATAGATCACATTGTGTGTTCACCACCCAGAGTCAGTTCTCCTTCCATCACCATATATTGGATCCCTTTTACCTTGAAAGGCACCTTATACTTTTAATGTGTATCTTTCATGTCGGTGTTGTCATTAATAGAACCCCTTTGGGGTTATCTAACGTAGTTCTCCAGAGCTTATAGTAACTTTGCTAGGCCATTATAAGCATTATAAAGCAAAACCTTTATGCCAGGCACAGTGAATAAAAATGGACAAAATCCCTTACTCTCAAGGATGCAGTTTACATTTTGAACGTATGTGATACAATGCTTTTTGAGTATGGATATCTTGTTACTGACGATGTTATCTCTACATAC
Organism: Rhinolophus ferrumequinum; assembly: GCF_004115265.2. Taxonomy (NCBI): domain Eukaryota; kingdom Metazoa; phylum Chordata; class Mammalia; order Chiroptera; family Rhinolophidae; genus Rhinolophus; species Rhinolophus ferrumequinum. Next base: position 21,511,571 of record NC_046309.1, read on the forward strand.
ATCGATTTGCAAACATTAAGAAACCCATTTTTGCTCTTTCCTGGTTCTTCAGATAATTACACATGCTTGTATTTCTAAATAATGTTCATATGCTCATGTAATTGGGTGGATCAATTTTAACTATTGTCTGCTGATTTCCTGTCATCCTGACGTAGGATTTAGTGCTGTTATCCCACAATCTCCTTTGCTTCCCTTCCCTCATTTCATTGCTCCCATAGAGTCGTATTCATTTTTTTCTCACATCACTGTTCGTTATATTATTATGAATCTGCAAATATTATTCACAAGGAGGAATTGTTGTACAGTATGATTTTATTTCCTTCATTTTGTTTTTCTAAAGCAAATGGTGACATATTTATTCCTTTGTTTAGTTTTCACTGTACAATTGCAAAATTTTCTACACTATTCAAAAGCTTCTCAGCATAGCTCTCCACAAGGTTGGTCCTGTTCAGAAACACAATTTTTCTGACTTTTGTTTGTTTGTTTGTTTGTTTTGTGGTTTCATCTCTCTGGAGGACATTCATCTGCTATCTGGATGGATTACTCCGTAGGCTACCTACTAGGTATTCCTGAACTTTCCTTTGCTGTGTTACTCCCGGTATTCCCTGGGCCTTTTCTGAGTCAGTTTCCCTGTTACCTAAATCTCCTATCTGTCTTCCTCTTTCTTGGATTTTCTCCTGTTTGTGTGGAACGCATTCTGTAATAGCTATGGATCTCTCCCTCAAAATGCCTATTAGCGTCTTGGGACTTTCTTCCCCTTGCTCTTTGGTTGACACGTCTGTTTTCTTTGACCTTGTGCTTCTCTTGCTTGGTAGAGCACCTCCTTTTGCTGAAGCACATCCTCCGGTAACTTCCTGAGAGATGGTGGTGCATGGAAGGAACATATCATTGTAATTCATAAATTTTGAAAAATGTCTTTTTACTCACCCACTCGATAGTTTCGGGAAAGAATTTAGATAGAAATTAGTTTCCTTTAAATTTTAAAGCCTGTGCTCTGTTGGCTTAGTTTCTGTTGCCATACTTGAGATCTTTTTATTACAAGGATGTTCTTTGATTCATGTTAATTCCACCCTTTGTGCTGGGAACTCTGCCTTCTTAATCTGGAAATTCATGCACTTCCTTTCTGGGAGATTTTCTTGAATTATTTATTGATGCTTTGCTTTTCAGTTTTCTCTGCTCTTTCTCTGGATTTCCAAGCAGCCTGGTATTGGACTGACTAGCTAGTTCTCTGTTTGTCTTTTCACTTTTTTCCCCACATCTTTCTTTTTTTCTCTACCTTCTGGGGGATTTCTTGAACTTTATATATTGTCCAACCCCTCTGAATATTTTTATAGCTTCATATTCTTGTTCCATGTTGTGTCTTTCATTTTTTAGATAATAATAAGGATAGATTTGTTGTTGTCTTTCTGCTTAGTCTATTTGTTCCAAGTTGCCTTTTTCTATCTGTTTTGATGTTTTGCTTTTATATTTGAGGCCTTTCTCACTTCTTTGACATTCCATCTTTGAATATATCTATATGTAACTATATATTATCTAAACATATTGTTCAGGCCCAGGGCAGGCTGCCTCCAGATAACCCAGAATAGCATATTAATTATTGTGAATTAAAGTTATTGACAAGCAGCCAGTATAAGAAGAGCACATTGACAATCCCTTGTCTCTCTGAATGCAGGAAATAAGTTTCCCTGGTGACGGTGCCCTCCTTGCTCCAGGAGCTATGAAAGACACACTTGAGGCTAGAGTTAAGGAATCAGGGCTGAAAAGCTTCCATAAACAAACCGTGTTCCTCCTTTACTAATGTAGTATCTAAGCCCAAGCTTTGTTTAGATACCTCACCAATGAGCATCAAAAACTAAAGTGCATTTGTTTGTCCTGTCATTTTTTCCATAAATTCGTTGTTTCTTTGTCTAAGAAGTATAAAAAGCTGGCTGCTTCGTTCAGGGAGCATCATCTGTGATCTCTTGTGTGCTCATATTAAATTGTTTTTTTCTCCTCTTAATCTGATCTTGTGTAATTTTATTAGTCCAGCACTAAGAACTCAAAAAGGGTGGAGGGGGAATTTACCCCTTCTCGACAAAGTGCATATACAAATGTTCACAACTGAGGATTGTTGTGTGATGTGATTATATTTCCTTCTTTTCTGTCGTTTTTCCTGAAGCTAATGATGACTTGTTTGCTTAGATAATTGCACAGTGCTTAATAATACATTTTACATACACAGTTGATTATAGTTAATTGTATAATTTGTCTAGTAATTATACATATATATACACACACACATATATGCCTGCATACACAATGTACATATACATATCGATTCTCTGTATAAAATTATTCTTTGCAAGTATATGCCTATATACATATATTTACTATATATATATATATATATATATATATATATACACACACACATACAGATCAAACTTGTGACTGAAATTCTGAATTAGTTTGATAAGGATTCCTATGAACTGTAGTTATCTTCTGTTTTATATGCTCTCTTAAGGAACTAATCGTGTTTAGATTTAGGTTCTTCCTTTGCTACCAGTTTTAAATGGTTGCCATATAATTTGAATAGAATTAGGCAAAGTACTGTTAAAATCAAATTACAAAGACGAGTAGCTTTCTTCAGAAATGGTGACAATTGGATTAATAGCAAAGGTCTAGGCAAGAAGAAATTCTGCATTCCTACAATCTCACTTCTGAATAATGCTCAGTTAATCCAATACCATTATTAAGGTCCTTTATAAATCAGTTTAATGACAGTGTAGCCTAATAAAATTAAGCTTTCCTACAGAATTTTTAGAATTTCAAAAGCTCTTTTCCAATGAAACCCCAAATAATTTCTGAGAATTCGGAAACACTACCCCTACCATATGCCTTTATTTACAATGTGATTTACATAATGAATGTACCAAACTAATAATATTTTTCTATTGGTACTTTTGAAAAATTAGAACTATAACTTTATTAAAGTGGTATTTTAATTTCTTCTCTAACCTTTGCATTTCAATCCATCTTTTATCTTGTGCCTTTAATAAAATAACTGTTACTCAGAGCCATAATTTTATTGTATAACAGGATGCTCATTTTCAGATAGGAACCAAACTCAAATAAGAAAAGCTCAGAGGGTAAGGGGGTGGGTAGGGGGTTGTACAAGAGGGTAAACGGGGTCAAATAGATAGTGATGGAGGGAGAACTGACTATGGATGGTGAGCACACAATGTGAGAGATAGATGATGTAATACAGAATTGTACACCTGAAATCTTTGTAACTTTGCTAACAATTGTCACCCCAGTAAACTTTAATTAAAAGAAAGAAAGAAAGGAGGGAGGGAGGGAAAGAGGGAGGGAGGGAGGGAGGGAAAGAGGGAGGAAGGGAGGGAGGGAGAGAGAGAGAGGAAGGAAGGAAGGAAGGAAAGAAAGAAAGAAAAGCTCTACATTGGTTTTGGCCATGCTTTCTAAGACTATCAGCTATGCTAATCCAGTTAGTGGGGAAAACCGTGAATTTTGTGTCTTATTTAATTTCATAGAATGTTGTTTCCTGCTCTGAAACTGCTGGATTCCTTGGGCGCTTTTTTTTCCTTGAAATTCTTCTAGATTGTTTTTTTTTTTTCCCCTGAAATGACAAAGTCCTTACATACTATCTTTAGTTTGTGCTAACGAAAATTTTCCCTTCTAAACCAATGTGCTTATTAAATGTGTTAACCTCAGTGCTGTTTTTATTCCTGGCAGTTTTATTCCCCTCAATAGCAATTGGTTAAAGAAACATTGATGGTTTGCAGCCACTGTCGTTTCGGTTTCTAATCCCAAAGGCTTTCATGGTAGAAAACAAAATAGTTGAATGAACTCCGTTCTTTCTAATTCTGAAAGACTGTTTAGGGAAAGGTCAGTGAATAGGAGCAAATCGTGTTTTTCTTTGGATTTAAGAAGTGTTTGCCCCATGTCCCTGTGTCTGATTTCATATGCTGTTTTAAGACCAGTAGAGATGATTTGGTATGATAGGCCCGTTTAAATAGTGACAACAACTTACTGTATTTTGAGTAGACATCCTTTTTTAGAGGCAGAGGTATTAAAATTTATGTTGTCTGTACCTAAATCAGGCTCTTAATTTCAGTAGTTGCAACACATCACAAAAATATTATTTTTACAATCACTGTGCTTTACGTCCAGTAGAAGAGGCCTTCAAAACAAGATGCAAGATTGTCTGCTTCACCTCTGTGGTCATTTGACTACGTATGAAAATGTGTATGAGTCTTAATGTGAATGATCGGAAAGATTTTTTATATTTTACTTCGTCCTCTGAAAGTTTGCTTTATTTGCAGCCTGATCCTTTACTTCTGAGGTTGGGTACATAACTCCAGAAGGAATGAGAAATTCATTTATTTGAAAACCTACAGGCAATGTAAAAATGAATAAGGCCTGGAAATTTTTAACCCAAAAGACCTCCTAATCTCATGGGCATGGGATGGTAATACATATACTTAAGTAACTAACATTGTAATCTGAGATAGGTCTAAAAACTACAAAGAAGTTATTAACCAAGTATAAAGGGAAGTGAGCTTAACATTTTTGGATTCCCTTTGCTTCTAATAATGGAGTTGATGCTTCTGTAGTAGGAAAATATTGGGTTATGAATGTCATTTTATCAAATGATGGCTTTTTTGAACATAAATGTAGCCACTTTTTCAGGATGTGCACGTCAGAAATGCCTGGAACTATTACAGATAACTACAAAGTGTTGGGACCGGAAGCAGAATTCTGAGTTTGGCCAAGTGAGCCTCATGAGCCATGAGCGTTACCTTTTCCTTCCTGTGTTGCCACACAGAGGTCAGGGATGCCAAATTTATCACAGGACAGCGCACTTGGAAAGACATGCCTGACTTAGGTTAGCAGAAGCCAATAAGCAATGTCTGCAAACATTGCCTTTGGCCACGTGTCAGAGCTTTCCCACCTGGGTGCTGAGAAAGTCACTAAAAATGGTCAGATGTGTAACAGAAGCTGCCTTGTGGCACAGTCCCAGGAAGTACCATCCACATTTATTCTGTATAAAAGATGGCCTCTGCAGTTGTGCAATATTGGCGGGGTTGTCCCACTGCACTGCAGGTGCAAACTGGAGGGGAACAAACATCTGTATGGGGTTTGAGGAAAGAATTCATGACTTTGTCATAGATGATTTTGACGTGGAAAAACATCAGAGTATTTGGAAATTCAATTCTAACAAGGGTACAAATATTCTTTACATGTAACACCTCTTCCTTTTCTTTTATTAACAAATGTGGTGCCTATATTACTTTTGTAATATAAACGAATATTAAATCAAATTGAACTTTTTCTCACTTCAAGAATTTCACAATAATGCTTTGGAAGCCAGTTAACTCTCGAAAAACAGATCGGCAAGGTGAGAATAAAGTATTGACAATTTTCAAAAATAAATTACCTTTGAGCTCAGGAGCTCTTACTGAAACCTGAATTTCCTGTGCCATCAGTATGCTGTGGTCGGAAACAATAACAAATGGTGCTCTGGTCCTCTTCACATAAAAGCTGAAAGCAGCTGGGGCAGTAGCAGCTTGGATTATATTACATTCACTATTTTGTTAACATAATGGGATGTAGAATCCAGGGAAACTTCTCTAAGAAGGCTTCTTTGGAAGAAAACTGTGTGTTAATTGAATTGCAATGTTTTCAGAATAAACTCTGGATGTCAAAGCCCTTCCATATTCCTGTCAGCACAGAACATAAACATAGATGTGTGTGTAGAATGCCTTGTTTCATGGTTTTCTTCTACCACGTGGACTGTTTCATCCTCAGTAATTTGTTTGGGTGTCTCCCTACAAAACAAACAATGTTCTTCCAAACAGTATTTTTCAGGGATGTCAATTGTTTTTTAAAAACCATTTTTTTTAACAGCTGGGGATTCATTAATATAGAATGGAAATTCTTTTAACTGAAAAACCTTTTGAATCAGTGGTGTCTGAGACATCTTTGTCTCTACTAAATTTTGACAACTGATAACCTTTTCAATAACCTTTGCTTCACTGATCCTATATTCAATATAATGTTGATAATATGTAACTGATAAAAATAAGTGATTTCACAGTTTTTGTGGGATGTATTGGCTGTAGCATGTAATTGCATGACTTTGACATCTGGAGTTCGGTATGATACTCTTGTAATCAAGCTCATAAAATTCCCAAGATCTTACAGTTCGTAGCTTTTTCATGTTTAAGATGGATGTGTTATAGGGAGGTCTCAGCATGTTTTGCATGGTACTTTTGCTTAACTTGATAATATTTACATGAGCTAAGATATTTAGGCTACAGAAAAGAATTATTGGAGCATACAAATCCAGATGACAAACCTTTTTATTTGTAACTGTTAGCTGAAGACCTTCTAGATTTTTTTTTCAAAAATGTTTCACATTTTTGAGGAAAGCGATCTGTAAAAATGAAATCTACTTAGATATGAAGTTCTGAAACACTGAGTGATGATGAACTTAGACCCTTAATCTAAAAAAATTAAGGTTGCCTTTTTACTTAAGAATGTGTTAATACAAATTATTCAAAAATAAAAGTAATAGCATTAGGAAATACTGAGATATGAACTTCATGTAATTCAACAATGAAAATTTAGAAATTCACATAGATATTATAAGATAAAAAATTGAAAAATATATATTTTGAAACTCTAAAGGCCCTGTACTTACTCCTTTTAATTAAATTGCATTAATTATTTTAGAAGCAAACATTTTTCCAACTTACTAGATTCCTTAAAGAGTCAGACCGTGGGTTAACTAATAAATAAAACATAAACCACAATAGACAAACTTATAAATAGTTGATAAAATTCACACAATCCGCTAAATTCAATTCAGGAATACTAATGTAAGAAACTAGTAACAACAGAGAAAATCATATTAGTGGTAATAGTAATGATAATTAATACTACTTTCTATTTTAGTAAGAAAAATTGTGAAAAGCAAAAGCCAATGAGATGGGATGAAAACTAAATATTTTCCATGTGTCTGCTAAACAAAACTCTTAGATTCTAAACCATTTGTGACTAAACTAATCCTACAGACTGACAGATTCGGCCAGAGATCAGAGATGTGATTTTGTGCGGGACAGCTCAGCCACCTCTTGGCAAGCGCTCTGCATCACGTCTTATTTGCCAAAACGACAGTTACCCAGTTAAGAAAGTTTACGGAGGGAGCCGTTTAAATAATGTTCAAATAGAATTCAACTGTTTTAAATGTTTGAACAGTGCTTCAAGTTTAAAAAAAAAATCTTTTTGGTGACCTGCAGCACACTGGCTGGAAATCTCTGCCTAGTAAATTGTTATCCCCCCCAGTGGGTGGGTGGGTGGGGTATGTGTGTATATGCAAAAGTACATGCAAGCATTATGTGTATACAACTGGGTCTGCTTTAAATTAGACCAGTTTTAATAGCCATAGCTAGCTGTTGGCTAAACTGTACTGTTTTATAAACCAAGATCATAGAAAGAAGAAGTGATGCTTTCTTCAATCATAAATGTATTTGACTCCTTCCCCAATATCATAGTTTATTTTACAAAGTATTGGAAAATGAGGATGCATTTTTTCCCCAAAAGAATTTCACTAAACTCTTATTTGAGGGTAGGTGTATGCCCTTCTCCTCTGTCACAGTAGTTGGTGTGTAGTAGGTGCTCAATAAACATTTGTTGAACTATTGAATTGCTAAATATTGGAAGAAATATTGAAGAGTAACATAGCCATTCTAAATAAAAGTTGAGGTAGTTAATGCTTTAAAGTTCAAAGTTTCCTATTTGCATGCATTGAGAGAACTGTAGGGTGATGCAGTTATAGAGAAGTGATGTGTAAGGCTTTAGGCTGAAACAGTGAATAATGTGAGAATGAATTTGTGCTTTATAGGTATGTAGCAGAAAGGAGCATCTTTTTCCTAGAAAAGTTATCTTTTACTTACACCGTATCAGATTTTACTTCAAAAGGTTGCTTATAAGATGTGCTATTAAGAAACTGATTTTATAGGTACCAGTTGATTTCAGTGACAAGTAATCATTTACCAGAGGACTGCAGAACGACTTGATCTCCTACCAGAATACCCACCGGGCACTGTCTCTCCAGATGTTTCCTTTTGGAGAGAGGAAGTTCCAATCTCAGCATCATATTATGCACATCCATTGGTCTCCCCTCTTCTTCCTTCCTTTTCCCCAGCCTTCTGCCTTTTCTCTCTCCCCTTTCCCTCCTCTTTTTCCTCTTCTGCCTCTTTTTCCTCTTCCTCACTGAGTTCCCAGTTGATAGGAAAAATTATTTGATGTGCCCTTTTCCTTTCAGGAGCAGGCTGTCAGCTTAGTGAGCTAATGTTAAGCTGCTAAGCATTTTTTAAAGGAATGATGTGTTGTGTTTACATACCAACCCATTGCAGGGATTTTAACAAGAAAGGAGTCCTGAAAGCAACGCTATAGCCTAAGGGTTTGTCACTGTTAGAATGCCAGACGTTTTGGCAAGCAAGGGTAAGGGTGTGTGACTCATGTTTAGAAAGATGGGCAAATCACAAACTGTCATATGGAAGCTTTGAATTGAAATTTACCCAGTGATTTTTCATTTTAGCTACTTCATGTAATTCTTTGCAATTTACTAGGGATTTTGGTGCTAAATTATATTTCTAATTGTTAATGTATTACTTTAATCTCTATATTGATGTGGTAATTATTTACCCACCTCACCTTATAGCCAAATTTCACAGTGATATCCAGGTACGTTTCAGGAATTTGTAATACTCATGACTTCAGAAAACTCTTCCAGAAAGTATAGAATATGTTATTCTTTCCTACAAAAATGATTTTGGGTGGTTCTGTAATTTAGCAATGTAAATAGATATTTTATAAGATAAGTGGGGTTTGTAAATAGAATTTTTGTGAAAGAACTTAACTGAAAAGAAATTAACACGAGAATAATATCTTCCAGTATGAAAACAATTTTTAGATATGCTTTAGCACAAAATATTAAAGTTTTCTATTTTATATATTCACATCCTAGATTATCTTTCAGTTTTTAGTAACTTGAATCCCTTTTGAGTTTTCTTGGACATCTGTTTTGTGAATTTGATGCAGATGATAATCCTTCTAAATATTAAAGAAGAGTAAATAATGACTCTCCCTTCAGGTTGGCTTGGCTCTTTGTCTCTCAGTAGGTGGACAGCAGATGAAGCAGGACCAAAGAGACCCATTTTGCCAGTAGACAAGGCTTTAGGACCAAAATGCATATGCCATGGCCTTTTCACTGTTTAGCAGCCTTTTATTTTGTGCACATTTAATATAGTGTAGGTTTTCTCCTTAGACCAATGCATTATGTGGCAATACACGGGGCATCTGGTCACCAATATGTGGAACTATGCGATGACCCTCCACGTCCCTGTGGTTTGTGTTGGGTTGGCAGGTCTGCTTTTTCTGTTTGTGTGGCCACAGCCTTTCCATGTTTATTTGAATTGCTTTCATTTCTTAAGATGTGGCCAGCAATATGTTTTCTTTAAAGGGGTTTTCTTGCAGGTTGGGTGTAAAGTAACCACCTTCTGTAAGATTCATGCAGGTTAAGGTTAGGTTGTATGTGAGGGCCAATTGTCCTGGACGTGGACAGGGTGAAGGCAAATGTGCTTTTAATTTTCACCACAACATGCTCAGTCTACGCCTCGGTGGAACAGAGAGATGAACCTCAGGGGTTCCTTATTTTAATTCCCCCTACCCTGGAAATGATGGCCTTTATCATTATTTCTAATGAGAAATGTGTTTTATATGTAAGCATTTTTAGGTTGTTTCCCAAGCAGACAAGATGTAAGACGTCAGAAGTTCCTGTATCTTAAAACATGATTCATAATTATACTAACCAGAAGATGAATCTGCTCATATTTCTTTGTCCTGAGTAAAAGCCTGATTTTAAAAATGGTTTGAGTCCTGTCCTGTATATCATGCATATCTGGCTTCCCAATTTAGGTAGGTCAAAAGTCCAAATTCTGGAGTTACAGCTAAATACTATACTGTGTAAATAAATCTAAAGCCATTCACTGATGCCTCCCTGCCTTTGGTTTAGTTGGGTAGATTTCTTAACTAATACCAGGCCCAGCTAATCCCTAACCGAGCATCATGATTAAATCCTCAGGAATTTAAAAACTGAATAGGTTTCTGGGCCACTCGATATTCAGAATTCTGAAATAGTGTTGTAGGGTAGGTTTTCAGTAGCGGCGTTTTTAAAAGAGCTTTTTGAAGACTGATTAGCCAGGTTTAGGAAACTCACTGTTTTCTTGTTTTTTTTTTTCATTCTATAAAAATGATCACACTTGCCTCTTAGTGGCATCTCGTCTGTTTGTCTGGTTTTAGTCTTGCACAGCAGGTTGAAATCTGCTGTGGAAATTTCCTTTGAGCTTCCTTTTCAGACAGCACTGAAAAGCTCGAGTTGGAGGGGACTGGAACCATGAGACATTATCAAATCCTAAGAGGCAAAGATAACTATGCAGAAAAACACAAGACAATCCAAAGAACAAAGGAAGATATTATCAAAGAATTAGAGGGTGGGTCAGATGTAAAATACAAATAAAGTATAGGATGCCAAGTTACATTTGAATTTTAGATGAATAATGGATGTTTTCTAGGACAGGTATGTCCCAAATATTTCATGGTACATACTTGTATTAAAATTTGAGATATGATAAAATTCTTCTAATAAAAATTATCTGTTGTTTATCTGAAATTCAAATTTAATGGGATATCCTGTATTTAATTTGTCAGGCCTACCTGGAAGGAGGTGGAATACTGCTTGGACCCAGCACTGTAGCATACAATAGCCACTCAACTAAACTAGCCCTAGGAGCAGGATTTACTTTAAAATATCTTTTTGTATGTTCTTTGTTATTATTTTTTAAATTATTTAAAAGCTAGGTTGTTAGCTATTTGAAAGCTAACTGATAGAATAGACTCTTATTTGCTTTTCTCTTTTAATGGGAAAATTATTATATACCGGAGTTGCCAAAAAAAAGTGTTCACATGACTTGTATTTAACTTTTGTTATCGGTATATATTGAGTATTACAATTTTAATACAGTTTTTGCCTTTCTTAAACTATGTGTACATTTTTTGAATACCCTCCGTGTTCTCCTTTTTTTGACTTCACTTGATGAGCAAATGTGCTAAACATTTGCTTTTACTTATCAGCAGTATTCTGTACGTGAATTCAGAATTGCTTTTAGAATCCAAAGATCTAAAGCAAATATTTATGTTGTGATAATCTAGGTGTTTAGTTATTTTAACGTTAATCTCGAAGACGGCTGTTTTCCATTTAATCTTCCCAAATCCTTGAATTTGCTAATATAAGTTTGTTTGCCATGATGTCTTAGAGGCAGCATCGCATTTTTGCTGGCTAAATTTTCTAACTTTAAAGAAAGAAAGATATATGAAAGAATTTTCATTGTGAAGGGAGTAATCCTTGAATATCATTTTTGTCTCGAAGTACATGATAGATATGCAATAATCAGTATGACTGAATTTATTTGAAATAAATCCCTTTAAAAATTGTTGCTGCTAAGATTTCTGGTTTAGGTACAGACTAGAATTTTGTTCTTTGTTAGGGGCATATTATTAGGTGTTAGAAGAGTTAGTCTTGATCTTTTCTGTGCGGTTCTGTAGCTCAGGCTTCCGTAGTGGGAAGGTCAGGGCAGAACAGCCCTGCGAGTTGGCTCAATAGGAGCCATTCTCTAGCTCCTCTCTCCCCTAACAGACGCTTGGTTTTCTTCAGCTGTCAGGGCCCATTCCTACGCAGGAGTGGCTGGATTCCTTGAGTCCCCAGGGTGACTCTGGATTGGTCAGCCATGATATTCCTTTTCCCTCTTCTCAGTGGTTTTTTTCAGTAATAGACACATGAATCATTTCTGGCTAATGACGTGGGGTAAAATCTGCTGGAGAGTGTGCTGTTTCTGGAAACGTTTTCTTCTCACTATATCCCTTTTTCAGAGTACAAATCTTTTCTTCTTCAATCTTTGTTTATTGCAGAGAGTGAGTATGTATTTCTTTGGAGGTAGTACACCTGAGGACAAGGCAGTACATGGAGGGTACAGACAGAAGGAAAAGGCCTGGGTCCTGGATGATTTCACTGAGTGGCTGAATGAAATGTCTCTGGAACCCTCTTACTCTGGGCTTCTTGAGATACATGGTAACAAACCCCTTTATTGTTTCACAGGCCGTTTTGAACTGGAGCCTCTGCAATTTTCAGGCCAGTATGCACCCTTATAAATGAAAGGAGTGAGGTAGACCTTAAGGCGTATCTTACTAGATTCTGCCACTTACGGATGTCAGAAGATGGGTCAACAAAGATGGGAGCTGGTAGTCCCTTACTTTCCTCTTCTCCCTCCCTTCCTCCCTTTCACAGAGAGCCGTTTCTCATCCATGATTTATCTACTTTAGAAGAAAGCAGAAACTTCAAACATTTCTGGGCAAAGCAAATTGGTATCATATTTCATTCTTTCAAAAGCAACTGTCCCAAACCACTTATTACCTGCTGGAAAGGCCATTGTGTGGCTCGGAGCTGGTCAGCTTGTTTAAGCTTAGTCCAGCATGCCGTTGTCTGCTGCTGAGTCTGTCTGAATTCTTTGTAATGAATATGAAATCACTATTTCTTGCAAATGTGGTTTCAGCATACGGAACTTTGCCATGAAATGCCAGATGGTACTGAGGCACAAAGTTCTTCCTGCTTGAGAACAATATCATCTGCAAAACAGAACTCCTCACAGTGCGGCGAATCCTTTGCTGTTTCTTCAGGCCTCACTGAGTCTGGCCATGAACTTGTTATTTGGACAACACACACGCTGTCTTGGAATTCTTTTCTCAGACTGTGTTCCTTCTCTTATTTCTGTCACTGCTAGAGTCTTCTGTCAGTGGTTATGACAGGATACATCCCAGAAAAGCAGTCGCGAATGGTGATACCCTCTTTCACTCCAGATTTTCTTGCACTGCAGATAAATTCGTATTAGCAAACATTGTACTGGTGGAGAAAGGGGATTTAGAGATGAGTAGCACCCCTGTTTAAGGAATCTGCACCCAGGTAAGGAGAAAGCCACTTTAAGCAAAAGACAGACATATGTATGAGATGCAGAAGTAGCACAGAGAGGATGGGAGGAAGCAGAAAGAAGGAGCTTTATAGGAGGTCTCATCTGAGTTATGTTTTAAAGGATGAAAGGTAGAGGGAACTAGCAGTGTGTGCAACGTCTCAGCAATGTGAACGAGCATGATGGGATGATGTTTTGGAGGTAAAAGGGAAGAAGAGGAGCTTTTACTCACCTCTTCAGGGTGATCACATCATGTGATTGGTTTCGCTAGAATCTGGAGTTCCTGTGTCTTAACCTGGGTTTGGAGACTGTGACTTTAGGAGTTCAAGGAAGAAAGCCTGAGGGTCGTCAGTGGCTAAGCGCATGCCAGTCAGATGTGTCTGGCTCTCCCCCAAATTAGGTGAACTGGACCTCTTTGTGCTTTGGGTCTTAGCTTCCTTCTATTTGAAACCAGGAACCTATCTCATGGGGGCGTTTACAATAGTCCTTGTAAAGAGGTTAGAAATGTGCTGACTATGTAGTAAGTGGTCAATTAGTATTAGCTATTAAATTATACATTTATTAACAGTGGTTCCCTCATGATCTATGTTGATAATAGTCCCCTAAAATCATCTGTAGGAGGGTGTTGACTAGAAAGTTGGATGGCTTGTGACACTCTTCTGACTTTGCAGGACTGTAAGATGGCAAAGCATGTGCTGGACTGCTCCTTGTTTCTGCCTTTTTTCCCCCACAGTAAACCTTCAAGACTACGTGTTGGGAAGCCTTATTGATTTTTTCAGGACTTAATGGGGAAGGGAGTGACTTTTGATTGTAGTAAGAACTTCTCAGAATGGCTCCTAACGTTTTTGTTTCTCTTTGAACCCTCTACCTCCATAGTCATCTCTGAATTGTTTCATTGCAACGGCTTGCTAAGGCTGTCATTCTCTATGATGATTGGTGTACTGGTCAGGATTCCCTAGAGAAAGAGACTCAATAGGATATATATACTATATACATACGAGAAGACTTATGATAGGAATTGGCTCCTGCAGGTATGGAGGTCAAGAAGTCTCACACTCTGCCATCTACAAGCTGCAGAAACAGGAAAGCTGTTGGTATGATTCAGTCTGAGTCCAAATGCCCGTGAACCAGGAGTTCTGATGTCCAAGGGCAAGAAAAGGTAGACTCTCCAGCTCAAGGTGGAGAGTGGGAGGCGAGAGGATGCGTGAATTTGCCCTTCCTCAGCCTTTTTTGTTCTGTCCTGGCCCTCCACGAATTACGCCCACTCACACCAGTAACAGTGGATGTCTTGACTCGTCCACTGAATCAGATACTAATCTCTTCCAGAAACACCTTCACAGACATATCCAGAAATAATTTTTTACCAGTTATCTGGGGGCATCCCTTAGCCCGATGAAGTCGACACACAAAATTAGCCAGCGCGATTGGTTTTGCATTTGTTTTATGAGCTTATGCTATTAATGGGTTATTATCATTAGGGTTATACATTATCAATGGGTTATCATCATTAGCTTATATTATGAATAGGTTAATTATCAGTAAAGGTTATTATCATAGGTCCGTTTCACTCCAGAGTGGTGGGTGAAACACATGCTGTCAATGAATGAGAGGGTCCTACAGCAAATGTTTGGAGGATAACGAACAACAAGGTATTCCATTTTTCTCTCACTTAACTGTTATGTTCAGGAGCATGAAACAGACTGAGTGAATAACCTCTTAGCATTTAAGTTGATTGTCTTTTAAGATTAAGCTGAATGAAGACATAGAGTCAAATAAGAACATGCCAGTGGGATGGGGGCATCCAGTAACGGGGGAAAACTGTAGACTTGGGTTCAGGAAACTAGGTTAGGGTCCTGCTTCTGTGACCTAACTTAATCTCTCGGTCTGTTTTCTATTCCATAACGTGGGACTTGACTCTCTACTCTTTAACAGTGAAAAATCCTAGGCAAATACGTAGGTATTGCATGTTGGTCCTTGTTCGGTTTCTCTTCAGTCAGACCACAGGACTTGGTCACATGCTCAGATATTGTGGGGCCTGCTGTGGTGACTGAGGCCTCACTGCTTTTCAGGTACAGCAAGGCCATGGTCATCTGTGTCCTCAAGGGACACTCGGCCATCACACACGTCTCTATAACACTGCTGTCCAATTGAAATACAATGTGAACCCCTTATATAATTTAACACTTTCAAGAAGTCATATTAAAACAGGAAGCAACAAAGAGATGAAAGTCATTTTAATAATTTATTTTATCCCATATATGCAAAACCCTTTCAACATGTAACAAACAGGCAACTATTAGTGAGATGTTTCATATTCTTCTTTTTGTTGCCCAGAGTATTTGAACTCTGGGTGTTAGGCTTAGAGAAGATGTCAGCTGGGACCAGCCATAGTTCAAGTGCTCAGGAGCCATGTTGGTTAGTGACCGCCGTGTGGGACAGCGTAGCTCTGGAAAGTCTGTTGTGCGTCGTTCATCTCCACCCATTCATAGAACTCATTTTTTGTCTCTGGCTTCTGCAATGGCCGAAATGAAATCACCATGTATTTCTAAAATAGGAGCTAGCAGTTATAAAGCATTTAATCTGTGTGTTAAGCACTGTTTTCTATTATCTTATTTCTTGCACCAGCCCTATTAAATGTGTTAGTACTACCTTCATTGTTTAAATGAAGAACTTGAGGCCCTGAGGTCCTGAGGTTAAGGGACCTGCCTGAAGACCCTACACACTGGGGCAGGGGGGCGGTTCCTGGGTACAGACAGAAGTTGTCTCACACCAGAGCCTGGGATTTTCATTACTCACCTACTGCCCCAGTAGTCGTATATAATTTTACTGATTAATGAGATAGGGGATGCTTTGGATGAGAGGCTGTGTTCTCATCCATGATGATTGTTGGAGGTAATCTTGAGTTTTTGTCATTGCATGATAAAACAACTTCGGTGGGGGCAGGTGAGCATGTGAGTAGATGTGGCCATCCTAGTAGTAGGTTCATAGCAACCAGCTGCCATTTGTTTGTCCTTTGTTCATTCTTAAAATAAATAAATATATGTATATTTATATCATCTATAGGCTAAGCATTGTTTTAGTATGGGATTAGAACCGTGAGCCAAAATCAAGTTCTTATCCTACAGCAGATTTTATTCTAATAGGGGTTTAAATACTAAGCAAACAAATACATCGAAGCTATATATGATATATCAGACAGGGGTAAACACCTCTTACTGACAAAAAAAAAAAATGTGGCTGTGAGCAAAACAGAAAACAATGTGGTGACTGGTGGAATACTGGTTCAAACTCTGCCCCGCCTCTTAGTAAATGGGAAAGTAGGCAAGGTGCTTAACTTCTTTGAGCTTAGTTGCCCTATTTGTAAAATGAGGTAAACATTTTACAGGAAACTTAGGAAGATTTAATGAGACCTGCGTGGAACATGCCCGGTACCATGCAGTAAGAGAATTCATCGCCTTCATGGATTTTGTTACCGTTCCCAGTGTCAGGATTGCCAGCAGCCCGCCTCCCCCGAGACGGTCCCTTAATGGCGTGTGATTTTGCTGAAGATGGACTTCTAGTGGATCAGTGAGAATGTGCATAGAAGTAGTTCACTTAGTGGCTGAGTAAACCTAGCCGGAGCCCATTTGTTCACAATACAATGGGATTTTGCTGTTCTGTACTCGTCACTATACTAACAGATTTTCTTATAAAATATGTTAAAGTGGTATTTGCAGATTTGGGGCTTTTCAGTCCCCTCTTTCAACACTGTGCGGCAATACATTTCACTTTGCCAAAATAACTTTATTTTCAGTCTATCTTCAGTTACCTTAGACTCTGGCATTCCTTGTTCAGTGGGCAAGTTCATTGGATAAGGAGTTTTTTCATGTAAAATAACATACAGAAAGAATATTTTATTTTAAAATTAATTAAGATAAACCTTACCAGTACTATGGCATTTCCCCCAGTTGGGTATCTCACTGGGATTTGTATCAGTTAGGATTTGGTTCAGCCACATATTCCACCATAAACCCCAAATCAGAGTGGTCTGGACATAGAAAGGTTTGTTTCTCTCTCACATAAAGGGCGTTGGGAGGTAGCCGTCCAGAGTTGCACTGGCTGCTCCTCATTAGAAGTCTCAGGCTCTGTTTGTCTCGAGTTCCAGAATCTTCGTGGGCCAAGTTGGTAGTTCTAGCTGGCACATCAAATTCCAGCCAGTAGGAAAAGTGCAAAGAGAAAGGCAAACAGTGTCGGCTTCAGCTGCCTTTTGTGGTTTCCTGGGTGTCAGACACACTTTGGCTTATACCTCATTGGTCTTAATTTGGTCATTTGACCACGTCCATGGCCAAGTGAGGCAGCCAGTTGTGGTCTTAGATGGGCACGTTCACTGTTGTAAATTCTGGGCTTACAGAAGAGGGCAAGAAAAGTGATTGGGGTGGGAAACTGTTAATAGCAGTGCCTCCCAGCGGGTTTTATAATGCATTAGAAGGTGATCAGCGCCCTTCTGTTACTTTGTTCTGATATGCATTCGGGGGAGGTCCGTTGTTTCAGAAATGTAGATTATTTGACCCCAGTGGCTTTATAGAGATCTTTTGGCAAAGAGTTCATAGGAATGGAAAAAGGAAAAGCACCTATCCTTTAGTCTTTCCCTGTTAATATCTTTTACTACATTTCGTTAACAGGCATTAAAGCTATGCCATTGTGCATTTCAGAGACCAACTGTGCCTGGAGTAAATCCTTTTACCTCCTTGAAATAAAGTATATCTTTCTACCTTGCTTTAAGGTACACATCACCACCTCACTCTCCAGTCCCAGAGAGGCAGTATCCACTAGTTACCTGCCACTTTGCTGTGAAATCTGTGATCACCTTTACTCACCAGGATGTCACACAGCACCCACTATGAGTGTCAAGACGTGATGGAACCACAGGTCAGGGCAACTCCGCACACCAGTGGTTGCTGGGTCCTGAGTAGCATAATGGCTGGTCTCCTGCTGGAATCGAGATCCTGGCATAAGTCCACAGTGGATCATGCCTTAGAATGAAAAGGCTAGAATTTAATTTGAACATTAAAAAAAAAAAATGAAAAAGAAGAGAAGGAAAACCTAAGAAACATAAAACATCTCTGACCTCTGGAAGTTAATTTTTTTTTTCTGTAACAATTATTATGGATAAATTATCACTGGCAGCCAGGATTTATAAAATGTAGCCTTTACTGTCAGTATGTGAAGTGTTCTTTTTATAAGGTAATTTCTTGGTTGTATTTAGATATTTGCACAGATATTTATGTTCTAGTTAACTATCTGCCACTTAGTTTCATATAGGAAGCTCTTTTAAAATTTCCATTAGATAATTTCTACTGGTTAAATGTTTCTTTATTTTTGAAAAATATCTTAGTCATTCTTTGGTAAGTGTACTAGTGTGAAGACAATATATGGGCAAAAGTAAAGTATAGGCTGAATAAAATCAAATGCCGCAAAGAATGTTTACTGATTGTATCAAACTGGATGAATCTATGTAACGATAGGTTTCCCGCTTCTTTCCTTAATCCTGCCTGAACTGATGGAGGTTTTTATAATGACCTGGGTGAAGATGATGGATAATACCTTATTATGTTAATGGATATAACAAAGCTAGGAGAGCCCTCTGGTCATTGGGTGAAGGAATTAGAAATCTAAAAAAAAAAAAACGTCATCAACTGGACCAATGGATCAAATAAATCTAGTGAGATGAAACATGGCTTAGCGAAGCACATGTAAGAATATTTCAGAAATTTTTGTTGATTATAAGCACAACATTAGTCAGAGGATGTGACTGCCAAGAAGAGTTAATTTGTTTTTAGTTTGAATTAATAGACAGAGAGTGCTTAGAATGTGGGAGATGGTTCTCCCACTTGTCTCTGTGTTGGGCTCGCTATTCTAGGAGAAGCATGATGAGTCTTTCCAGTATATTTTAGGAGGGACATTGTTATTTTAGGAGTTTATTTGCATAACATTACAGATTTCAAAGTGCTTTCTTAGTTGTTTTTTTTTTTAATTTAACTGTTGAATGCTTAATTTACGGGCAAACTGGAGCGTACCCTTAAGATGTTGGGGGAACTAGCAAAGTTTATCCTGGGAAAGAGAAGACTCACAAATAATCCAGTACCTGTCGTCAAGTTCCTGGACTGCTGTGTCACAGAAGGAAAGGAACTGTCTTGTTTTGTCGTAGACTGCGTGAAGCTGGGATTGTCTGAAAGTCATAGGGAAGCAGGCTTCAGTTCTTCATAACTGTCCAAAATTAGAATTGGCCTCATTGTGAGGTAATAAAGTAGGGGATGTGTGCGCGAGTGTGTGTGTGTGTGTGTGTGTGTGTGTGTGTGTGTGTGTGTGTGTGAGGCTTAATAGGCTCAGGTGGAGGCTGAGAGACTCCGTGGTATGGACTGTGTAAAAATCAATGCATTGATTGCAGAGGTGTGTCGCCCATGGTGTGTGGCTCCCATTGTCTTCTAATTGCCTGTGAGGGGCTGGTGCTGCCTCTCCTGCTCTAGAACATTCTCCCCGATAGTTCGGCGTTTCTGATGGATGCCTGGTTTAATTAAAGCAAGTCACGTTGAAGCCCTCCTCCCCCTGCTCCCCAAATCTAAGTTTCTTGGAAATTCTCAACCTTGAAATGTTAAAAATGGGTTACAGTCCAGTTCACATCTTCTACCTGAATGGAGAATTGCGAAAGTCAATCGGTTTGTTGTCCAGTTTCCCTGAAGGATGGCCAGATTGAAATTGTGTGATGTATCATAATCGTTCTGAGTTTAAAGATGTCCAAAGTTGCTACTATAGCTTAATTAAATCTAAATAAAAATTGGAGTAGATAAAAAGGATCTTGTGATTTAAAACCCAAAGTGAATAAAGTGGTATAGGTTGAAAAATTTTTTTCACTCTTATTTTCCGTCTGTCCAGTTCCCCCAGCCATCCTTCTTCCTTAGTTTCTGACAGCATATGGAAGCAAATGAAATACAAGGTCTGATTTTGCCTCTTTTCTATGGGCGTGGTGGCTTATTTTACATACTGATCTATCACTAGCTTCATTTCCCAAGGCAAATTGAAGATCTTTTCGTATCAGTACGTAAGAGAACATTTCCATTCCTTTTGTAGAGCTAATAGTATTACCATTGTTTGAATGTAGTATTATTCACTTAGGTATCTCTGAAAATGTAGGTTGTTGGCATTTTTCTTTTTTGCTGCAATAGGGCTGAGGGGTGGGGGATGGGCAATTGCTGCTGTTGGAAGAGTTGAGATTGACTCAAATTAACTACAGTCTCATTCAAGATTTCCCCTCTAAGTTGCAAGCCCTTAGTAAACTCCAGAGGACCAAAATAGTTACATCAGATACTGCCAGTGTCATTGTTGTCTAGGTGGGAGGCACATTTCCGGTGCTTCCTACTCTACCTTCTTCCCAGAATCCTTCTCTCCTGTAGGATTTAATTTGCATTTTTTGTTTATGAATGAAGTTAGGCATGCTTAAAAGATAAAGAGTCATTTCTCTGTGTATCCATTTTGTCCATTTTTCTATTGGATTTTTGGTCACATTCTCATCAATTTCTGGGATCCATGTGTTTGAAAATTAGCTCTTTAGGATATGAATTGGAAGGTTTTCTTTCTGGTTAGTCTTTTCCAATGATTTTGCTTATGGTATTTATTTGTCATGCTAAATTTATTTTTAATGTGTATGCAATTAAATTTTTGACATGTGAATTTCGATTCGTTGTTAGGAAGGTCTTTCTCAAAGCAGGGTTTAAAGGAATTCTCCCGTTTATTTTTTTCATTTAGTACCTTTATGGTTTCATCTTTTTGCATTAAAGGTTTTAGTTCATTTGGACTGTAATAGTACATGTAATGGTCCAATTTAATTTTCTTCTACATGTCTTCCCAGTTATTCTAAAACCATTGATTGAATAGACCATCTTTTACAACTGATTTTAGATGTTTTAAAGGTATTTTATAGTATATCTCTGATTGTATTTGTATCTATTACTTGGGCCTATTCTTTTGGTCTCTATTTGTTGATATGTAATGTAGCTTATTTTGGTAATGCAAACAGCATTTAAGGAACCCTGCTTTCTGACAGATATCCCTACTGCTAGATTTTAAATTTCTTTTCCTTTTTTTCTTTTATCTTTTACGTCGAAAGATAAAATGAAGTGTCCATTTATTGAGTGTTTGTATATCACTTTTGTCTTAGACTTCATAATGTCATTTTATGTCTTAAATGTAACTACAGTAATTTTTATTCATTTAAAAATTGAAGCCGGATATTTATCCAAGGGCATCTGGCAGGTTTTGTGAACTATACCAACATTGTTGGAGTTTCCAGGAAGATGCTTTGCTCAAATCTCTTTTCCTTGATTTGTATTCATGAATTTTCCATGCCACAAACACCCAAAAGTAATTTATTGATACAATGGCTAAAGTTACATATACACTGGTAAACTAGAAATGAGAAAGATTTAGAGGAATTTTTGAAGAACAAAATGTCTGATGAAAGACAATTGAAAGAAGAAATCCACAGATTCTAGCTTTTGAATGATATTTATTGTATGTATCAAATGAGGGAGCTGGGACAAATGATAGCTAAGGTTCCATCCAATTTACTGTTATCCCCACATACATTTCCATTTTGCCTGGACTCTTGGTTTGCAAGTTGAAGCTCTTCTTGGTGGTTCCCAGGGCTTGGCAACCGAAGTGCTCCCAGCTTCTTGCTCACAGCAATTGCTGTCCTATTAACATCTGGTCCTTTTTTGTGAACCCTGATGACAGCTAAAGGCATAGACTGAATTTGCCTTGTTAGTACACATACACAAAGGGTCCTTGCTTTTATGCTCCTCATATTATAGAAATGGAGAAAGTAATATAATGGTGATGTTTATGCATTGCAGCTTCATTTAGCTTTCCCTACAATGAAGAAATCACCTTAGTAAAGACATGAAATGGTCTTCTCCTCTCTTCACTGCTTGGGGCAGAGGTTTTTATACACGGAGGGACGATAGGACACTTCTTTATCAGCCTGTTACTACCAGCAACAATGTCTTTACAAACTGTCTTGTTTGTCAGACTCCTAAATAAAACCCATCTTGGAAAGCGTTTGTCTCTCGTATCTGAATGGCATTTTAGTAATCTTTTTTGAACAGATTTAAACTTCTTTTACATCAGCCTTCTTTTTGAAGCCAAATCATACCAGTTTGTGTAGTCTTTCTAATCCTTTAATCATTTTATCCTTAGCATATTTCCAAATGCTTCCCGTCTCTCTCTAGAATCCGGAACTGGACTGAGTTTCTTAATAGTCCGATGAGGATCAAATGTAATGGAAAGATCACACCTGTCCTGTTCGTTATGCATCTCAGGATTTGTTGTTTTATCTGCAAGACTATGTTGTTCTCTGTCCAGTTAGGCAATAGAAAATGCTTCTGCGTGACCGAATATGCCCTCCCTCCAGTGAGGTTGACGCCCCTACACCTGCACAGGGTTCTGTGCTCAGAAGGGCCCCGAGCTTGGTTTTATGCCCTATTGCCACTGTACTGAAATTCTTAATTTTTTTAACAAGGGGCTCCTTATTCTCACTTTGTACTGGGTCCTACAGATTAAGTATCTGACTCTGCTGCTAGTTGATGACTGGAGGACACGTGGGTAAGTCATAGTTCATGGCCAACCTTCCCTCAGTAACAATCATGGCAGCTAGACCCCGGTGAGGAAATGGGATCGTAAACTTGCGCTCCCTTCTAGGTCCACAGCTCTAACCCCAACGCGCTTAAACTTTCAGTCACTGCCCATCCTGTGCGCCTCTGTTCTCTTTGGGATTTGTCTTTCCTCGTCATTCCTTTATCAATCTCAACTCAGACATTGAACAGACGTATTTGTTCACGGAATCCAGACTTTGGCATCCAACAGATGTCCTTTCCAGAGGATTCTTTCTCAGAGCCCCTCTGTCCTTTGTAGGCTTCCTCCTCATTATCTCTTGTCTATGGCTGGTGGTTTTCCACTCACCTCCAACATTCTCATTCCCTCTGCCCTCTTTGTTCTTCTGGGCAGCGGGCAACTTTGCACAAGTTAATTTCTCATCCAAAGTATAGTTTTTTCCTATCTCTGCAAAGAGACCAGGGTAACAATCACAGGAATTCCATCTGGGATAGAAATTTGGATTTCATTGCAATATCAGGATTCCAGAGTATATGGGAAAAGTGAACGGGAAACATTTTAGGATTGAGCCATAAGTGTACATAGTAAGATTTTTTAGCTTTTCTTTTTCTTTACCATAAAGCTAACTCTAGGTGTCAAGTCTAATACGCATATGTATAAATAGCAAATGTAACTTTTGACAATTATTACATTTCACGGATTGGCTAATTTTTCAGCTCCTTGTCTCTTTTTCTTACAGCTTAACAAGCAACAATTGCAGTTACTGAAGGAACGGTTCCAGGCCTTCCTCAACGGGGAAACCCAGATTGTAGCCGATGAAGCCTTTTGCAACGCAGTTCGGAGTTACTATGAGGTAAGTTGGAAGAGCTTTATTTTGTCATTCTGATGCTTTCTTAAAATTTTTTTTAAATGGATTTCCCATTTTAAGAAACTCGCTGCTGTGGGGGGGAAAAAAAACGAACAAAAAAACGGCCATGAGTTTTCAACCTTCCTAAAAGCATTGTCAAATTTATTTTGCAATTTGAAAACTATAATTCCACAGCCTGGTTTTCAGAGATAAACAGAATTGAAAATTATTCACACCTTTTGAGGAGAAGTAAACAGTTTAGAAAAATCTTTTGGCAGTGATTGATATGAATGAATATAGCTATCTTTGGGACCACATGTCTAAATTATCCTTTTGAATTGGGATTTCACTACTAAATTGCTATCTTCTGCCATTTTGTTCCCTAGGCTTTATAATAATTAAGACCGGTAACTAATTTCAAGAGGATAAATTGAGTCCTCTGTTCTTCCTGTAGGAATAATACTATGGATACTGCCTTGCTATTTTTTCTGATTTTAGTCTGTGACTCATCAGAAATTCTCTATGGATTTCCCATGTGCACCGGTGTTTCCACGTGGTCATTAGCTGCTTCAGTGAGTTGCCAGTAGATGTTAGATTTAGAGAGTTCCCTTTTTTCCTAAGCATTTCAGAGTCATTTGGGGAATGGATTCCTTCCACTGTGTAGATGCTCTAAACATTTCAGTTGAAGAAGCTAAACAGGCAAATATGTATTAGACTAGTAAAAAACAAAAATGGTGTTATGCAGGGTGTCCTGCGGGGTCTCTGGTCCCGCTCCCCATATAAGAACACAGGATATGGTGAAGCCAAAAAGGAACACCCACGGAGCCATAGATACGGGAGTCATACCACTATATTCTTGCTGGTGGCTGGGTTGGAGACACAGGAAACAGGAACCACATGATCTGCAACCTGGCGTCCTCTTCTCTGCCAACCAACCAATCCCACTTGCTAACTGCAATCCGCTCTTGCTAGCTCAGCCACCATCTTCTTGCTAGCCCCCATTTGCTGCTAGCGTAGCCACGGCAGTTATATTAGTGCCCAATGGCTCACTGGTTGCAGCTGACGGCCAACTAGCCACAGCTGATGGCCATTTGTCACAGTTGATGGCCATTTACTACCCGAATGGAGCACCTTTCCACATGAGGGCGAGAGCCTGGAAACTGCACTCGTGGCTCTGTCCCCACAAATGGAAAGACGCAATGTGTCTGAACATCCTGGAGACAGGGAATAATATCTGCATGAAAACAAAGTAAGTGGATTTACATATAATGAGTGAATTTGCGATTCATTGATGGGATGTATCAGAAATTACTTAATGCACCCTGAGGGAGGTTCATATTTCCCCAGGCCTTGGCCTGTTGAATTGGACGAGAGTACAGAAGTTTTACTTATCAAATATGTGTAGGGCATGTGTGAGGACAGAGTCCCAGAGAGCAGTTTCCAGGCTCTTGGCCTCACGTGGAGGAATGCTGGCCTGACTAGTAGATGGCCGTCTGCTGTGGCTAGTTGGCAGTCAGCTGTAAACAGTTAGCCAATTAGCCACTGATATAACTGTCGTGGCTGAGTTGGTTGGTCAGTTGGTTAGTTGGCAGGCAGAGAAGTGGACAGCAGGTTGCAGGTTGTGTGGATCCAACCTCCAGTGAGACTATAGTGGTGTGACTCCCCTACCTATGGCTCCGTGGGTGTTCCTTTTTGGCCTCACCATATCCTGCGCTCTTATGTGGGGAGCGGGACCCGAGACCCCGCAGTCTGCCTCACAAGACAAATGGCGCAGCGAGCAGGGTCTCCTGCAAGACAGCATGAATGTGTAGTGGCAAAAGCTGATGCTATCTGACTGGACCTTGACTCAGAATATCTCAGCAAGTGTAGGACCTCAAAAATCTTAAGCAGAGGGCGATACATTTCACGTTGCAAGTCCTTGCGTCCAAGTCTTACAAGATGAAATCTTGCCCAATCTTAAAAGATAAAAATAAGGGCCTTTACTTGCACTATGTTCTAAAAAAAAAAAAAAGAGGAGTCAAAAGTCTGTGTTCAGAATGAAGGAAATGCGGCTCAGAGAAGTAATTTGTGTAAAAAGATATAATTTAAAAAATAAAACAGTGAGGTCCTTTTTGGTTTCAGTGAATGTACTGTGGGCCTGTACATGTAACATTAGGAAAGCTGGAACTGTATTTGCAACTTTTGTATGAATCCAAAATTTTTCAAAGATAAGTGTATTTTAAAAAAAGTAATTGTAATATAATGTGGCCGCAGTTTCGTAAAAGGCGCACTTAAGCTGTATTCATGAAAATATATTGTCACTCTAATGAAGGAGAGAGTAGGCCCACTGTATTCTAAGCAAGGATTCTGTTTCCTTCTGGGCACAACATATAAATAAAAAGATATGGACACATTCAGGGTTATCAGGCTTAAAACATATAGTTTGTAAGTTACTTAAAGGAACTAGAGATATTTAGCCGGGAGATGGATTAGGCTTGTGTTGTACATAGCCTGAAGAATAAGAGTAGGACTAAGGTGGAAACTGAAGTGGAGAAGATTTCAGCCTAATGCTGCAGGAGTTTGGTTGCACTGGCTGTATATGGAATGAACTGGTGAGTGCAGGTCACTGGCGGCCAGACCCTGCCTTCTCTTCACAGTCACGTAGGAGGCTCACTGCACATACTCATCCTGGAGCTGTGCTGAGCTTACGGAAGCAGAACTTCAGCATCTGTGCTTCTAAAATCTCCCCAGATGACTATTTTACAATTGGTAGATGGCTAATCAATGGAATTCGATAATTACTTGGCAGGCTTGTTAGCAGAGAGAGGTGTAAGTATGGAAGAGGTGGTTGGACTGGGTGACCAAGTGTTTTCTGTTTGTTTGGATGTATTTCCAGCCAGTGTTTACTTGTGAGACTGTTTCCAACTTGTGTTTATACAACCCTTGAAGCGCTGTTAAGATTTTTGATATTAGTAATGGGTTTATGGAAGACTACATTTCTGATTAAATCTGAGGAGTTATTTCCCAGGTGGCACACAGTTGGTACTCAAACTCTTGAATGAGTAAGTACATTTTGTTGGAAAAATAAGGTAAAGAAGTTCCTTTTCAATGTTTTCCCTCCACAAAAATCTTTTCCCTTTTTTTAATGAAAATTTTGTGTACTTTGCTATGACTAACAATGCTGGCAGTTTCTACTATTAATTATTGCCTTTGTGGAATATTTTTATAGCTTACCCAAAATACCTAATTTTTTTCTTCCATTATCTCTGTGTGATAGAGTGCAAATATTACTACCCATAAATTACGTAAATGGAAACTAAAGCTCCCAGAGATTAAAAGACATGCCCAGTGTTGTATATTTGGTAAGCATCTAAGTTAAATGTGAATCCAGACTCTTTATGGTATGCCACAATTATTTCACGGTTGCCATTTCGAATACAGCTGCACCAAGTACTGTGTGAAGCACTTAAAACAATATTTTTATTCTGTAGAATAAACCTTTTAAACAGAATTATTCCCATCTTAGAGATGAAGGTAAGTGACTTGTGCCCAAAGCTGCACAGCTAATTAATAGCAGAGCTAAAACCTCAGTCTTTCCACTAAAGCTTATTAAAAACAACACTTAGGTTCTGTCCAAGACCTATGGAATCGGAATTCCTGGAGACAGAACATCTGAATTTTGAACTTGCACCTGGTTCATTTTGTTTCACACTGTAATTTGAGAAATGTGTTGACTTAGATCTTACAACTTCTAGAATACTCATATATGTTCCATGAAGGAACCATTTCTGTCCTGGTTACCACTGTATCCCAGTGTGTAGCACACAGATGTGTTCAGTAAGTACTTGTGGCCTAAGTGAATGATTACGTCAGCACTTCCTGCTCTATCTAGAAATTGTGTATTTTGTTCTTTGCTCTTATTTTCCCGTAATTCTGTTTTTTTAAAAGTATCACTTCAGTATTGCTATGGAATTACTTTGGATTGCGACTCTCGTTAGTTTCACGGTTTTGTGTTTCCTTGAAAATACTTCAGAAGCATGGATGGGCTTTTATGTTCCTTCTAAACTTGTATCCTATGGTTCTGTAGTTTCTATAACCCTAACACTATTCTAAAAAGTAAAGCTTTAATTATTTGAAAAAGAAGCAAACAAATATCACCTATAATTCCAACATCTATAAATAACTCCTGTAACAGTTTGGTGTTTCTCCCTTATACATATGAAACTCTGATACTTATTCATTTCCTGTTCTAGTAGAAAGAAAGACATGTTCATATTACAAGTGGAGACTGCACCCGTTTTACTTCCTTTGGATTGCATTTTCTGGTTCATAAATCATTGGTGACAGTGGTTTGCATCATACACCCCCCTAGCCCTCCTCATTCCAGCTACCACCCTTCTTGGGTTAGTAGCTCTGTGAATAGAGCTGATGCATTAGTAGCTCATGTCATTGCTGTGGGCCCGTTACCCGCTCTGTTGAAGGGGGAAGATGATCTCTGAAGCTCCCTCCGATTACACAGGGCTCTGAGAGTTAATTTGTTTCTTTATAGTTTTCCCGTTCCTTGCCTTGCATGCTCTTACATGTACAAAATATAAAGAACAAAAAACAAAGGGAGGCATGACTTGATTCTGTAGTTCCAGGATAAGTCTCCAGGCCATGGCGTTTGAACTTTTATTCACAGTCATGTAAAAAAAAAAAAAATCTATATATCTTACTTCCTAGTCCAGAACACCAAGGGGCTTGACTTCATCAGCCAGCTTCTTCCTAAATCAGCTTCCTCGGGGTATCTGCTGCAGCTTCCCACCGCCAGCAGTCAGTTTGGTGTCATTTCTCTTATTACTCTCTTTCCCTGACGTTATCTGACTCTTCATATTTATTTACAAGTTAAGTGCGAGTGTTTAATGGTTGCCTTGTAAAAACTGAGAGCCTTTTAATTTAAGGCTTTATTTATTTATTTATTTATTTATTTATTTGTTTGTTTATTTATTTATTTTTCAATGTAAAGACCTTACTTTTTAGAACTGATACGCACAACCTGAGCATTTCTTAGTCTTGTGTGTGCAAGCTAGAGGTAAAGGGGCTGGGGAGAGCCGCATTTAAATATTTCGATGAAAATTTCTTTTTCATTTTACTTTAGCATAGGAACATTTATTTACTCTTCATATTCCAAGGGATGTTTGACCTGTCAGAATCTCTTTTAAACTTCGCAATAATGCTATGGAAAAGGTCTTTTTTCGTAGTGAATTGATGGTCGCTAAGTAAACCAAGATTGGCAGCCTGTGCCAGGAAGGTGTAAAAAAAGGTCAGCACATTCATAGATGAAATCCAGTAACCAGTAATGAGAAGTGAGGTTTTAAATTTGCATTGAGCTCTGCCGATCACATTGCATTTGTTATTTTTGATAGTTGCCATTTTATTTCACGTCACATTTCTTAAATTCGAAGGATGGCATTTTAAATAAGGCGTTCTGTAAGAATCTGGAAAATGCATTTTTCATGTCTGAGGTTCCTATTTCTATTTAGGGTAGTTTGCTTTCTGCTGCCTGTCAGTGTGTTTTGTAGAGTTGCTTGCATTCTTGAGGGCATCCATTTTGTGATGAAGGCTAGGTAGCCTAGAGAGTGTAGAATTTTGTTGCTTGAAGATAGCTGAGGGAATCTTCTTGTTAGAGCATTTTCCTTCTCTTCATGTGTTTTTAGAAGAAACTGAATTTTTCAGTCCCACATAGCAAATTTGTAGAGGGCAGGGCTTGAGCTGTGTGCACTCTTAATCTTCTTTTCTTCTGCATCTTTATTCTTATAAAATGATATTGTGTTTTTGTAGGGAGGCAGTGGGGTGTGGGGTAGACCTAGTGCTGATTTCCGGTTTGGCCAGTGACGTGGAATTTTAATCCCAGGCAGGTAGCCATAAAGAGCAAAGCCCATGTGGCTTGCCTCATGTAGCTAGTGTTCCTAATTTTCTGAATCCAGAGAGGAGTGCTGAATGTAGGGGTACCACCTTGCACAGGTAGAGCCTCGCCAGGCCTGAGGTGCTTATTTTGTGCTAAGCCACAGTTTTGTCATCCTTTGGTCTGACGACCACGGTTCAGGAAGAGTTTAGACACATCTGGGAATGTGTCTAACCATCAGGCTACTGGAACCTCTTGGTTCTTTTATTAAATTCAGAGTCAGCAGAGCCACATTCTCCTTCGGGGACAATGCCAAGTTCATGCTTCAAGGGTCTCTGAGCAGTAGGAGTTCTGAGCTTCCTGATGGGTCAGCCTACTGGGCTATAGATTACATTTGATCAGTTACTCCTTCATTAATAAGGGGTATGCTCTTTAACATGAAAGCTTTTTCTTTAGGAAGTTGCTTAGTGTCATTTATTTTACTTAAATTAATTATCTTTTTACCTTAAGGTTAAGTCACATTTCTTCGAACAACTCTGGTTAGTTATCTACCTCATTCGGCAAATGGTATCTCATGTGGATGGCTTTGTTTTTTGTTTGTTTGTTTCAGAAAGTTCTCCTTAATTTTAGAGTTATAAAGTTTTCCTTGATGACCTGGATCATTGTTCAGTTTCTAAAAGTTTTCAGAGGTAAATAATCCCATTTCCCTGACTCCCTTTGTGACCCTGAAGGAGTCAGGCAGTTTGTGCTTGTTTAAATGTCACTCCTAATTCCGTTAAATGCATTTCTCCTGCTTATATTCTGTCAGATTTACTCAATAGACCTTTTTATCATTCAACTTCTGTTTTTAAAGTCTGTCTTTTCTTTGGTTTCAGGAGTCAGGTTTTGAGAGGAATCACATGTATCCTTGTTAGCCAGTCCCAATGGGTGCTGTTCTCACCTTGGTACATTCAAAGCTTTTCTCTCTCATAGTCATAAAAATGCATAGAATAAGCTCCTGCAGAGTAAAAAGCATTAAACAGGAAAAATATGCAAGCCTATGTCTGGCCAAGGTAGTCATTAAAATCTGTTTCTTAGTACATTTTTGGTTTAGATTACACATATACAACTTAATTACCTTTATATTAATCATTTAAAAAATACTGAAAGGCCTGTTTTCATTTGGTACCCCATAAAACACTAAAGACATAATCCCTACTAATTAATACTTTACAGTTTAAAAAATAACTCATTTTTGTCACTGAAGTTACCTTTAGGATGGAGAATCTTGTTTCTGTAAGATTATTAGGAGATGCGCGGCCTTTTGCCTGTAAATCCTGGTTTGTGATGGGTGTTTTATTTAAAAGGGTTGACCTGGTGAGGTAAGATTTGGTGTGTTGAAGAAGGACAGCTATTGGAAACAAATTTGAAACTGTTTAAGAGATGCCTAATATTTTCAGCCAAGGGGATGACATCAAATCTGTGCGCATTTCTCCCATAAACCTTC
Organism: Rhinolophus ferrumequinum; assembly: GCF_004115265.2. Classification (NCBI taxonomy): domain Eukaryota; kingdom Metazoa; phylum Chordata; class Mammalia; order Chiroptera; family Rhinolophidae; genus Rhinolophus; species Rhinolophus ferrumequinum. Next base: position 21,542,497 of record NC_046309.1, read on the forward strand.
GAGCATCCACTCTGTGTGAGACGCTGTGCAGGTACCTCCAGGTGCGTGGGTTCTGCCTGGCTCTGAACCACTCTGTACTCTGGTAAGCGTTAAGGCGCTTTCCCGTCATTCGTAGTTATGAGGTGAGGAAGGACCAGGTAAGTGCTCCAAGAGAAAAAGAGATGGCTTCAGAGAGAAACTGATGAGTGGCGATTTACAGCTGAGGTTCTTCATCTGGATAGTGTTCAGGGAATCCGTGAACTCAGGTGGGAAAACATGATACCTTTATTTTCACTAACCCTACGTGAAACTTAAGGTTTACTTACAGTATGAATATAGACAACAAACCACAGTAGTAGTAGCAGTATCTGTGGATTTATCACCAACCGAAATACATATATTTTTGTATTATATCCTGGTGATTTTTGCTGGTGTGTTATTACAGATTTATCCTATACTACCCTCCGAAGTGCTTCCTTCATACGTTAACATTATTTGCATATGTAACCCAAGCAACATGGTGTCTGGCTTCACAAATATTCAGTTCACCTGCCTTACCTAGATCACCGCTTCCTTTCTCCCAGTACCATTACTGCTTTCTGAGTAACGGAGATGAACATTTATAGTTGTTTTCAGCTACTGTTTTCTTTGACCCTCACACAATCCAACATCAAATTATGCCTAGTCTTAATTTTTTCATTGCTACACCCACCACCATCATCCAAGCTCTCCACGTCACTGCTGACTCATCTCAGAATTCTCTTAGCAGATGACTCGGTTTGTCTTCTTGTATTTATGTCCTTTCTTTCTTTATTGGGTAACCATTAACTTTTATTATTAGTTTCAGGTGTACAAAACAACATAGTGATTAGATATTTACACACCTCACAGTGATAACCTCAGGAAGTCTACTACCCCTCTGACACTGTATGTAGCTGTTACAATACCATCGACTGTATTCCTTACGCTGTACTTTACATTCTGTGAATGTGTTTTTAAAATTATAGTTGATATTCAATATTATTTTAGTTTTAGGTGTACAACGTAGTGGTTAGGCATTTATATAATTTATGGAGTGATCTCAATAATTCTAGTACCCATTTGACAGTACATATAGTTATTACAATATTATTGACTATATTCCCCATACTGTACTTCATATACTGTACTTCACATCCCCAGGACTATTTTGTAAATACCAATTTGTACTTCCTAATCCCTTCAACTTTTTTACCCAATCCCCCAACCCCTCTCCCATCTAACAACCATCAGTTTGTTCTCTGTATCCGAGTCAATTTCAGTTTTGTTTGTTCATTTGTTCTGTTCTTGAGAATCCACTGTATCATGTGTTTATTGCAGCTATCTTGAAATACCATTTATGTGCGTACACTACACCAAAACTATAGTACTTTTAAATCCCTCATTATATCTTGTTAATGAGTTATTAAAGATGCACATAAATTGCTGTAGCCGAAATTTGTTTTAAAAAAATATCTTCATGGAGTGGCTGGTTAGCTCAGTTGGTTAGAGCGTGGTGCTGATAGCATCAAAGTTGCCGGTTCGATCCCTGCATGGACCACTGTGAGCTGCACCCTCTTTAAAAACAAAAAAATCTTCATAACTATTTTATTAAAACTGCCTTCCATTGTAATCTGGTGAACTTTGATCTTATGCATTTAAAAATATTACCCTGAGAAGGGATCCATGGACTTGACCAGGCTACCAAAAGTTCCATTCTACACAAATGGTTAGGAGTCTGACTTCCAGGATTTGTGAACTCTTCAGCACAGAGGAAAGGGTTTAAACACAGGGAGGACAAACAGGCGGAAAGAATTGTTTTATTTCTATGTGGGTTGGAATTCCGGCTCTCACACATTTTGTAATTCTAGCCTCACACTATCTGATTCCTTGGTGCTATTGGATTTACTTACCCTTGCTGTGCGTCATTTTCTTCATCCGTGAAACAGATGATAATGTGCCTACCTGCCAGGACTGTTGCTGACTGAACCAATTAATTGAAATTGCTAACCACAGTGCTACACATCAGCTGCTATTATTATTACCTGGAGTATTACTTTCCCAAAAGTATCTTTTTTTTTTTCCAGAATTCAACACTTAATTCATGTTGTCATGTGTTTGACTTTCTAATAATTATCAGTTCTTTCGGAGCAGGAAACCATGGCTTATACAGTACTGAACATATATAGACACTAAATAAAGTGATCAGTTTTTTGACATAAACAATTCATCTAATGAAACAATTATTTAAATGCTAGTCAGCTGCTGCCTTATGCCCTGGGCAGATACAGATGAATAAGGCACGATCCCTGACCTCAAGAATCGCAGACTGTTGGGAGCGACACGTATAAGCAGTTGATAATGAAAATTACCCCTCTCACTTTCCAAGCTTGGAGTAGGGGATGATTGAGACCATGTCACTCCTTGCAAGTTTTCCGCTTTTGCATTGAGCAAATCTAGAGGACATGAATGTGCTGGCACCTACCTCAGAATGGAAATGCTATGTACACAGATACGGACAATATGTGAATTTCTCATGAAGCTGTGAAAATTAAATAAGATTAAGCAGGCTAATTTACCACAATGCCTGGCACATACTACATTTCAAATGGTAACTTTTCGCTTGAACTGCATGAACCTGCCGTTATCTGACTATTTGTGATGTACTAAGAAAAGGCAGCTTCCTATGGATAAACCTACTCATAATAGTTTTCAAAGCAGCACTAATTAATTCTACTTGCTGTCTCCAGTGGGTGACTGTGTGGCAGTAATCTTATGGACGTCTAGTGACCAGTCACAGTCTGGGTGATTCACTTTTATAGGAACAATACAAGGATACAGGTGATTTTTAGGAGCATTCTAGAAGATTCCCAAAGGTTCTCCAGGAACGTCCCCCTATGAAGTATCATCACATGTCCTTTTTTTAATACCTTCAATTTTTCCTGTCAAGGTTTATTTAACTATCCACATTTTAACAACAGTAATACTATTTTTATGTGCTTTTAATTTTGTTTCTAAACTTTTGGCAGGTGATCTTAAATCACATTTAGAAATTAAAACTAACAGGCATTTAATTTAATGAGATTATTGTGTTTTCACTATGATGGACATTTATTGTGTTTATAACAGTTTAATCTAGGTTGACTCATTAGGCCTTACGGCTAGCTTCAGTATGACACTTGGATTTGTTTTATTTCTACTCAGCCAACATTTGTAGATTTGGAATAGTCTAGGGCTCCAAAGTTCGGGGGAAATCATGAAGTGTTGAATTCAAGCATAATGTTTAGGAAACATTATTTTAGGAATTGCAGTTTTCTATTGCAAGAATGCTTCTTTTTGAGCAAGTGTTTTCCGTTTTGATATGGTTCATAAATGCTTTAATTTTTTTATATCACAAAGAATAGTTGCAGAGAGGAAAAATTTTCCCCAATGGCCTTTAATCTCTACTTGATTCTGATGCAGTAAGTGATGATTTTCTACTTTTGTAATTTTTTTCTAGTCACCTTGGAATATGTTTAATCCTTTATATACTGCTGAGATTGTAGCATGACTATTGATTTCTGTTCTAAAAGTTTCTAAGTCACATACAGGAATTTAATTCCCATTCTATTTTGTCTTCTTTTCTTATGAAATTATATGCACATCTGATGATGTAGTATGGACAGAAAGTATTAAACTAGTGATGATTACAGGTGGATATGAACGGTCCTTCAAGAGGTAAGGTATTAAATATACTTAACCTCTGTTCCATGCATGTTGGGAAAAGTAATGGAGACCAGCCTTCTCTCTCTCTCCCTTTCTCCCTCCGTTCCTCCCTCCCTCCCTCTCCCTCCTCCACCCCAAACCCCACCCCCACCCCCACTCCCACCCCATAGCCTTTGTTTAGAAAATTGGCTTCATTTCCTGCTCTGGTGCACTCACAGATGATAGGCATAATGTGAACTTGGCCCCTCTTCTTTCCTGGCAGGCTTGTGATGCTTGAGCAAGCTGGGGGGTGGGGGTTGTTTAGGGACTCCCAGCTTGCTCCCTCCATGCTGAGCTCCCGGCATCAGTCAGTCTGGCCCCATCTCTCTCGCACTCCTTCCTCCCTCCTTCCTCTTCCTTCCTTTGACCCTCCTCTTTCCCCCTCCATGCCCCCCTTTGCAGAAGTCTGCATAGTGAGGCCAGCCCCCAGGGGCATTCTGGGGTGACTGGGATTGCCTCTGCCCACACTTGAAGAACCCTGGTTTGTCCATGGCTATCAGCACAAAGGCATGGGGGGCGGCGGAGAGGGAGAGGGGGTGCTGAGTGCATATATTATGGAGAGATTTACATTTTGGCTTTTTCTTTACTAAGTGCTTCAAAATTGTGTACATTTATAATGGCATAAGGTGGCAGTTCCAGAAAGTTTGGTTATTGAAACCATAAGTGGGATGTGATTATTATTGTAAATGAAACAGGGATGGAGGAGAAGGCAGTATCGGGTCCGCCGTGACTTTAGATTAGTGGCCAGAGCCTGCCTGACTGAGAAACCATTCATTTCATTATTTCTATTTGCTATTGTACCAAACCATCTGACAGTCAGGGTTCTTGGCTTCACACATTGTCTTGGAGAGGGCTCCGTGCTTCGTCTTCTCCGTTCTGCAGTGTTTCCCCCTTCCATTAAGTGTTGCGTTGCAATGCTTGGATTATACATGGACCTGTTGGATCAGTTTTTTGTCAACTCTTGTACCTTTATGCCCTAGCCCATTTAGACTGCTATAACAAAACGCCGTAGACTGGCTGACTTATAAAGAACAGAAATTTATTTCTCACCTTTCTGGAGGTTGGGAATTTCGAGATCATGATTCTGGCAGATCGAGCGTGGCGGCTGGCAAGGACTTACTTCCTGGTGCCTTCTCCCTGTCTGCATGGTGAAGGGGCTAGGGAGTTCTGTGCGGTCTCTTGTTTTAATATTTATGTATTTTCTAGATATAATTTATATTCAATCTTATTTTAGTTCAGGTGTACAGTATAGTAATTTAACATTTTTATACCTTACAGTGTGATCACCCCAGTAATGCTAGTAATGATCTGTTACCATGCAAACTTATCACAATATTACTGACTATATTTCCCTTCCCCTTTTCATCCATCCTCCCCCTCCCCCCCCACCTTCTAGTAACCATCCCTTTAGTCTTTGTTTCTGAGTGTTTTTGTTTTGTTTCGTTCTTTTAGATTCTATACATAAGTGGCATCATATGATATTTGTCTTTCTCTGCCTGACTTATTTTACTTAGCATAATACCCTCTAGTTCCATCCATGTTGTCTCAAATGGCAAGATTTCATTCTTTTGGTAATTGCTGCATAATATTCTGTAGTGTATATATATCACACCTTCTTTCTCCAGTCATCTATCGATGGACACCTCGGTTGTTTGCTTACCTTGGCTGTTGTAAATACTGCTGCAGTGAACATAGGGGTGCATATCTTTTCAAACTAGTGATTTTTTTTTTCCTTTGGATAAATACCCAGAAGTGGAATTGCTGGGCCACATGGTAGTTCTGTTTTCAGTTTTTTGAAGAATCTCCACACTGTTTTCCTTAGGGGCTGCACCAGTTTGCAATCTCTGTGGGGTTTCTTTTGTAAGGGCACTAATCCCATTCATGAGGGCTCCACCCTCCTTCATGACCTAAGTACCTCCCAAAGGCCCCACCTTCTAATACTACCACTGGGAGTTAGGGTTTCAATATATGATTTTTTTGTTGTTGTTGCGGGGGCAGGGACACAAACATCCAAATCTTATAACCTTATTTCATTAAATTTCCTCGTGCATACTTGACTGGTCAGTGATGGGGGAAAAAAAATGGGGTTACCTGAATATAATGTGCACATCTTGTTTTTTATTATTCTGTGTCCTGTTTTAAAGGTCCTTGCCATCTTTACCCTGAAAACACACTACCTGTCCTATAAGACTGAGTTCACTGGTTACATGCTGTAGGCAACTGCACTGCCCCTTCTCTTCTCTCTTCTTCTTCCCTCCCTCTTCCCCTATCGTCTTCCTCCCTTCTCTCTCCCTCCTTTTCCTCTTTTCCCTCCTTTCCTGCTTGCCTCCCTCCTTTATTTCTTCCCTTGCCTCTTCCTGTGATTTTTTCCATGTCAGATAATTTCCAGATTTAAAAGAATATAATGGAGAATGTTGATATAAAGTTCTTTGAATACTAGTCAGATTAAGATGTAATGGTTGAATTGCATAAAGACAATCACATAAACTACACATATAAATTTTCTACCTTAGTAAACTTTAAATGTGTGTTTTTTAAAGAGCGTGGGATATACTACTGTTGTGCTGAGATAATTAAGTAGTATTTCGCTATTTTCTGCCCAGTAATTTTTCAACATGGGGAAAATGATTATGCTGTCTCCAGGGTACATTCTTAAATTTAAGGCTCGTTTGCTGAAAGATGGAAGGGATGGAAAGATTTCAGTTGTATAAGAAGATATTCTACAGGAATGTGTTCACTCTCCCTAATCTTAAAACAACTTTATTATTACTGTTTTCTTTTGGGCATGTTCATTTCCAAGATAACTTTCAGGTGGAAAAAATCTAACCAGTATTATCTGTATTATTCATTGGGGGAAAAAGTTAGTTTTTTAATGTCAATGTGCCTTATTATTGTAAAATTTTTTATATGACCATATCCATTTAATGTTTTTGTTTATTCAAAAATGTGATAAAACTTATCAAGAACTATTTATGGTCTATATATGTCTTCATACCTTCAATTTACACATTTTTGAAGTTGCCAGACTCTTCAGGTATTGCTGTTAAGTATCTGTCATCTTTGCTTGTTTGGGAGGACCAAACTTAATTGGGTTCTGACAATTCTATTTGGGAAATTAATGCAAAATGATAAAAAGTGACAGTGCCGAATATGAATAGCTGGTGTTCGTTATATCCTGAATTCAAAAGTATGAATGTACAGGATAGATAATATTAGGAAAGATTGTTTGCACTGCTAAAAGTCTCCTTGTTCTGCCATTTAGTTCATTATAGTTCCCTTAAGTGGCAGATTTTGTTGGTGTATTGGAGATCAGATATAATATTCATGTGTTACAGAAATTGTCAACATTTGAAATTTTGTTTTCTAGAAGCATGAAAGGCATGCTCACATCCCAAGTAGAGACTCAACTTCATTTTAATTCCTTTGGACACTGAGTGACTATAAGTAGACTCACACTACGTTAGATGAGGTTTTACCCCACAAATGTTTGCTGTAAACTAATGGGAAAAAACGAAACTTACGGGAAAAAAATGTCGAATTGTATATAAAAGATTATGGCCCTTCGTAAAATCCAGGGGCACACAATCATATGTTTCTGGTAGGGCCAGGGTGGATGGTTACGCTTCATGGATACCTTGCAGAGGGCATGTGGGATTTGAGCTTTTCACTGTGGTTGGTTTTTAGAGCTCGACAACTTGCTTTCTTTCTATCACAGTTTGTGAGAGTTTTTAAGCCTTGTACTATGGACAGTTTTGACCATGGCAGAGGAGTAAAGTTGGTTTTGTCTGTGGGAAAACAGTTCTTTCTTTAGAGGCAGGACTATAAACTGCAGACCTTACTCAAAGGAGCATGAGCTCGGTTTGACCTGCAGGTTGAGCCACTCAGGTGGCATGGTACACAGGCCTAGAACGACACTGGCATTTCTTTGGGCACAGGTATAGGGAAGAGAGAATTTTGTCATGTCTTTTAGGTACAAGCAGAACACTATCTGCTGCTTTTAAATTGTGAGGTGCTGAAATCCTACATGGCTTATACAGGAGCCAGGCTTGGATTCGTGTGGTTTGTCCACAGGCCCAGTGTGGTTCTGGAGGGAGAAACTTTCTCCAGGAGACAAGGTTATGAGGCCCAACCAATGCAAACTAGAGACAGTGGACAGTCCTGTAATGTCTGCTCACTACAGAGTAATGTCACTGGAGAGAACTCCCATGCCTTTCGGTAGTGGGGGGATGAAAGGGCAGATAGAAGTTAAGAGGCTTTGTTTATGATGGAAGAGATCAAAAACCTCACATAAAATGTGATAAAGGGAACAGTCATCATTGCAAGGAAGGAAGCAGTGTCTCACACGCAATTCTCCAAGAGCAGATAGCGTACACAGATTCTTCTACCATCCAGACTTGGTAAATTTGTGGTGTCAAAATTAGCCTCTTGATGGGTGTGTTTAGGTTCCCAGGTCATAGATTCACAACATCTTTGAGACCGACTGAGTAGCTCTTGACAAAGCTCAAACCAAGGTTTTTGTCCTTGTTTGTTTTGGTTTACCTTTTTGAACTTAAACTTTTCAATCTTTGCTGTAGTTTTTGTTGAATATACTTTTGCCTGAGATAACTGATCTATTGCTGTCTGAGTCTGGGTATTTAATTCTGAAGGTAATAGCCACACAGAATAAACTTACAAGAAGTGGAAACAAATTAGAAAAAGAAGAAAAGCTTGTTTGGTAAGGCTAGTATATCTTTGTACAATCCAACTTTGGAAAATATGAGAATAGAAAACTAAAGACTAGTCTCATTTTACATAAATGCAAACAAACATCCTTAATAAAATTTTAGTAAATAAAATTTAGTGATGTCCATGATGAAGTATGTTTTATCCTGTGAGTGTGTGAATGATTCAGTATTAGAGAAACTGTTAATATCATCTAGCACATTAAGAGATAAAAGAGAAAAATCATAATTAATATAACATAAGTGGCATTTAATAAAATTCAACATCTGTTCAGGATAAAAATATCAACTCAAGATAAAAGTGAGCACTAGAAAGAAACTTCTGAGTATCTATTAGAAATATACAGAAAATATCATAGTTAATAGCAAAGATGTCAAAGCTTTTGACTGAAAAACAGGAATAAGACAAGGATGGCTGTCATCACTTGCTATTCAGTATTGTAATTGAAGTCCCAGTCAATGCAATAAAGAAGCACAAGAGAGAGTCAGTAAACTTCCAAAGATAAACTATATATATTTGCAAGCGGCATATTTTCTACCTAAACGGTTGCAAGAGAACCTACAGAGAAACTCACAAAATTAATATGACTTTAGCAGGATGGCTGGATAAAAACTAGACAGACATAGAGAAATCTGTGACACTTTTATTAAACAATACCTTATTCGAAAATGGCAGTAGGAAAAAAAATAATTGATTTTCAAAAGCATCAAAACTTAGAGTACTTTTTGATACAAATCCAACCAAATACTACCAGGCCCCAGGGGAGAAATATTATGAAACATTGCTGAAGACGATAGAAGATACATATATGTACCATGCTTCTGAATGGGAAGACTCGATGTCATAAAGCTGTCAGTTATCCTCAGTTTACTAAGTCAGTCATTGCAATTATAGTCCCTTAGCAGGGTTTGCTTTTTTTTTTCAATGTTACTTGATAAGCTGATGTTGAAGTTTGTATGGAAAAGCAAAGGGTCAAGAATATCCAACAACGTTTGGAGAGGAGGAGAAATGACATGGGGAGATTTGCCTTACCAGAGATCAAAGTTATTGTAATTGCGATAGCCTGGTATTAATATAGGGGCAGGTAAATAAGCTAATATGTCCGAAATAAGCCCACACATGCATATAAACCTGATATACTTTACAGATGGCATTGTAAACTTTTGGGGAAATAGTGAACTGATGAATAAACATAATTGGCTACCTGTGGAGTTAAAGATAACACTGGATTCTGTCCTCATATTCTGTGTAAATACATTCCAAATATGTTAAATACAGAAATGTGAAAAACGAAAATGTAGAAGAAAATGTAAGAGAAAATACAAAGGTTAGGACAGGATTTTTAAGAAATCAGAAATCGTAAATGAATGAAAAACTCTCCTTAATTAAAACTGAAATATTTCATATGATGAGCGAAACAAAGGGGGGGTAAAATAAGACTGAGATGATATTACAATGCCTATAATCTATAATTAGCATAAGCTTAACATCACACACACACGCGCGTGCGCGCGTCCTATACATTCATCTGAAAAGACAAGCAATTCCTAAATGAAATGAGTAAGGGATGTGAGTAACAATTCAAAAAATAGGAAACCTAAATGGCTAATAAACTGTAGTAGTTTTCTGTGGTTTCATGTAGCTGCTGTAAAAATTGCCCCAAACTGGGTGGCTTAAAACAACAGAAGTGTATTCTCTTATAGTTCAGGAGACCAGACATCTGACATCGAGGTATCAGTAGGGCGGCACTCCTTCTGAAAGCTCTAGGGGAGAAAGAATTCTTTGCAGTCTCTTCAAGCTTTGGTGGCTGTTGGCATTCTTTGACTTCCTGGGTGTATGAGCACATCACTCCACTGTCTGCCTTCCTCTTTGCGTTACCTCCTTCCCTCCTGTCTGCCAAACCTTCCCTGTGTCTCTCTGATAGGGACACTTGTCAATGGATTTGGACTCACCCAACAATCTAGGATGATCTCTTCGTCTCAAGATCTTTAGCTTAATTTCATGTGCAAAGACGTTTCCCAAATAGCGTCACATTCACAGGCCCCAGGGGTTTGACACGGACATATGTTTTGGAAGTTATCATCAAACCACTACAGTATCAAGAGGTGATTAACATTCCCAGTGATGGAGGATATTCATACTAAAATCATGGAATTCCATTGGTCATCTTTCAGTTTGGCAAATTTGCAAACATGACATTTTTATAAGGACATAGAGGAATAAGTACACCCATGCTTCTGGATAAAGTGCAAATATTTGCAAACATGTTGGAGAGCAGTTTGGTGATATCTGTTCAACTTGAACTATACCCGGTGACGTGGAAACTGAACTTCCAGGATTGTACTCGAGAGAAATTCTAGCACAAGGAAACCTATCCAGGAACGTCCATCGCAACCGTGTTTGAAATATCACAGAAATGAAAACAGCCCAAATGTCCATCAGTAGACGAGTGAATAAATATAAACCACAATAGAATGCCATAAAGTTAAGGCAATGGTGAATCTCAACGGCAGTGATGAGTGAAAGAGACAAAGTACGGAACGACTTGTATAGTATAGTTCTATTTCTGTAGAGTTTTATGACATGCCATGTAATTTTCTGTGTTGTTTATGAATACATGCACATTATATCTTAATGGGATTTAATCTTAATCTTAATACCACTTTCAGAATATGGACTATGGGGGGCTTCTTGTTTGGGAGATTGGTATATAAGGAGCTTCAAGTGTTTCTATAATTTATTTTCCTTAAAAAAAAAAGAAACAGGGAAAAGATAAAATGCTACTATAGTGGACTGGGTTGGACAGTGTTCTCCCAAAATTCAAATCCTTCCCAGAACCTCAGAATATGACTTTATTTGGAAATGGGATTGTTGCAGATGTAATTAAGTAAACTAAGGTGAGAGCATCCTCAAGTAGAGTGAGTCTTGAGTCTAATATGACCAGTATTTTTATAAGAGTGAAAGAGGGAAACACAGGGGAAAACACTCTGTGAAAAGAGAGGTAGAAGCAGACATTGAAGTGATTCTTTACAAGCCGAGGGACTCCAAGAATTGCTGGGAACCACCAGAATGCGATAGAGAAGCTTGGAACAGGTTTTCAGAGCCTGCGGTCGGAACCAACACTGCCAACACCTTGGTTTTCCATTTCTAGCCTCCAGAACTGCAAAGAAAAAATTCCTGTTGCTTCAAGTTTTCCAGTTTGTGGTGCTTTGTTATTAGGTTGGTGCAAAAGTAATTGTGATTTAAAAGGTTAAAAGTAATTGCAAAAACCGCAATTCCCTTTGCACCAACTTAATACAATAGCCCTAGGAACTGAATACATATCCAAAATGTGAAGATGCGTTAAAGTTGGGTTGATAAGTAAGTACATAAGTGTTATATTATTCTCTCTATATATATTTTCATATTGCATCCTAAAAATACTTAAAAGCAAACAAACCCCCACTAATTTAATTGAATTTTCTATGATTCAGCTTTTTGGTGGAGTTAAAGAATAAAGCAGATATGTGCATAATTGACAAAATGATCAGTCCTCCAAGTAATACAGATGGAATCATAGCTGATGCTTGTTGGAAAACCCCAACAGTATATTTCCTATGGTCAGTGAAGAGTTTTAAATATTTTTTTAAAAGGCGGTGGGGACTAACTGAACATCGAAAAAGTTGTTCTTGGCCAGTATCCAATACAGAAAATAATTATGCACTTGGACCTAGTTTTAAAAAAAACAAAGGTAGCTTGGCTGTGAGACATTCAGATAGATACCGGGGTCAAATCCTGGTTCATCTACTGAACTAGCTGTATGGGGTCTCACAGGTTGCTTGCTTTGGTTTTCTCATTTATAAAATGCAGGTTCTAATATTTACTTTGTTGCATTGTGAGTGACTATGACATGAAATAATACATAAAACATCAAGCATTCAGTAAAGACTCAAATTGAAGCCTGCATTGTTATCGTTAAGAGCAATAGCGTGGTAAATTGCCATAATTCAACAAATTATAAGAGTACTGTACTTGAATTATCAGCTAGGATCGTTTGTAAGAACACTGCACTAATTACCTTGAGAGTAGTTTTATTGCACGTGTATGATGGTGGGTTTTGTTCTAGTTTGCTCTCAATTATTGCCCCGTACCCACTAGCCCATCTTGCATATACAGAGGGTGCCAAAAAAATGTATAAACGTTAAGAAAGGAAAACGGTATTAAAATTGTAATACTCAATATATAGCAAAAAATGATAACAAAAGATGAATACAAGTCATGTTTGACTTATGCAATTACAAGAGGTGCTCAAAGTGGTTACCATCAGCATAATTTTAATATAGTTTTTTCCTTTCTTAAAATGTGTATACTTAAAATGTGTGTGTGTGTGTATATATATATACATACATATATATATATATATACATATATATATATATATATGTATATATTCAAGTAACCTGTACAAAGTTGCAGAGCTAGTGTAGATACAGGATTACAGAATTCAAACCCAGGCAGTCTTGTTTTAGAATTAATAAAACCTGTGAAATTTAACAGCTTTTATTCCTGGTAAAACTAAGGAGACCAATTATGAAAAGTTATATTAAAACAAAGATTTATTTTTAAATATAAAAATTTAACAGCTCCATGAGCTTCATGAACCTGAATCAAGGAAGCTTTGTGAACAAATGTGCTGTATGGGCTGCTTTATTCTAAATTGCATGAAATATACCGGGAAAGTGGTGCCTTAAGATATCAGAATCGTGTGTGAATAAACTGTTGTATCTCGAGGCAGGATTTATCCTTTCATGCCTCTTGCCCCTTATGTCATCCATTACTTAGAATATTTTCACATCAGCGTGTAAGCTTCTTGGCTAAGACACAACCTTGATCTCATCTTTGAATCCCCAGGTACACAGAATGAAAGATTTGAGAGGACATGAAATTTTCTTTTTTTAAATCACTGCTCTAGTCTCAGCACCTAGAACTGTGCACATAGGAGGTTCTTGATAAACAGTTGAATGAAAGAATGAAAGAATCAATAGTGTAGGGATTTAGTAGATGATTCTTGGATTGGATTCCTAGAGAGGATGTGAAAAACAGTAGGAAAAGTCAGGTTTTCTATTATGCTAGAAAATCACCTTTATTATATAAAATCAAATAAGTAACTGATTTTACACAAATCTGTGTACTAGGCTCTGTAGAAAGACAAGGGAGTATAACAAAGTCCTACCCTCAAAGAGCTTATAACTGAGAGCCAAAACAATAAACCTAATGAAGGAAGAAGTAAATTAATATTGCTTTCAACACCTGCAGAAGAATATCTATCACAAGGCAGTATAGAATTCCCTAAGAACAGATGTAGGAAAATGAGCAAAATAGTGCTTATTTTTTTTCAAATGTACAAAGTATTTGATTTATTTAAAAATGTACATATATAGTGCATGCTTTTTAACTGTAAAATATGCCGTGTTTCCCCGAAAATAAAACCTAACCAGAAAATAAGCCCTAGCATGATTTTTCAAGAGGACATCCCCTGAACATAAGCCTTAAGGCACCTTTTGGAGCAAACCTTAATATAAGACCCGGTCTTATTTTCGGGGAAACATGGTAAGTAAAAAATTTTTAATGTGATAGTTCATAGGAGGAAAAGCATAATTTGGACTGAATTAATCAGAGAAGGTTTCTGGGGATTATAGGATCTGACTGCATCTTGGGCTGGGAATAGAAGGCCTTCTGGGTTCGTGAGAAAGGTGGTTGCATTTAGAACTTTTTGCTTTAAATATTTCTGCTGATTAGGTGTTGGGCTTTCTTAAGGTCCCAAACTATACGAAGTTAATCTGATATAGTTTTCTCATGATAATGACCATTTGACTCCTGACTTGAGATGTATTTTATATTTATATAACTATTATCTCTATATCTATTGAGATAGGTATCTATATATCTAAATATGTATATATATGTCTATAGAGATATGTTTAGATGTAGATATCTTGATATATAAAAGATAATTAAAGGAAGATTTTTAATTCAGTAGAGTCTGCTTGCTTATCTTAGAAATAGTTGATACTTTATGTCTACATATTACTCCATATTTATTCCATTTTTCAGATACAGAGATGTGGATGGAATTTATTCTTGACTTTGGACAGAAAATGTAAGACAGATGGCCTCTGATCCTGTGATATTAAATAAGCCCTTTTCTGGACAACTGTTGTCAAAGTAATTCTTAGCTGAGGGAAGAGTTGTCAAATCATTGCCTGTTCTAATTTTTTTTTTCCTAATGGGTGGCTGTATATAACAGAGGTTGCCAAAGCTGCTGATATGACTTAATATTTTGAAGAATAAGTGCTTGAACAGTCAAACATTTGTCAGGGACCCTGAGCAAGTTTCACTGTCCTCGTATAGGGGCAAGGGGGAGGAAACAGGATTTACAAAAATAAATAAGATGACACTACCCCTGACAACACATTCTAAATCAAGCAAAAGTATAGACAGACATAGGAGCATCTGACTGTATCTAATATGTGGTAAGATTAAATGGCTGTCAAAAAGGTGCAAAAAGACTGTCGTAGGAGCAGGTGGTTTTTGTCTGGGGAAATTGCAAAAGGGAGATTAGGATCAGTCTTGAAGGATGAGAAGAATTTTATTCAGCGGAAAATGAAAACCAAAACAAAACAGGCTTTAAAGAATTGGGAAGGGGAAGAAGGATCCATTTATTGAGCCCCTGCCACGCTAGCGGTGTGCTTGGTGATTTACAAATAGATATTAATATGAGGTGTGTCATCTGATACACATCATGGCCCCGAGAGGCAGGCGTTCATTACTTCCCCATCTCACAGATGAGAAAACTGAGGCTCAGCATGCCTCACGTCACACAGCTAGCAGGTGGCAGAGTCGGGGTTTCGCAGCAGGTCTGTCACATGGCTGGGTGCTTCTGTACAGCTTCTGCTAGTGTGATGACTTCATATTCATGTTTTGCTGCCTCCTCTCAGGAGGGATTAAATTACCTAACAAATAAGTAAGGGTTTTGTGACCTGTGAATTGGAAAAATGTAAGGGATCTGAGTGGGAAAATCTCCTTAATTGCCTCTGCCCTGCTAAGAGCTCACTCAGTTCACCGTGTTTTGTGGGACGGGTCTTAGGAAGCCAAAGCTTATACAGTCCTTCAGTGACCCACGGTGGTGGAGGAAGGTCTAGAATCCGCTTAGAGTTTCAGGACAACGCTGTAGTGGTAGAAAGCCACACGCAGCCTCCGTACTTGGTCCACATCCTAGGTTCTGATTAAATACAGGAGCAGTGTGGTCTGTTAGAGCAGGACAAGTTCTGGTGGTCATTCCAAAGATAAATCCAGTCTGAAGGGTTGAGTTAATATAAGATGTGTTTGTCCTGGGCTCAAGGAATGATCACAGTACCACCGAGGACTGTCCTTAACCTTGCGTTTGCCTTTTGTTTCTTTATTTAAATCATATGTTTACTTCAGGATGTTAAGCTCCTCCCTTTATCCATCCTGATGCGGAGGCTGTGGCATGAGGTTTTCCCCCCCATTACTTCGCAGAGTAGTAGTGATGTGTTTCTACTCTGTTGATGACCATTCCGTCTTCTAACTTGGTAGAAAGAAGGAGAAGAAAAAGTTTTCAATTTAGTGTTCAAGGTATGTAGACCTGGACTTGAATTCAGAATGCAGAGAGTGTAGTTTATGTGGTTTGATGTATACCCATTACAATTTAAAGGGATTTGGTCATATTCCAAACACTCACTGATTTTTGTATTCAGGTATGGATACAAGAAGTCCACTTTTATGAGTATTAAGTCTGTAGAAGAATGAAAGTTTGAATTTCTTATGCCTAGTCCACACTTGAACAGAAAGGATCACCCTTCTGAAGGTAAAACTAAATAGATACATTTTGGCCGGAAGAGTGATAGTACCGGTTAGAATCCAGAGGATAATGACACTTTCAATTGAATTCAGCCTTCGTTGAGAACCTGTGATGTGCTAGATACTGTGCTAGAAGCCGAGTATTGAAAAGATGAGAATAAGATTTAATGCCAGCCCTCAAAGAGATTAATAGAGTAGATGATTTTGTAGAGGGAACTGTATCTGCTGCTACATATAAACCACTTTAAGACATGAGTGCATATCAGGGCAATATATTTTTTTTATAAACTATAAGAAAGTCAGCATCTGTTATTGCTCAGTAGTCTATAGGTCAGCGAGGTGATTCAGGTCTTGGCTAGAGTCAGTCGTGTGTCTGTAGTCACCTCAGGATCGTGGAGACATCTCTGCTCATCTTGGGCTCTCACACATCGCCCATCAAAATTCTAGCCCGTGGGAATGATTACAGAGGCCAAACTAAAGCCATGGACAGGATTCCATTCATGTGTACTAAGGCTGACCCTGTCAATCATTCATTCAAACTGTTTTGAGCCAGGTGCTATGTTAGGTGTGTGAGAAACATCACTGAGTACTTCCCTTTCAGGTACAAAGGTTTCTTGGAGTTCTAACACAAGTTAAACTTGACTCATGCATCCATCCCACTGTCAGGCTTGCAGGTGCATAGAGAGGAATAGTAATTCTGACTTACATAGGAAGGAAATCATGGTGGGTGATTCGGTGACTTAAAATGTGTCTGTTTTGGCTGTTTATTTTCTTAATGTTAACAGCTTTTAATGATAGTGAAAGTTATTATATTGATTAATATAAATAATAATAAATGAGGAGCCTCAGTAAATTTTGTGATTTTCATGCATCTATACCTGCCCTAGTATAGTGTGTAACTGTCAAGGCAATTCAGAAGCTCATATATTATTTTTAAAATTTACTCTATTCCAATTTAGCATATTTAGAACTCTTTGCTGGGTTCGGAACTATTATGAAGAAAAAGTGTATTTGCATATATAAAAGAATATTTTACTGCATATGTCTGGGAATATGTGAGAGCCGTGATTAATTTATGGGAGACATTTAGGAGAAAATACATTAATGTTTATGAGGATTTTCCAATTTGCAATCAGATATAAAATTTTAAACTAAAATTTAGTTTTACATTTAAAATCTTTAAAAACAAAGACTCTGCTTTCAGAAAATATTTGCTTTTTTGCTGTTCTCAGTGAACTCCTTAGAGTCAGTCTTCTGTTCCTGCCAAATCCCAGTATGATGCATTTAATTACTCGCAGAAAACCTATACAGTTGTTGTTTTCAAGCTCAGAAGCAAATCCAGTGAGTTTCGTGGAGTCCTTCAGATCTCTAATAATATCAGAGCCCTGGATATTGTGAGTTGTCGGGTAATTTCTTTAAGCCTCTTCAGTATTCTCTGCGTCTTAAGAGATACGGTCTGGGCAATGCTATGTGAATATATTTGACTCTTTTTACTACCAGAGTAGAGATTCCTGGAAGTTTGCACATTCTTAGCAGAGGTTGATGAATAGCAGAGGGATAGAGATCAGCTGATTTTTCTCCCCTAACTTAATGAATATTAATAACCCTCTTGAGATTTTACTTGGAACCTAGATGTTAGGGTCTATGCATGTGTACACCTAGTTTGTGTGTAACTCTTTTCTCCTACCTCGGAAAACAGGAAATGGAGGTGGGTTGAGGGCATCCTTCTTGATGGACGTATTGTCAGTTATAAAAGCTCGCTCCATGGTGAGAACTCAGACCTGATTGTCCGTCGGGGACAAGTGAGTTTTGGGGGTGGTTCCTCCTTCCCATGGCTGTTCCACTGGAGTGGGGTTTCTTAACATTTCTATTGACATTTTGGGCAAGGTAATTATGTATTGCACAGGGCTGTCATGTGCGTTTTAGGATGTTTAGCAGCAACCCTGGCCTCTACCCGCTAGGAGCTTGTAGTACTCCCCCATTATGACACTCAGAAATGTCTCCAGAAATAGCCAAAATTGCCTCCCCGCCCCAACCCTGCCTTGAGAACCACTGTGTTAGAGATAAAGGATTGTTTCTTACAGGTGCATTTGTCCCAAGACTCAGGCAGGAGAGAGGGGAAGTTCTAAGTACCATTGCCTTCACCAGTTAGTCTTACAGTGACAAAAACACAATGAATTAGTAAATTCTTCAAATTGATCCTCTCAACCATACAAAGAACGTCTAGATTTCAGATATGTTTCACCCTTAAAAATTAACAAACTAAAAAAGCAAGGTTAGAATTGCATTACTTTTAAAATCCCATCCTGAAATGTCAAATAATCACAAACTTAACAGACAGCCTGTAATATGATGATGCGAACTGTCTTCCTTTTTAGTGAGGCTTCACTCTGTCAGTGTTAATAGAACAAGCCAGGAATTCACACTGTTTGAACTTGGGAAAAGTCTACGTGTAAAGACAGTTCAGATGTGAACTGAATAATGCCTCAATCAGATTGTACGAATGGGGCACGTTGATTGGTTCCAATTTTATTTTTAAAAGCAAATATTAACTAAAATATTATGGGCCAGGAAGTACAATAATGCTTTTGTCAAAATGGCACAATTCTTTCAACATGCCTTTGATTTGGATGTTAGGGCCAGTTTTGCACCCTAGGAAAACAGGTGTGTCTTGTTGTATCCCCAGGGCTTTATAGCATGCCTGGTGTATAGGATATGTTCTGTATGGTAAGTAATAAGTGTTGGAATGAGTGTTGCCAATTAATTGACTCCCTGAAACAGACTTCAGGTAAAGATTTAAAATAAAAGCACACAAGCATTAAAATATCTTCAAAGTAGTAAAGATACTAGAGTTGGCAATAATGATGCAGTGAGTTGTGATGGCTGGGGTCATCCTTTCCTCTGCCCACTGCTGCCCTTCCAGGTACCACATCTGTTAATGCAACTTCTAAAGTCACTCTCGGACTTGTCTGTGTCTCCGCATCTTGGCTGCTACTTCAAGAGTCCAGGCCACTGTCTTCTTTTACCCGTGCTCGTCTCACCACTTCATTCTCCTCTTCCATTCCATTGTCCACATAAGGCAGTCAGAGCGCACTTCTTTAAAAAGTGAACATTTTGGAACACTGACACGTCACTTCCCCGTCTTGGAACCCTTTGCTGGTTTCTCTAGTCCTTGGAACATAATCCAGAAATCCAGAGCCCTCGGCTTGACACTTATGGCCCTGACCACGGAGTGCTGTTTGCCTTTCCTCCTTTGTCACCCTTAGCTCTCTCCTCTCTCCCTCTGCCAAACTCATGTTTCTTCAGAGCCTTTCATGTGCCATGTTCCTTCCTATCTTACTTAGGGTCCTGAACTGCCATTTCCTCTGCCTGGAAACTTCTTTTCTCGTTCTTTGGGCAATTCTGATTGATCTTTCAAGTCTCAGACTAAGTGTCACTTTCTTAGCAATGACCTGTACTCCAATCAGAGTTTAGCTCCCCATTACATCTGTTCTTTCTCGTGATACTCTATGTTTTCCTCAGCGCCCTTATCACGACTTGCAGTTATACATTTGTGTATGTGCTTAAAATCTGCCCTCACAAGACACTATACTCCACAAAGTAGGTGTATGTCTGAGTTCTTCTCTGATACGATATGACACATACTTAGTATTTGCCTCACACAGAGTAGTTCAGTCTCAGCAGCTATTTTAGTGAATGAAGTTGCATTTTCTTGCAAGATGGAAATATATCAGGCTAATAATATAAATTTATATTCTCCTTATGTTGAATCTTTAGGCCTAGGATAAGCGTTTGATGTTAAAAGAGAGTAGGAATGATTTGTTCCTGCTTGCCATAGAGCAACATTTTAGGTAATATTCCTTATGTGACAACTGAGACTGTCCAGATACATGCACTAATAAATGAATGATTTCGACTCCACCTGACATATTAAAACAATGAGTATGAAACAATGAGCAGCTTTTTAATCTATCCAGAACTAGGGGAAAAAACTCAAGACTTTAAAAAAAATTATTCTGATCTGTTTATTTATTGCTTTAGAGCAGGGGTGTCCAAACTGCGGCCCGTGGGCCAACTGCGGCCCGTGATACATTGTTAACTGGCCCACAGCAAATTCCAAAAATATATTCAGTTTACTTAAATAAACCAGGTGAGGCAATACTACTTCACCTCGAGTGAGTGGCCCGGCTGTTTGTGTATTTTACCGCATATGGCCCTTGGTGAAAAACGTTGGGAAAAGTTTGGACACCCCTGCTTTAGAGTGTGTTCACATTGTTATATACCATGAGTCATCACTTAGCAGCTTTTTGGCCAATAGGATTTCAGTATGCAGTGCACTAATATAAACTCTTGGATTGGCTTAACTACCGCTGATGTCACAATTTCCCCATTAGGAAGTCATACTTTTCTTGAAATCACATTGTACTCACAACAACTCTTCTGTTTCATTATAAGAGAGAATCGAACGAAAAATGCTGGAGGGAGCAAGATATCTTTGATCCATGCAGACCTTCTTCGTTAATGTGCTTTATCTACTGTCAACAATTGAGGCTAGCTTCTTTACTTTCTTTAGTAATTGATGCTGTTTTGTTTCTCATGTTTGTCAGTTAAGGGGCAAATGGAGGAATGAGCCTACTGGGAATTACTCCTTCACCTCATAGTTCTGTTTCATCTCGACTATTGAGGCTTAGCATCTTTCTTCTGCTTGGCCTTCCAGACTCAAAAGGAAAAGCCATTTGGACAGCCTACCTGAATATAACGTTTCAGGTGGGAAATCGGGTTGTATCAGATTTAGGAGAGAGTGGAGTGTTCGGGAATCATTCTCCTCTGGAAAGGGTGTCTGGTGCAGTGGCACTTCCTGAAGGATGGAATCAGAACGCTTGTAATCCGATGACTAATTTCAGCAGGCCTGAACAGGCAGATTCTTGGCTGGCCCTTATTGAACGGGGAGGCTGTACTTTTACACATAAAATCAATGTGGCCGCAGAGAAGGGAGCAAATGGTGTGATCATCTATAACTATCCAGGTACGGGCAACAAAGTCTTTCCCATGTCTCACCAGGGGGCGGCAAATATAGTCGCAGTGATGATAGGCAACTTGAAAGGCATGCAGCTTTTGTACTTGATTCAGAAGGGGGTCCATGTGACCGTCGTCATTGAGGTGGGCAGAGTGCACATGCCCTGGTTGAGCCATTATGTCATGTCTCTGTTTACCTTCCTGGCTGCCACGGTTGCCTACCTTTTCTTGTACTGTGCCTGGAGACCTAGAGCGCCCAATGCTTCCATCAGAAGGCGAAGACACATAAAAGCAGATGTGAAGAAAGCTATTAGTCGGCTTCAACTGCGAGTGCTCCAAGAAGGGGATAAGGAACTAGAGCCAAATGAAGATAGTTGTGTTGTTTGCTTTGACATGTACAAACCCCAAGATGTTGTTCGTGTTCTAACTTGCAAACATTTTTTCCATAAGGCGTGCATTGACCCCTGGCTGTTAGCCCATAGGACATGCCCCATGTGCAAATGTGACATTTTGAAAACTTAAGAAACCTAGAGAATTTTCTGAAGACATAACCAAATTTTTCCAAAGATTAAACTCCAATGAATTCTTGTAGCACTGTATGTGGAGAGACAATTCAACTCCAGCTTCTCTACCCAAGTACGAAAGAGGATAAAATTCATGTGTTTTTAAAATAAACCTACACATCATGCCTGGCTGTTTGAACTTGTTGTTTTTCTAATAAGTTACAATTGTTACACATTTTTTTGCTCTTATCCAAATAAGGACCTTAGTATATGTTAATATACTGATATATGTTAGTCTTTATGTTCGAACAACAATGTTTGTCACATTGATGCCATAGATAATTAATGGTAATATTTTAGATTCTTTTTTATATTACATACTTTGTTTCCATTTTTGTTTACTATTTATATCTAATATCTCTGCTCAGTAAACATCATTATAGGATTAGAGCTTGATTTAATTCTCAATCATTAATTAATTTTATTAATAACTAGGAAGTCTGGTTTCCAAAGCTACTGACTGGGTAGGTCTTATGTTCTAAATAATTATTTTAGATGATAACACTTTTGGTTATGTAACTGAAAATATTTTTAATCATTATAGGTCCTATGTAGGGCAGTGTAGCAAACACTCACCATTGTTTGCCAGAGCCCTTTAAATCCTAGCATAGTGAGCCAGCTATGGTAGCAGATTTCCTTTCTAGAAGGGACCTAGTAAATGCTCGTCTTCTCAAAGTGATGGTGATTGTGTCTCTCTTTGGGACATTTTGATAATATAGAAAGTAGGGCTGAAATTTTGTTCAGCTGCTTTCCAAATTGTATCTTTTGCGTTCTTTTGCCTCTTCCTCTTTTCAGATAGATGTATAAACACCTGTGTGACACTGAGAGGCGGAAAGATTTGGGTTCTGTTGTTTTGATGAATATCTCTCTCTGTGGACAATATGCTAAACCATTGATGGCCAACTCAGATGGCACTTTGTGAGTTTACACACTATGTTCTAGATTGTCTTTTTTAAAGAGTGGGTTATATGGAAATTAAATCAGATTAATGGCCTTTGATAAAGAAAATTGACCATTATGAGCTGAAGGTTTTGTGTCAATATTTTCTTTTTGTGCCACTTTTCTGCTGGGCAACACATTGTTGATTTACGTTTCACAAGAAGTGCTAGCTAGCTTCCTTTATCCAGGTGCGACACAACCAAAAGTGTGTCTTAGCATCCTGTGTATAGAGGTCAGGGAGACATTTATGCTCAAGGTCAAAATCCTTGACTGGTTTCCTGGCTGGTGAAGAAGAACCACTGAGATACACCCCCACGCAAGTGTATGGCAGCACCACTGGTTGCTTTTCTGGTTTGTTAGTTCACAAGTCATCCTTTGGCTCTGAAGTCATGTTGTGCCATTGACCTAAGTACAGCTAAGTATAGGCAGAGCTGGCAGTGTGTGGGGGGCTGGATGTTTGTTAAATTTGGCAAACATTTTATTAAAAACATGACCTTTAGTAGTCACTGCTGTCAGTGGTTCACTTTAAGTGGGGACCTTGAAGTTTTGTTTGTTTTTTAAATCCATAGTTCCATTTTTGTTTAAAATGAGTTGTACTAAACGAGTACTGCTCTATTTAATCTTTTTCCTTACACCCTTCCTCCTCTTCCCTCAAAATACTGTTAGGTTAATAACAGATGTCAAGATCTGCAGAGAAATGAGATTAGTCTTTCTGTCTTTACTGCTGTCATGCCTATGTATAGTCTATGGAAGAATGAGGAAGTGAGGCTGGAGTAATTTAACAGGATACACTACTTTTGAAAATCAAATCTGAAGCAAACCAACAAACTCCTGAGCAAGCTTTATTAAATGAATTTAGTATAATGGTCTACATCATAAAAACATTTGCATTATGACCAACTGTGAGTTTAAAGTGGTGTTACAGAGTACACCATGTTTTAAAGCACATAGTTGGTCTCAGTGCTAATTTTTAATTATTTTGTTACAACTTGCCATTTTGTTGAAAATATTTCATTTGAATTAAAAAGATAATCATATGGCTTTATTGCATATGCTGTCAGGTTTTAATATGCATGCAATTATATGAATTTTATATTTCACTTTTAGTTTAATGTGATACCTGTTAACATTACATGTCACTCAGGGATTGAATTCATCGATCGTATCACAACATAGAAATCACCCGTAACAACATGGGAAACATTCAAGCCACACCTACAGCATGCTCTAAGCTCTTATCTAATTGGCTGTTGTCTTTTATGTCATAATCACATCACTCAACAGTAAGCAGTATGTAGAGTGAAACTAGGGTTTTTTTCAATCTAAAGGATTTTCCCTCTGCCGCTAATAAAACATCTGACATCCATACAACATCTTTAGGAATTTCTCACAAAAACATGCTGGAAGACAGTGGAACTTGTTTTCACCCAGAAGATCCTTTTCCTTTTGTGATTCTAAATTGATGGTCAGCAGATGTGGAAGCCACATCTTTTTGCTGGGTTGGCCCTTCAGTCACTAGGCAGAGAGAGAGATGAATCTCCTCAAGACTGGCACTCAGAGAGCCACGCCGGCATCCTCCTGGCTCGTGACATTCAGTGTTCTGTGGCTTGGTAGTCAGAACTGCTGCAGAGCCAGCGCAGTTTGGACTGCGTACATGAACATCACCTTTCATGTGGGGCATCGCGTGCTGTCAGAGTTGGGGGAAACGGGAGTCTTTGGAAGAAGCTCCACTTTGAAGAGACTGGTGGGGGTGATTGTGCTGCCAGAGGGAAAAACGCAAAATGCATGCAGTCCCAACACCAATTTCAGCAGGCCACAGAACTCCAAGACGTGGCTGGCGCTTGTGGAGCGGGGCAGCTGTCCCTTCACACAGAAAATCAAGGTGGCCGTTGAGAAGGGAGCCAGTGGAGTGATCATCTATAACTTCCCGGGGACTGGCAACCAGGTGTTTCCCATGACTCATCAGGCGTTTGAAGACACCGTTGTGGTGATGATTGGCAACCTGAAAGGCACAGAGATTCTGCACCTAATTCAGAAGGGCGTTCACGTGACCGTCATGGTTGAGGTGGGGAGAAAACACATCATCTGGATGAATCACTATTTTGTCTCCTTTGTGATTGTCACGACCGCTACTTTAGCGTATTTCGTCTTTTATCATATCCGAAGAGTTTGGGTAGCAAGGAGTCAGAACAGGAGGTGGCAGCGATTAGCAACCAATCTGAAGATGGCATTTGGCCAGCTCGAGCTCCGGGTCCTGAAAGAGAGGGATGAGGAAGTAGGTCCACACGGAGATAGCTGTGTAGTTTGCTTTGAACTCTATAAGCCTAATGATACAGTTCGCGTTCTGACCTGTAAACATTTCTTCCACAAGAATTGCATTGACCCCTGGATTCTAGCCCATGGGACATGCCCCATGTGCAAATGTGACATTCTTAAAGCGTTGGGGATTCAAGTAGATGTTGAAGATGGAAGAGAATCGTTGCAAGTCCTCATGTCAGATGAATTGCCTGGTATCGTATCACCCCGCGAAGAGGAGACAAATAATGAACTTCCTGCTGCCAGAAGGTTAGATAAAGTGACCCATGTGGAGGAGGCGAGGGAGGAGCACCCCACTTCTCCGAATGCCAGCCCGTCTAATGCAGGAGCAGCAGTTTGACCTTCACCTTGACAGTATGATTTTTCAGGAAGTGGATTAAACCTGTTTGTCAAATCAGGTCCTAATACTGACAAGCATTTTGTCTGTTTGAAGTGTGGTTTTGTGTCTTCTTTGGTTACTTTGGTAATTTTCTACATTGTTTCAAGCCCAAAGACAGAAAAAAGAAGGAAAAAAAAAAAAGCCTAGCAGGATTTGTTTGTTTGCCTCTTTCACCTTTGATACTGTACCTTTTTGTCAATGTGTGTCACACCTGTGAGTATGTTTTTTTTCTGTGCCTATACATGCATGTTAACACCAAGGGCAAACTTTTTTTTCCCCCAAGTGTTGGTTGTACATATATTGAGCTCTATTTTAGTAAGAAAATTGCTAATATTATTTGCATGTTCCTTATAATCCAGAAACTATCAATTAAGTTTGAAAAGCATAAATTATCTTTGATGCGCTGGGAAGAGTAAAATTTATCTTTTGAAATTATGTGTGTAGTACAGTATACTAATTTTGAAGTCCATTGTGCTGTTTTTTATTCTTGGCATAAACATTTTGCTGCCTAGAATTTTATTACTCTGACAAACTTCTGCTCAAGCAGTTAGTACATTTTATGTGATCTGCATATGCATATTGATGGCAATATAAATGAGTAAAGTACTAACGCTTTTTAAGTGACCGGCAGATATTTCAGTGCCCAGTATTTCTTATCCTAATTTTTACATGTTCATAACGTGTAGAAAGGCTTAAACGATAAAAAATTCCTATGGTAGTTAATCCTGCTGCGTGTACTTCCTGTATGCTCTACTCTACTACCCAGCTTATTTTTTCCCATTAAATAAAATACTTAAAATATGCGATCATGTGGGAGACAAGTATCGCAGTGTAGAAGTTATTAGTATGACATCTTGGGATTACGTTCAGTTTGCTCACTGTCGTCCCAGCATCTAGTAAGTACAGTGCTGGGCACTCAGTTTTGAGTGGATGAATAATGAGAAACATCTTTTTTACAGTGTAATTATTATGTGTTAACCTGAAAAAAACTGGCCAGTTTATCCCAGTTATACAAAGTAATGGGAACTTAATCCTTAAAATTTTCATCCTGAAGCACTGTGACAAAATAGAAAAAATGACGACTTTTAGCCCAGAATGCATTATTACAATTTAGCACGCATAATTTTAATGATGAGCTTTGAACTCTCCAGGGCTGACAGTGAGATTTGAAAACCTGTGTAGCCCTAGCAAGAGATCTGTTAAGAGGAATTCTGAGTTGCTCAGTGCAAACAATACTGGAATTCAGAGACAGGCAGAAGGGCAGTAGTTGGTTCTAACTACAACTCCAAGAAGACTGTTTAAAGCGGGGAGGGACGCCCATACAAGGCCAGGGAGAACTGGGGCACAGCAAAAAGTGGCCAGGTGGGCAGGTGACCAGGTGGGGGTGAGGCCTGGCTTGGGACATACAGGCTTTTTATACCCAACCCCAGAGAGGTTTCAACTTCATCACAAGAGCTGCTCTTGGAAAGAGCCGCATTAGCATCAATAGGGGAGGATTTAGTAGGAACGTGTTTTTGAGTGTCTTTTTAGTTTACTTTGGGAGAGTAAAGTCATTTCCTGAAGGACCAAGGGTCACAATGAAGAAAGAGTACACTGAGGACCCCGTGAGAGCCCCTCCTGGTGGAATCAGCTCCTAAGCCAAGATAAGCTGTCATTCTCAGACTGGCCACTGGTGGCATCTCTGCCTCGAGGGGCTAAATGGCTCATGGCCGTGGCTGGAGTGACTTCCACTGGTTGCCACGAGAATCATTGGAAGTATGGAAATGAATGCATCTGGTCACATGGCAGTTCCTGCACCCAGGTTTTTACAGCTCTGTGCACTCTTAGCAAATTTGTGTGTGGGCTGCGGGTTCCATGATAGACCTACCGGTAGCACTTGGAGAACTGGCGATTTGCTCTTCACACTAACACTGCCATTGTGTTCTCTGTCCATTCTTTCCCTGCACCCTCGCTGGTTTCTCCTTTCCTTTCTGTCCCTTTTTGTCCCTTTGCTTTGTTCACTGTTGTCAGCCTTAAACCTGACTTACCCTCATGTCTAAGATACTAGTGTGGATGCACTTTTGTAATTAAATGTCTCTCGTTTACCTGGACGTTTCACATTTAACCCAGTGTGCTTGTTGTCTTGATTTGAGAATTTGCAGTGGATGTTCCTGAAAGGGTGGTTAGACTCTGTGTTTGAGGTGGGAAGGAAAGGTCAAGTCGGTGAACTTGGGAACTGTCCCTGCTGAGTGCCTACCATGCAGTTACTTGGCCGTGGACTAAGTGCTGTCTGTAGCTGTTTCCTATGTCAGCAAAAAACAGCAGTTTTAATCCCTGTCTTCAGAATGTTGAAAACAGATCAATAAACCACTTTTACTCGGGGTTTAATAACGGGGACCTGGAGATAGCACTGACATGTCAAATGGTAGGTACTGTTCATTGTGGTAGATTCTTACCCACTCTGTGAGCTGCATGGTTTCCTCTTGTACTTAATGATGCAAATCTCTTGTGCCATAATGATATGGGGCGAGACTGGGAATTATTTTGCTCCTGATACCAGTTTCAGAATGGATTTCCCTGGCATTTCTCCTCGGTATATATTTTTGCAGTCTCTAGTAATAAAATTGGTTCCCCATGCTCACCTCCGGTAGGCAGGGGGTTGATGTTCCTTACAAACATTAAACTTTCTTTTCTTTATTACTGGGATAAATTAGGTTTAATCTTTACTAAAGCGAAGAGGACTCTAAAGTGCTTACCACTGACTGGGTGATGCCGCATGTGAATTCGTGTACACAGTTCCCCGTATAACACTGGTAGTATGTGTGCCTGTCTCTTGCGGTAGAATCATTATCCTGGCATTCGTCCTGTAGAGAGAGGTTGGTCAGCCACAGATTTACAGTGATGGGAGCCTTCAGAGGACATAGCGAACCACGGTCTGGCAGTTCTGACGGTGCTCAAGCTTAGCGTGCACGGGTTTTCCTCCTCTGCGAAGTTGCTAGTGTTTGAAGCAGCACACAGGCATCAAGTGGGGGGAAGGATCGGAGTTTGGAGAGGCATTGAGGTAAACAGAGGAAGGGCTCACCCGCTGCGACGGTGGAAAAGTCACTTTAGTGGCAACTCCAAATTCCTCCTCCATTGTTTGCTATGAGCTCCAGTTTTTGTATTTTAGAGTATTGTAGCATTGTTTATCTGGTTTTGCATTTACCGCATTTTTTTAAATGTTTCATGCTTAGGGATGAAAAATGAGGATTATGTGTTGTTATAGTTACCAACACAGAACTGTCTCATAATGTGTCCCTGGATTTCTAAACCACAAGGTCTTTTGGGGGAGAGGAAAGGGGTAGTGTACTTAAGGAGATGAGCTGTTCCTTATGCGTGGCTGTGAGAGGTGTTCCATTGCAGTCTCTCCACAGAAATCTCCCATTGTCACAGCTACACCACCGGTGGTAACACTTCTCTCCACAGTTATGCTTCCATCTTTGTCCAACCGCCAAGCTCCTGTGTTCCTTTATGATTTCAGCTGCTGACATGACTTTTCCTCACCGGTGATGAGCAAGGTAACCCAGACTTCAAAACTTCTCTACACCTGTAACGTCACCCATTCAGCAGGACACCATTGTTGCCACACAGCAGGGTTTGTCATTTCTGAAAACTTGCCAACCTTCAGCTTCTTTTTGAGAATTCCTTCTCTGAACTCACCTCTCGTTTCCACCACTTGCTCTTTGTGTTCATTCCCGGCAGAGTTCTCCTTGACCAGTCTTTCCCAGCCCTTCCCATCTTCTCCAGCTTCAGCCTAGAATTAGGTGTGAGCCATTTCCCCCTTACTCTAACAAGTGCCTCTGGATGCTTCACCTTCTAGGCCTTTTCAGCAGTGCCATTTGCCTACCCTGAGTCGTCTCTGCTGATTTCCACTAGATCTTTACTTCAATCTATAAATCCTTTATTAATCTCTTAACTCTTTTTATTATTATTATTCCCCATAGAGTAGTACTTCTCAGCCTGGACCGCTTGTTAGAATCACCTGGAGAGCTTTTCAAAATGCTCAGGGCCCAAGGCTGCATCCAAGCCCTCTGGGCAGGGACCTAGGCGTGTTTTAGTTCCCTAGGTAGTTCCCTTGTGCGGACAGAGTTGAGGCCCACTGCCAGAAGGTGTTCCAAAGAGTCTTTACGTTAGTCAAATCCCCAAGTTCACCCGCTGCTTCCTTCAGATTGACTTGTTTTCACTTGATTGAAAAAATTTAGGTAGAAATAGAAACATCAAATTATAAAGGGTTAAATTTCATGGAAAGGAATTGATAAAGGCTCCTTGGAGTATGGAAGACTGGATTTCAGCTGAAGAAGCAAGGAACACTTAAAGAAGGAAGTCACATTTGAAAGGAAACTCCACCAGGTTGGGAAGAAGGGCATTCTAACAGAGGGAACAGTGTGAACAACAGTGTTTTATGAGGAAGGTTTGAGTGTCACGTAGAATTTGGGTTAAGGCCCTTGAAAATGAAGACAGGGAATTCCAGGGAATTACTATTGCAGTAATCCAGGTGTGATGAAAATAGGTGAAAATAGGAATGAACGGAGTAGTAGGTAAATTGGGTGAGATGAATATCAGGTGGGTCACCTCCAAGATACGTTCTTTGAGGACTTTATTTGCTGATACGAATTTCGTACTTCATTTTTTAATGACCAGGGTCACACTGGTTTCAAAACTGGCCTTTGCCCATAATCTTCATCTTCAGTTTGTCTCCAGTTCGACAACACACAGTGGATACAGAAGAGGGGTTACAGCGGGTGGAGGACTTGAGGAAGTATGAGAGTCAAGGGTGACTCCTGTCACCTGGCTTGGGCTCGTGGGTGATAGTGATGTCACTCGGGCAGGTCGACGGTAGAGTCAGGTGAAGCAGGAATAGAAGAGGAATTCACATTTTGAGTATGCTGAATTTGAGGAACCCAAAGAATTTATAGGTGGTGTGCACTACGTAGCTGAAACTATAAGTCTGTACTAATTAAATGAGAGAAATGTGACAGTAGAGCAAAAGGCATGAGACGTTGTACGTACTCAATTGTGGGGACTTATTAACAAAAGAATTAACCCACTGTTTATTTTTACATCAGTGGTGACTTAGTATCATGTAAAATGTAATGTTGCTATATTACACCTCCTGACTTTGTGGGATCCCCATTTACAGTGCTGTATGACTCAAAATCCTTAGCCTGAGTGAAGCCGGTGATTGTGACAGGGGTGGTGATGGTGGTAGTGACGATAACAGCTACAGTCCACTAGGGTGCTGTCAGGTGCCCTTAACAGGTAGAAACTCATTGAAACCGAATAATTCTGTACAGCTGGCATTGTGAATGTCCCCATTCCTTAGATGAGGAAGCTGAGACCATGAGAGACTAACTTGTCCAAAATTAAACAGTCAGTATGCGGTAGAGCCTTACTGAACTTGGTCTGGTTCCACTGCACCTGATCTTAACCACTGAACAACAATTAACTTGAGAAGCTAATTTTTAGGTAAAGGAGTACGTGTAAAAATGAGTCCAAGTTTTGAGTACTTAAGGGGTTGGGCCTTGGAAGAAAAATGTCAATTAAAGGCATTGGAAGTACTCGCAGGACGGTGGTTGAAGTGACAGCTCATGAGATCTGCCCATAATTAGGGAAGGGAAAGGGGTTTGGGTGGGTGAGGGTATGGGCCGGGTGTATCTGACTGAGCGGAAAAACGAAAATTGAGCTCTAGGTAATGGATGCTTCCGTTTAGGAAGTGCTGATTCTGGAATTGGTCATTCTCTCATATAAAACATGATTATGTAATCTGAGTGGTTTTACGTAGCCTTCCTTTCTGCTGAGGTTTAAAAGGGGTAAAACATAATTTTTATACTTCCCCTAAGACCTGATATCAGTTCGTTTTGAAAGTTCAGATGTAAGAAGCGCAGTTGCCTACTGAAAAGAATGCCATGCATGGCCTTACGTCAGGTGGCCGGCGTTCGTGTCCTCTCCCCGAGGCACAGCGCCTCAGGGCAATGGCCTGGGACCTGCAGCAGTAGCGTCACCTGAACTTGTTGGACATGCACCTTGCCCGGCTGCAGACCTCTGGAGTCAGGAACCCTGGGGGCCTGTACGTCTATTCTAACCAGTCCTCCCGCTGATTCACTTGGTCAGTCAGGTTGAAGACACTCGGCTGTCTCAGAGTCCGTTCATTTCAAGACAAGGATGCATCACACAGTTGCAATCAGAAGAAGTATAAATGAAGGTAATGGTGGCGTCTGGAGCACCGCACGAAGCACAGTTGCTATTATTACCCTAAGTTGTTCCGCCACTTTTAGGCACATTCCCCATGTCCAGGTGCTGTCTGGCTTATGCATGACTTGTCCGTGTACATGCTGGTTCCTTTCCTTGCCCAGTTCTGGTTTCCCTACCACCACTATCCGGTGTGAAGGGAATTGTGAGAAAGTGGACAGATTTTAGACAATTTATGAATTCCAAAGTAGGATAGAAAACAACCCGAAAAGGCCTCTTCTGTGTTAATAGCAGCATTACTTCTGTAACTAGAATTACTGTGTTTCATTTCACGTTGATTTTACCCATATGTCAAATTCAGTGATTCATCATTTCATTCATTCATTCATTCATTCATTCATTCATTCATTCAACAAATGCTTATTGCCCTGGAAATGGGTGAACCATCCAAACTCATTGCCCTCATCGAGCTTACTTTCTAGTGGGAAGAAATGAAAAGAAATATATACTATGTTAAGTAGTTACAATTGTGGGAAAAAAAGAAAACAGAAATATAGGTTGGGAACTGTAGGAGGCAGAGTTGGCAGTTTTCTATAGAGCAGCCTTCACCAACACGATAGACAAAAACCTGAAAGGAATGAGGGGCCTACACTAGATCACCCGCAGAAAATGTGGTCATGCGCAAAGGAAAGCCTCCAGGTAGGGAGAGGGTATTGTCATCTGCGAAATGTTAACCTGGGTGGTTGAATGGTGGTAACCGCCATGAAATTCTTGAAGAACGATCTTAGGAAGAATTTACATTGTCTTTCTTATGACAATGGTTAGAAGTAGGTGAGAGAATGACAGCTATAGAGAAAGTGTTGCCACCTGGAAACAAAGAACTTTCCAGTAGTTAGTCCTGCCCATAAACAGGTTATTGCCTCAGGGAGCCGAGAGTTTTTCATCCCTAAAGGAGTCTGATGTTGTTTGGATGCTATTTTTTTAAATTATTTTTTCAGTTACAGTTGACACTCAGTAATATTTTACATTAGTATCACGTATACAGCATAGTGGTTAGACATTGATATAGTTTATGCAGTGATTCCCCCCAATTAGTCTAGTCCCCACCTGGCACTATACATAGTTATTACATATCAGACTATATTCCCTATGCTATACCCTATACCCCCATGACTGCTTTGTAACTGCCCATTTGTATTTCTTAATCCCTTCACATTCTTCACCCAGCTGTCATTTTAATGGTGGTGATGGTGAGGAAATATGAGCTCTGGGAGGGTGATTGGATTTATACCTTTGAAATCTGGCACAACCCTGAAAATCAGATCCTGGGATTAAAAAACATTGCTATTCCACACATAGTTGCCATCTGGTGGAAAAATAAATAACTACAAGGTATAAACTGCAAAATGCATTCAACAGATATTTACTGAGACCCACTATATGTGGCTGGAAAATGATGTAGTCAACATGGTTTGGGCTCATTTTTCTTTGACTTAACATAATGTTTGCTTTTAAGATGGATTTACTTTCCAGAAATTTCATCTTTTTCATTTTCATTTGGAACTTTGTTTCTCCGCTGTAAAAGCTCTTGGCTAATCAAGAGAAAGTAAGTTGTTATCTCGCAGATTCATCTTCTATAAATCTAGAATTTGAAAGGGTAGTGGCTCATTCTCTGGTATTCTGATAGTATTGTGGAAAATAAAATGATTTGATTTTTAGAACTATATTTTCTCCCAACTTCTGTGTCAACATTAGTACATCACCCATCTTAAAGAAAAGTTTCTTGACATATTGTATCGCCAGCAAAGGACCCGTGTTTATTGTTTTCCAGTCCATTGTGGATCATTTTGTAAACGCAAAGTCATGTGTTTGACATATTGTGACATGCATAACAAAAATAATTTGGATTTAATGGAGGAGCAGATATGTGAAAGTCTAGAGGAAAATAGTATTAATCGTAGAATCTAGGTTGGAGGTGTATGTCAATAACAGATTGTTCGCTATCAGTTTTTTTCTGATTTCTTCAAATTTGGTAAATAAAAGAATGGGATTTGTTAAATCAGTGATTTCCAAACCACTGTAAACTTTTTTCAGTTTTCCTGTATGTTTGAACATTTGTATAACTAAATGTTGGCATGAAATTATGCTTTTGGATGTCATGGCAACGTCGCATCACTCAGTCTCTAAAATCTTTCTCTACTCTGTACTTGTTAAGGGGCAGGTGACAATTCGTGTACTGGCATGCATCCGTGGGTCACATTTAGCATAACACGGACTAAAAACTTGTCTTACTATATTATGTAATACTTTAAAAATTGCATTGAGCAAGTGATATTGAGCAAGTGATATCACCCCTTTCCACTGGTGAGGAAACTGACCCAGAATGGTTCAGAACCTTTCGGCTTGTGTCACACCTTGAACACTCAGGTTTGACTCCCTCTGATTTTTGTCCCATCGTTTCCCAGCTGATGAGACTGACATGGAAATGAAGGTGACACGAACAGAATTACACCATTGGAGTTGGAATATTGGAGAGCTGTTAAGGCAGGAGCATAATTTGTTCCATGTAATCAAGATAAATCATGTTAAGGATTCACTGAACATTAGATATTATGAGACTCCAACAGTAACCCACCTAAGTTTTTAAATTTTATTTTCTATATTATCATAATGGGGGTGGGGAGAGAACTTTCCTTCACAGAATAGGCGGAACAAGGTAGCCCTGCCCAGGAACGGTCAGACTTTTCTGTTACACCGTGAAATGTTGAATGAAACAGGGGCAGGGGGAGGCGAAGGACGGGAAGAGGTGGTGTCTTCTTTTCCTTTGAAGGCAAATAGACACTTACTTTAGAAATTCACGTTTACCGTGCCATGGCTCCCTTTTCCACTGTGAATGCGATTTTTCTTCTCTTTCAGGGTCTCAATCTAAGTGTCACACAGATTGGTAGCCCCACTAGGGTCCACTGTTCTTAATTCTCTGTTTATATTTGTGCTCAGAGTGAGTGGGTTGGTAACTTCTATAGTTACAGGGTTAAAGAGAATGTGCCATCAGTTTAGGGAGATTTAAGCTAATCAGTGGGTTGGAAAATACCTAAAAACGAAGACTAAGAGGATCTGCTATTCGCTGAGAATAGGAGAAAAAAAGTTTTATAAAAACTTTCTAATTTTGATATGACAGTGGAGATAGCATGCATATATATATTTTTAAGAATAGTTCATACTTTTCAAATCATGTTTATGTTTGGATATAAAAATATCTGAGTTCTTACCAAAGAAAACATTAGAAGACTTGATAGTTTGGGACTCTCAGATTTGCTTAAGGTCTTTAGATTTTCTTTAGGGGATTTAGATGAGTTATAAGGCAGGGTCTTTGGAGAATACCTGCCTCTTAGTGTACAGATAAAGTGTACATACCTAAATTTATTATTTAAATAACATTTCTTTTTTGCTATCAGTTTTAAGTTACGATTTCTTCACATTTGATAAGGGAATAGGATTGGTTCAATTAGTGGTTTCCAAACCTTTGGAATTTATGGATCAATAAAAAAACACAGAGAATGTAATAAATATATAGTATATTTTATGTGAATGTAATAAAAAAGTATAGCCCCTTTTAAGTTTTTTGCTTTTTGTTGTTTTTTTTTTTTGGCCAAGAAAGATCATTAACTATTATAACCAAAAAAGTAACCCTCAATTTACTATTAATATTATATTATTATACACAGAAATGACTTGTTGGACTTAACAGTTTCTATTAAAATATT
Organism: Rhinolophus ferrumequinum; assembly: GCF_004115265.2. Classification (NCBI taxonomy): domain Eukaryota; kingdom Metazoa; phylum Chordata; class Mammalia; order Chiroptera; family Rhinolophidae; genus Rhinolophus; species Rhinolophus ferrumequinum. The sequence goes on from NC_046309.1 coordinate 21,578,004, forward strand.
GAATTAATTTATCTTTGTCATTACTTTGCAGTCTTTTTATTCCTTTTTTGAGTCAGACCAAAAGCTTTATTGAAAGACGAGGGGAGCCAAGCCTCCCTACCCCACGGTGCAGGCAGGCGGTATTGGCCTCAGGCTTGGGGCATCTGGGCGTCTGCAGCCGGAGAGCTACTTTGCAATCTTAATGTTAATGTCTTTACATTGAATCAGTGAAGACTTCTTCGTACACTGCTCAAAACACCGTCGTTTGATTTCAATAACTTTCCAAAGTTCATTGTTAATGTAAGGACCTATTGATTTCCTTTAAAATTTGGGTATCTAATGATAGCAGACCTTGCAGAAGCTTTAAAGGCATGGTTCTAATGAAATTCACAATCTAAGCAGGGGAGAGATACAAGGATGCTGTACGGAAGGTGCTATGACAGGAGGACAGGAATGTTTACTGCCTTGGGAGAGAGTGGGGATGTGCTAAGAAGACTTGGAATTAGGAAACGGCATCAAGCCATGGGGAGCTGCACAGAGGAGGTTGGGAATTACAGGAGTACAGTCCACCTCCCAGTGCTGCTCAGCCCATCCACTCCTTGCCCTGTCTAGCTCACTTTAATGAGCCATAAGTGGATAAATCGCCAAACTTGATGGCTTGGTGGTGAAGAGGGAGGGCTCTGGAGCAAGACGCTCTGGACTCCCGTTTTCGCTCCTCCACGTCTGGCTGAGTGACTTGGAGCATTTGTCTTTACGTCTCCATGCTCTTGTTTTTTACCTTTAAGATAGATACTAACACCTACTTTCTGTGGTTGTGAGGGTTAATACATGGAAAGCCCCTAAAATAAATTTTAGCTATTTTCAAAATGCAGTTTTTATCAGGCTACTCGGACTTAAATGTTTGGATGATGTTCCTTGCTCGCGGTAAAGACCAGATGCCCTCCCAGGGCTTCACCAAAGCCTGATTCTCCTCTCCAGCCTCCTCTCATACCCCTGTACTCGTGGTCTCTTCACGGCATCCCAAGGAGCCTTTCTCAAACCCACTTAGACCAGCTGCGTTCCCCTCAACCACACTCCCTTGGTCTCCCCTCATGTCCAAACTAATTTCTCTAGGTCTTCAGGTCTCCACTCACCTCCTCAGGAAGCCTTTCATAACCTCCTGCGCTAGATTCAAAACCTTGTTCCAAATTCTCCTGGCTCCGTAAGTTCTCAGTAGTGTTCAGCAGGCCACAGTCATTTCAGTACGTGTGGCTGTTTCCTCCACTATGTGCCCTGTGAAGGCTGCAAACTCATGTCATTCTGCTCACCAGCCCTGAGCACATTGCCCAGCACATAGTATGTTTTGATAAATATTAATATTTATGGAAAAAATGGATGAGGCATAGGAAAGGAAACCTGTGGAGAGTGCTGAGGGCTAAACAAATGTTCCCCTTTATTAGAACAGAAAATATGTTCCCAAAGCAAAGGAAGAGAAGCCTGGACAGTTAGGTTGGGGGAGACTTGGATGGGTAGAGAGACTGGCACAATACCAACAGGGCATCCACTGACTGGCGTGCGGCGTGCAAAGTAACCTGCTAAGAAATACTGTGTTTCTACTAGAAAACTAGGAATTATTTGATAGTTAGTGGGTATAAATTCATCATTGTTGCAAAGCTTCACAAATAGATAACACCCAAAAAAATAGTTTAAAAAATCTATTATTGTGTCTCTATGGACAGCATAGATTATGAGAATTATTACAGTGTTTTATTTGGCATTATTAAGGAGAAAAAGGCATCTCTTATAAGTGGGGCTCTTGTACTTTCTCAGCGCTTTCCTGGCTGAACACAGGCTGGCAGCCTTCCCAGGAACCATCTCAGAGACAGCCACAATGATTTGGCAAGCAGACAATGTTTTTCTCCTCATTATACAATCCTTTTGAATCACAGAAGCAACGCACAGTTCAGATCAAAAGCAATGCGTGAACAATAGGTATTTCTGTGCAAACGTACATGTGAAGTCTTATTTGGACAGGTGAGCGGACTTCCTTCTTGCACCCATAGTTTCTTGTTGCAGTCCTCACATTTCAATTTTGTCATTAGTTGACCATGACTTTGTTAAGATATTTCACTGACTTCTTTGGTGTAAAAGCTGAGCAGGTGAACAGAAAGGGGACAGTTGGCAGTGCCCAGATTGAGGACCTATGTACAAGTTCAAACTCACTGAAATGTGGAGCAATGTAACACACATGGGTATGTTATACTTTTATGATGTCAAGTCCCTGACCCCCACACTGAATCGGTTTGTGGTATTTAGTGGCATTTTCAGAACATATGGCTGCCAGGCGTGAACCCTGGTGAGAGTGGGGGCAGTGGGGTGGGGAGTGGAGAGAAGAATAAGTAAAAGAATGTTACTTTTGGATTCCAAAGGCAAGGATTCAGTCTCTACGCATCCAAAAAGTTTGTGACCTTGGACCAGCCACTTCTCAGCCCAAACCATTTAATCTGTAAAACAGAAAATGGAGAAGGCACAGGACGAGTGTAAGGACAAAAGGAGGAAATGTGGGAAGAGCTCTAGAAAGAATACCTGCTCATCAGTGGGTTTGTGGATACACTGAGTTCCTGTGGCAACTTCACCAGCAGTATAGTGCCCTGTCAGATGCATGCCAGACGGAATTTCACGGAGATCCCAGGGCCAAGAGCAGAAACCTGGGGTATGTGCGCCCCAGCCTGGAGACCAGCTCTAGGACCAGTTTCTGCCTGTGGCCGCACTTTACCTGCCTGTAATTTCATTACTGTGAAAGGCTGTAGGAGTAAGATATCTGATATCTAGTGAGACTCAGTCCATCCTTAATAGTTTCATACCTGACACCTGAAAAATTACTTTTAGTTTCTGTAGGAACAGCACAAATTATGGGAATGAGACAATATTGTGTTTTTTAGGCAATACATTTTATTTTCCTCATCAAAGTACTTTCTTCTGGGACATCACTCATTATGCTTCCTTCTCTCTGAGATGTCTTTCCTTCTCCCATTCATATGGACAAGGTCCACGTCTTGTACTTCTTTCTTACGTATGCATGCGTATGATTGAAATGCAGTCAACTTTACTGGTCAGTTATTTAGATCATGCAAGTGCATGGATGGAGAAGTGAAATTATTATTTGACCATCCAAACCATTCATTCCCTCCTCATTTACTCAGTCAGTGGATATTTTCAAAGTGTGTGCTCTGTGCTTGGCCTGGTGCTAGGTGCTACAGGTACAGTGGGGGAATGAAACAGCCTTCGGCTTCATGGAACGTGCTCTATAGTTAGTAAGAAAACAAGCTACTAATAGAATTTTTACTTAATTATTACGGTTACCGTATGCTAAGTAAAGGGAAAAATACACACAGACAACACAGGTTCTGGCTGACTCAAGGTGATGGGGAAGGAATCTCTGAGACAGATCTATTGAGTGGGGATCAGAAGAGTTGCTAGGAGACACTCTTAGATAGTGACATGGACAGTGTGTGTTTTTGAAAGAAGGCCAGTGGACCTGGGGCCTGGAGATTGAGTGACAGAGAATAACTAGTGATGAAACCAGAGAGGTGGCTTGAGGCCTCGCTTGTGATTTTGGTGGAAAGTCTGTGAATAATTTTTAAACTGGAAAAGGATTGAAATGGCCATATTTTTTTTATACAAAGAAATATAGTTTGACACCAACGAAGAGCATATGTTGAGGAAAATGACAGTTGTAGTGGGGTGGCTGACAGGAAAGCTTCTGAGGCAGGAGTACTGGTTAACAGGCTGTTCCTCCTGAGTTTCAGTGAGGGGCATGAAGAAGGATTTGAGAGGAATTAGGCGGTAGAATCAGCAGGACTTGGTGACATGTTGTGTGTTGGGAAAAATAACATGGAGGAGATGGAGGAGCCGAGAACCGATGTAGATATGACGTTCACTGAAGCAGGCAGGCAGGAGGGAAAGCAAATAGTTGGAAATGTCGGGAATTCCAGTTGGGGCTTGTTCAGTTCAGCGAGACATGGAAGGACAACTGGGGGTGAAGCTTGAGACTAGGCAGGGTTGGGAGTACTTGTGGCCTGGAGAGCTCCAAGCCGATGTGGTGGGGTACAGCATGGGATGCTAAAGAGAACACAGGTAGGAAAGGTGGCTTTCTTTTCTCTGCTCCACCAAAGGCCAGGAGAACTGTTCTTCATTCCTGCTTTCAGATCATTGGACGTCCTCCCTCAGGTAAAGTGTCATGGCTTTCGACTTATTTGGTTTCTGAGTATTTATCAATCTGCTGGGCACTCTCCCACAGTCCTCTGTGTCTGTCACAGGAAACCTGTGAGCCAGATGCCTATCTAATCCTCTTCTGAAGCCTTAATGAATTCAGTGTCTGGAGATAGTCATTACTTTTTCTCCACACAAAAAGAGCTCTGTATGGAGCGCTTCCTGTGTGTGGGTTAGGCTCTGTAGTGGGCACTGGATTTACTAGCAAACCGGCGACTCTGCTCTGCTGGCACTTACTTTCTATTTTAGAGAGACAAACAAGAAAAACGTGTCTGGTGCAGCAAGGTAAGAGGCTAAGGGACCAAATAGAAACAATAAAGCTTTTTGCAGGGAAAAAAAAAAGGTAAGAAAGATGAATTTGGGAGGGGGACAGAGCTTCTTCTGGGTAAATGACGGTGCTGAGACCCAAATGAAGGAAGACAGTAAGCCATGTGGCTTGAGGAATGTATTTATTGCTGTGTAACCTTGTCCCAAAGTTCGCAACGTGAAACAAATCCATACTGCCTGACCGTTCCTCAGGCTTAGGGATCTGGGAGTAGTTTAACGGGATGTTTCTGCTTTGGGTTTCTCGTCAAGAACTTGTCATCAGGCTGACAGCTGAGACTGTCGTCCTCTCAGGGACCATTTGGGACAGAAGAATTTGCTTTCTAGCCTAGTCACGTGGTTCTTGGCAGACCTTAGTTCATGGAGGGCTGTTAGACCCAGGGCCTCAGCTGTTTGCCTCATGGGAAGCACCTGCTTCCCCAGGGACAAGTGATGAGAGAGAGGAGAGAACACCATAGTCTTTTATAAAACTAATTTCAAGACGTGACACACCGTCATCATTTTCTGTCATCTAGTCCTTAAACTGCCTCTTCTTACTGACTTGCCGCCCCCATTGCCTACATGTAATTTCCCAGCCCAGCTTTTGTCTTCCTCTCTCTCGTTTCCTTTTTCCATTTGAGCTTCCTAAAAGAACACTGTATGTTTGCTCTCTTAACGTTATTGCAACTTGTCCTCTTCTCCTTCCTGCCGATTGGCTGCCAGTCTTCACCACTCCCCTAACTCTTCTCTGCCAAAGTTGGCCTAGTGGTGATAAAGACCAATCAGTTCTCTTCTTACTTTAGTTCATTTCTGTTGTAGCACTGATATTCTCTCTCTCTCTCTCTCTCTCTCTCTCTCTCTCTCTCTCTCTCTCTCTCTCTCGGTATTCCTCCTCTTGACTGCTAATATGCTATATTTTTCCTTCTATTCTGACACCACCAGCCTCCCCTGCATCCAGTTCTGTCAACCATCTAAATGTAGGTGTTTCCTAGTTCTTGACTCTCTTTATTTTTTCTTTTTACTGTACTTTGTCTTCAAAGCTGACCTCTACCAAAACTAAATTATCCATGACCCACCACCATACACAAACATCAAACACACACACAAGCACACACAAATATGTTGTTACACCTGTATTATTTAGTTCTTTATTTTTGGTCAGTGGAATTCAGGTACTCCAGTAAAAAACTGAATCATAATATTTTTTCCTGCTTTACATCCACATTCTGTAAATCACCAAGATATGTTAACTGTCTCCCAGTTCACTCTTGTGCTTCTACCTTGTCTGGGAACTCCGCCCTAGATTTGTCCCTTGTTATTTTTCACCTGGTGTGGTGTATTCCCCTGATAACTGATATCTCAGCCTCTGCTCTGACCAGCTGCCGTCCACCTTTGATGCTACAGCACCACCAGTTCTTTGTCTGCGTGATGCTCTTCAATACGGCCGCACCTGGGCCCCTGCCATCACTGATTTCCAGATGTGAGAGAACGCTCAGATTTCATGCCAGGCAGTGCATTTTGCCATCTGGCCTCTGGCCCAACTTTCGCTGCCCTTACCCTTACATTTAAGGCGCCTGTGCTATGAAAATTCTAATTTCCTTCAAAAGGTCATGCTGTGGAATGCCGCTGTGCTTATTCCGGCTGCTGTTTTCTTTTCCTGAAATGTGTTTTACTTTCCCTTCACCCCGCACTCTGCCCATAGGTCCAGTCAAACTGTGGGTCCCTCACCTGTCCTGTGTCTTCCTCCTCCCCCCACAGAGTTAATAACTTTCTTTCTCTCGCTTTTCCTCCCTTTGCCTATGTTTCTGTTGTTGCTCTTACCTGATTATATTTTATTGTTTATCCTGTCTCGCTCCAGTAGTGTAAGCTGTTTGAGGGCAGGGTCTTAGGGGCCTTCATCTTTGTGCCTCTAACACTTAGCAAAATGCTTGACACACTGTTAACACTTAGTAAATGTCAATTAAAGAACATGCAGTTGGACTGCATTAGAATGGCTTCAGGTATGGTTTCATAGAGGAGATGAAGACGCCCAAAACGTAAGTTCACTAGTGTCTGTGCTTCAAAAATGTGGTTTGGTTATTTGGTGGAATTTAGGCAGAAGAAGTTGGAAAAAATAAAACACCTACCAACTTAGAGTATTAACGTAAATATCAAGTGATGAAAACTGTTTCTGAAGCCAGTCTTAAGATATTTATGTTGCACTTAAAAAATATCTTGCCATTCCAGCTTTTATACACAGTTACCAAATCTTTAAGAGTTATTTGTTTCAACTTCTAATATTTTTTCCATGGAAATAACTTGACATACAACGTTTTAGTGTTTCTGTGTCAGGGGGCAGTCTGGAGCCAGAAGCCACACGCTAATTGAACCTAGAAAATTTAATATAAACCATGAGGGACTGGCTACAATGGGTAAGGAAAACTAAAGAATAGCAGAATAACAGGTGTAGGGAACAGAGCACCCAAGAAACGAACTCACCTGGAAGAGGGTCTCACTCTTCCATCTCCAAGGCTGGAATCCAGACCTCATTGGGGAAGATGTGGCCGTGTCCTACAGAATGGCACAGAAGTGCCACATCAGGGGGACTCTCAGGAAACCTGCCTTCCAGGATGTTGGAAGGGAGTTGCATAGGAAGGTGTTGCACTGCAGAACTCACTGGGAATCTGGGGGGCCGGGGGGGTGCAGTTCAAAGGCACCATCAGGGGTCTGGAGAGAAGCAGCCCCGTGAGTTGGTGCCATGAGCCTCCAGGTAAGAAGAGAACCTGGAAGAAGAACACTTCTCCCCTCCAGCAGCCTCTGAAATTGTCCTAGGTGGCAGAAGCAGAGCAGTGGGAAGGTCGTGACAACAGGCAGTGAGTGGACTGATAATGGCACGTTCGTCCCCTTTGACTACTTGAGCTTTCATATGTTCCCAATTAAGATACAGTTACCACAGAAATGAGAAAAATGTGTATCATTGATCTTAAATTCTAGTGCCCAATGAGAGTAGGGCAGTTAGATGAAGATAAGAAAGAAGGAGATGCAGCCTCCCTCTGTGTTCAGAAGGAGTTAATGGCATTCGTAGACAAAATACATTGTTAAATACCTTAATTTCAGTTTTCTTGGTTTCGGTATAGTATTAAAAACTCCATTATTGTATCTGTAACTTAAGAAGGAGTTAGTTGTGGCTTAGAAACATAGAAAATGAGAAAGTCTTTCCCATCGTAAGTCACGGAGCCACGGCTGGTAAAGAGCGAGGGGAAGCCCTGCATGGGTGTGTGGTTCACGTTCCCCTGATTCCGTATGTTCGTCAGGCAACCAACACGTTTGAGAATCCGCAATCCTCTGTATGTTAGGCAAAGATGGCAAGCGAGCGTTTCTGTGAATGACGCTGAAAGGGGAGCTAGAAAGTGATGGGGAAGTGGTTTGGGCTCCGGCAGCAGAGCACGGCGGTCAGCGGGCCACTTTGTGCAGAGCCAGCTTGTACACGTGCTGTGGCCCACATGCTGGCAGCCACAGGAGTGGGGTCAGAACTGGGGAGGACCTCCTTGCTCTGAGTCAGTCCTTGGGGTAAAAGTTGACAGGAATTTTTGTCGTATCGTTTAATAACGGATGTGACTTATGGAGGCTGCGTTAAATAGCCCCGCAGCGTCTTCTGGAAGAAGTTTTTGTCATTGCAGAAAGAAAATGCAGGAATAAAAGCATTCTCATATGACCCCCTGGAGGATTCTTAGGAATATTGATAACAGAATAGATACTTAATGAAGCTTGACCGAAATCTGTTGATATTTGGTTCTGTCACTTAGGAGAAAGGAGAGATTTAAGGCCATCTGATGTCTCTTACATAATAGGACCTTTTGACTTAAGGCCCGTCTCTTCCTCCCCATTTTATGAGCATCTCTCTGTGTGGTTATTGTTGTTTATGTTTTGTTTTTTACCTGGACTTAGGGGACAACTAGAAGTTTCTTAAAGATTTTGCTTTTCTGTCATGCATTCTTCCTACCTCTGGAAATGTGTGAGAAGTTAGGGGACTGTTGAAATCAGGCATGGGGATGGCTGCACCCTAACCCCCCGGCTGTGGACCGATGGGACAGTGATGCGTGATGGGTATTGACTTGGACTCTGGACTTACCACACTATTGGCCGTCAGGTTCTTGCTCAAGCAATAGGGGGACCTTATCCCTGCTGCAGAACTAGCCAGGACACCCAAGTGCACATAGGGAATTTGGGTTCATATCTACAATTACTTCCTTAAGCAATTCTTAAAGGATTCAGTTGGCAGAGATGCCCAGGACCTTTGGGCGGGGGGGGCGGCGGGGGCGTGTAGGTCAAGATTGGTCATCTTCAGGTTCCTCAACACTAATTACTGTCTCTCCTTGACATTTCAACATTTTAGAGAGACTATTATGTCATTAGTTACCATGTATTATAAAATATTTGAATTATTGTATATAAAATTTGGTGTTACAACTCCAGTTAAAAGCAAGCAATGTAATTGTCCCTGCTTAATTATAAATGAGTTTTTGTTTCTTTGTGTTTTTTTTTTGTTTGTTTGTGTGTGTGTTCCAGGTTTTTCTGAAGAGTGATCGAGTGGCCAGAATGGTTCAGAGTGGAGGATGTTCCGCTAATGACTTCAGAGAGGTGTTTAAGAAGAACATAGAAAAACGTGTGCGGAGTTTGCCAGAAATTGATGGCTTGAGCAAAGAGACAGTGCTGAGCTCGTGGATAGCCAAATATGACGCCATTTACAGGGGTGAAGAGGACTTGTGCAAACAACCAAACAGAATGTCCTTAAGTGCTGTGTCTGAACTTATTCTGAGCAAGGAACAGCTCTACGAAATGTTTCAGCAGATTCTGGGTATTAAGAAACTAGAGCACCAACTCCTCTATAATGCATGTCAGGTAAGTGGTCCGCAGTGTTTCCCATTTCCCCGCCTGACTTAGAATGAATATCAGTGTTTATAAGCCTATGAAGATATACATTACTTTCTGTAATCACTTTGGTTGAAAAGTTGAGTGAAATTGAATTTTAGTAAATCAGATAGTGATATTTGAAAGAAGGTTTGAGAAGAATTATTAGAGGGAGAAGAATATCAGTAAATAATTGTTCCCATATGCCCTATTTTAGGATATCAAATTTGTGCCTATTGAGTATACATGGGGCATGCCCCAAATAGGAAAATGGAAATCAGCTTATCTGTAGAAGCTTGGCAATTTATAATAAACAGGTATTCCTTGGTGCATAATATTTTTTCATAAAGACATGCTGGTCTTCTGAATTTTATGGAAGTAACTGAAATGTCAGATTTTTTTTTTAACCTAGGCAGATAGAAATTAATTGAAGATGATTGCTAAACTGCATAATTTAAAGAGATGACAGAGAATAATATATTTTCTTTTCCCTTTTCATTCAAATCATACATAGGAAAAAACTGAATAAAATATCATGTTTGTTCCACGTCTTTCATCTTTAGACTCTATGATTTGTCTAATAATGTATTCCTTCCATATTTGCATTTTGTTTGCTTGTTTTAGAGATATAAATTATTTCTCTACACCCTAATATACGCTTTAAATTGACAAAATTCTAGCATTTAAAAGTTTATCAGTTCATTAAGGGATTCACTTCTATAATGTCCATATGTTTACATGTATTTTTAATCTTTTGCAGATCTACTTGTCTTAGTTTTGGAATTCTAACCATGTCATTTACTTTGCATTAATAATTTGTGGATGATTTAAGATGAATAAATTAACAGAGTCATTTAATAGTAAAGCAACATGGCCCTTTAATCCTGTGAAAGATGTCTGCATTCACCGTAATTGTTTTTACTGTGTTATTAAACCAGTTGGTGGATGACTGTAAAACCAAAATCTTCTGTTTTAAAAGATACATGTAACTGGGTCTTTGTATTTTGAATGAAACGATAGCTCACTTGTACAGTTAAATATTGATGAACATAATTTAGTAGTAAAATTCAGACGTTTAATAGATCTTTATTATTTATTCAAGTCAAAACCTTGCAAGGTGTTGGGGAAATCAAGCTGAGCAAAATAAAATATTCGTTCTCCATATGCCGACATCTAATAGAGCAGATAACCTCTAGAATGAGTTATTATGTATGCGCTAGAGTTTATACTGGATGTTACAGGGTCATGAAGCAAATTCCTGTGGACCTGTGCATTTGTTTCTTAACTCCCAATATTTTAAAATTATCCATTGCTTGCTTTTTAAGATTGCGTCTACAGCAAGGGTGTGCCAGTGCCCTGATTCTGCCCCCTATGACTTGAAACATACTTTTAAGTCAAATCTGTTTTATAATAACAGATTTGTTTATTTTTCATCTTAGTGCTGTCAGTATTTGCCTCACATATTTTGATGCTCTGTTAGGTTTGTATGCATTTAGAATATGTCTTTTTGTGGCACTAACTCCTTTATCATGATATAAAGTCCCTCTTCTTTTTTCTGAAGTCTACTTTGTCTTAAACCGAGATCATTGCTCCAGCTTTCTTTCGGTTAGGATTATCATGGTATGTCTTTCTCCATCTGTTCACTTTTAACCTAATGGATTCTTTATGTTTAACGTGGGTTTCTTGTAGAGAACATATAATTTCATCTTTTTTTTTTTTCAATCCAATCTGACAATCTCTTGTCTTTTAATGGGTACATTTAGACTCTTCATATTTAAATTGATATATCAATGCTTGGATTATGTTCTGCAGCCTTTGTGGTGTCACTTTCCTGCATTTGTTCTTTTCCCCCCACACCCCCTTCCTCTGGCTTCTCTAATTTTAATTGAACATTTTATATGATTCCATTTGATACCCTCTTTTGATGTGCTACTTATACTTGCTTTTTAAAAATTTACTTAGTGGCTGACCGAAGGTTTACAATATACATTTTTAAATAATCTAAGTCTACCTTCAAATAACACTATAAGGGTGTAAGTGTAATGCGACTGCCCCATAATAGAGAACCCCTAATTCCTCCCTCCCGTTCCTGTGGCGTTTCTGTCATTTGTTTCCACTGACATTTCTGTCATTCATTTCACTGATTATATGCAATAAAATTTTAGATTAATTAATGAAAAGGAAATAGGAAAAATAAAAGATTATATATGTTTTACCTTAATTTATCCTTTCTTTTACACTCTTAATGTAGATCCAGTTTCTGACTTATATCACCTTATCTCTGAAAAACTTCCTTTAACATTTCTTGCAAGGAAGAAATGGTGATGAATATCCTCAGATTTTCTTTGACAGGAAAGTCTTTGTTTCTCCTGCATGTTTTCACTGTATTACCAGTTAGAACTACTATTTAGCTGTTTTTAACACGCTGAAGATAGCACTCTGTTCTTGTCTGGTTTCTGTTGAGAAGTCTCTACAGGTGAGGTGTTTTCGTCCTCTGACTTCCTTCAATATTTTCTTCATGTCTTAGTTTTCTGCCATTGGAATGTGAATAGGTTTCTTTGATATTTCTCTTGCGTGGTGTTCCCTGAACTTCCTGAATCTGTGTGTTGGTGTCGTCCATCATAAATTTTGGAAAATTCTCAGCCATTGTTCTTTGAAATATTACTCTGTCCCAGTCTCTCTTCTTCTCTTGGTATTGCTCTTATGTTTATGTTACTCCTTTTTGATATTGTCCCATAGTTCTGGGATGTTCTGCTTAGTTTGTGTTTTTGAGTTTTTTCACTTTGCATTCCAGAATGGGAAGTTTCTATTGGCCAATCTTCAAGTTCACTGATTCTTTCCTCACAATCATCAAGGCTGCAGAGGAGCCCATCAAAGGCATTGCTCATTTACAGTGTTTTTTCTTTCTAGCATTTCCTTTTGATTCTGTCTGCGAGTTTCCATCTCCCTGCTTACATTATCCATCTATTTTTGCGTGTTTTAATCTTTTTCCATTAGACTCCTCGATATATTAATAAGTTACTTGAATTCCTTGTTTGACAACTACAGCACCTGTGTCACATCTAAATCCAGTATGGATGCTTACTTTTTTTCTGTAGGCTGTTTTCTTTTTTCCCTTTTTCTTTTTGCCTTTTGGCATGCTTTATTTGTCACAATTTTTTGTTGAAAGCCAGGCATGTTGTATCTGGTAACAAAAACTGAGTTGGAGACTTTGTGTTCCAATATAAGAGGTAGAAAAGCTGCAAAGGACTGCAGAGGGCCTTCTTGTCCCCCAGGAAGGATAAGTTTTCAGTGCTTCCTTCTGGCAAAGTCTGTCTCGCTTTGTTAGGGAGAAGAATCTGGGAGGTTTAACAGTGGCTTTTCTTCCCCTCTTCCTGCCAGGTCCATATGGGGATCTTTCTTGGCTCCTTCCCATGAGAAGTTTGCGGGGTTATTGGAAGGAAAGCCTAGTAAAATGTGAGAACCCCTTATGATTCAGCCCCAGGGTATTCTCACCCTCTGCATTCAGCTTCTAGTAATTAGTCCAAATTACAAGCCAAGTAAGTGGCCTCCACTGACTTCTGCTGCAATGGCTGTGCCTCTCTGGTTTACCTGTTTCTCCAGATTTCTGGGTTAGTGGTTTGTCCTCCAACCTGAGTTCTCTGACAAGTCCAAGAAAAGGCATTGGTTTTCTCTTTGTCCAGCTTTTTATTTTCAGAACAAGAGTGACAGCTTCCAAGCACTTTACATGTGTGAGCTGAGACGCCAGTTCCTTTCTTTGGTTTTGAGACTTGAAAGAAAAGCTTAAGGATTATTTTTTTCTTTGATTGAAAACAAAAAGATAGTACAGAAAATACTCCTATAAATAAAGGAAGAGCTTGCCTTTGGAATAACAGCCATTTGTACAAAATGGATGAAGTTATGAAAATGGATTGTTAAGAAAACAGCTGAGATCCCCCCGCCCCCTTAAGGGCCTATGTATCTTATTTTATTTGTTCTTTTGTTGTCTGCTACCCAGGTTTAAAGGGAAAAGATCATAGAAATCACAGAAAATAGCTTGTCCTTTATAGAAAAAGGAATAGTCTGAGAAGAGGGGATAGTAGCACAGGGCTTGGGGGAACAGAGGAAGGATCTAACGCCAGCTGAGCTGCTGGCACCTGGCTCCAGGCATACGTCAGGAAATGTATTCCACCTTCCCTGTGTCTCAGGAAAGCCTTTGACTCTTGCTAACTGTAACATCCATTTGTATCTGTTTACCCTTATCTGGTCCCATGTTTTTGCCAAGAGTGATCCCCTAGGAAATCTCAAAGATGTGTTGCTTGCTTTAGGGTCAGAAGTTCAGGGTAGAGAGCTGTTCTGCTAAGATGTACATGATGACACCAGCCAGACAGTTGGGGGCTCTCTGGGGACTTGAGAAGGAAACACCACGAAGAGAAGGCACCAGAGCCGGGACTGCCACCTGATGCCCTCAGGAGCCTCATGTGGCTGTCCTCCTCGTCTCAGAGCTGTAGGATTAGCATCTGGAATGGAAAACAGGAAGCTGTCCTCTGAAGAGGTATTGGTGTTTGCATCACTTCTGATCAGATCCAAGAGCTTAGGAATTATCAAAATTAAGGTAGAAGGGAAAAACTTGTAAAACAATGATATAAAAGGTATCACAATTAAGTTATGAAATCTGGGATAATTGAAAGAAAAATTATTATTGACTTGTTACCTGACAAAGATAAAAAAGAATAATAATAACACAAATATGTCATAGGTTAGCCACTGTGCCGTTAAAGCTCCCCGCCATACTTTGGATTTTTTGGTTTGAGAATAATGAGTCTGATGCATTGGTGCACATTCATAGAACAAAATATTAGGTGAAAAAGATAGAAACACGCTCAAAGTGTGCATTCTAAAATAAGCAAATAACAGTACAAGAATCTGAAATTGGTTAGCCATTATTTACTTGAATCAGAACATTAGAGGAACAGTAAAGTAACAAGATGGAAGGAAGAACAATTTGTCAGTGGAAAGTTTAATTTCAGGGATAATTTTAAGGCAATGCAGTGAAGTTCAAGTAAATATAGTTATCCTTGTAGAGAAACAAAGTTAGTTGATATTAAAGCTATGTTTTTATAGTCTTAAGTTAATAAATAATAATTTTTGTTTCACAAATTTTTTAATGAAAATGCTGTCACTTCAGTGGTACTAGTAATAAATCAGCTGCCTTTCTTTGAACAGAAATTAAATGTTTATTAAAGATTATTTTAAAATGTGAGGAAGGGTGATACAGTATGTTCAAATCAATTAATTAGTTAACCCCTTCTCCATAGTCAGGTAAGGACTATAGATAATTAGAAATTATGTGCCAAGCACTGTGTGGAATGATAGAGACACAGAGATAAGACCTAGTTATTTGCTAGATTCATTAAAAAAAAATTGCACTGTTGTAAATGCCACAGCGGGGTGGTAAATTCCTGGCTTTGCCTTCTAGAGATTGAGGAAAGGGCAGTATTGAGGGACGGTATGACCTATAGATGAAATTCATCAGAATGAGAAGATGCTGAAGTGTTGTGCGTGGAGGAGCCACATGTGTAGAGTGTGGGGGTGTGACACGGCCTGGCAGAAAGTCTTCCTTGCTGCTGGAGTCTAAGTAAGAGACCCGGCTGTAGTTTGAGATGACATTAGCAGATGTGAGGAAGGTGTTATATATAGACTGTAGAGAAACATACATTCCTAAGTGACCAGAGTCTGAATAGTTGCGTATATAGTTCCACGTCTACTGTAATTCTCCTCTTACTTCTATATTTGTATTTTAAGAGGATTACATAACTGAGTTTTACAGCTATCTAAATTCTAATCTTTTCTGCCCAAAGCAACTCTCATTAATCTTTTACCATTGTATTCCATTAACTGAAGCAAGTGACTCACCACATTTACCCAAGAGTCAAAGCAAAGTTAACGGAAACCCTCCTCTCTACACATCTCCCCACCCAAATGTGTTATCTCAGGAAAGAACTGTGTTAATACTACAGAACTGCTGCGTATTTTAAGGGATACGCAGGAATATTTGCAAATGGTTAAAAAGCAGTGTTCGTGCTTATGACTCACTTTCCCTAGAAATTTTAGCTTTGGGGATTAAGCACTTTAGGTTTAGAAGTTGTAAAGAAATCAACAAACATAGGCAGTGGCTGTGTTTTTTTCACCCTCCCTCCCACTGTGAGACTCTTCCCCTGGAAGTCCAGGAAGCATGAGGCACACCATTCTGAAGACTCCCCTCTCCTTCACCCCCCACACTCAAGATGTGTGAAAGGGAAGAAGAGAAATGTCAGTGCTCCAGGGAAACTGGTATCTGCCTTTCACCACTATCATCTTTTTTCTCAACTAGTAGCGTTGGATTGGTGATACATTTCATTTAACATAATTTGTCTACTTTGGCAGAAATAAATGCATGTTCTACAGAGACAATTACATATGATAACAAAAATCACTTTCCAAGTAGGAAAATAGAGCTGTGGAAAGGACAATTAGCAAGGTATGTTTTTCGTGCATGTGTAATTTTAAATCTCAAAATGCTTGAAGAAAATATTCAAGTAAATACCATTAAATAGCAGTTTTTCATGTTTTAGGAAACAACAAGGAGAAATTTAAGACCTTAAGAATGATTAAATTTTATGTCTGATTTTGGAAATTCTGGAATTAATAATTGGAATGGCCAAAATATTTATATGCATGTCTACTTCTTTTTAAAATAAATGTATTATGATATAATTTAGATGAATCTGATTTCATTCAAATGAATTTGAAGATCTGATTAGTAATATGAATTAATTTCCTCCACAAAATACAGTTTTAATAAACTCTTAAATCAAATTATAGGTTTTTATCACTGCTGCTTTATTTGACTATGCATTATTTTTTTTACCTTTGGCCTATGTGTAGAGAAACTACAGTATTCCTAAATAAAATTCCTCCTAAAATGTTTTGTTTTATTTGTTTCTGCTTTCTGTCAGATCTCACCAGATCACAAATCTAGATTAGCTTCAGGCATCCTTGCATCATTTATTTTTAGATTTTTCTTCTTTACCCAGGTTAGTCTATAGAAATGTGGGTGTTAGCCCAGCTTTTTCAAATGATAAGAGATCAGGCATCTTTGTAGTACAGTAGTACCTCAGTTTTCGAACGTCTCCACTAACAAACATTTCGTTTTATGAACGCTGTAAACCCAGAAGTAAATACTTCGATTTTCGAACAATCCTCGGAAGTCGAACATGTCACTTGGCTTCCGCTGAGTGCAAGATCCTGAGGCCTAACTGTCGGCTGTTTTCAAACGTTTCAGAACTCGAACGGTCTTCCAGACAGATTAAGTTAGAAAAATGAGGCACCACTGTATTAGGTTGGTGCAAAAGTAATTGCGGTTTTTTGCAATTATTTCTAACCTTTTAAGCCTCAATTACTTTTGCACCAGCCTAATAATAACAGTGGTGGAGGAAGTGTTTTTATTTTATGATCTGTTCTTGACTATTAACAAATAAAAAAAGATTAAATGAATATACTGTTTATATTTACATAATATACTGATTATATTTTTTTCATAATTGTTGATGATTGTCAAATCATTGTTAAAATATTTTATCAAAACATATGTATATTTCTTTATTTCTTCATTTAAAAATGCTTACTGAATACCTTATAAAAATGTCAGTTACTGGGCTAAGCAAGGAAAATGCAAAAATGGCAAGATTTGATTCTTTCCCTCAAGGTATTTGCATGCGGTCAGGAGACAGATACATAAATAAAAGGTAATAGTATATAGGTAATCAGTGTGTCACTGGGATATGTATGTGGCACAGTGAGCACCTGGATGGCAGTGCTCCAATTTGTTACAGAATAGTTTGCATGGACTTCCGTGGTGCTCCATCCTGGCTGCACATTAGAGTGACCTGAGGAGCTTTAAAAATCATGGGGTACCTGGGCCCTGCCTCAGACAAAGTGACGCGATCCGTGGACGTGAAAGTGGAGCCCAGTGTCTGTTTCTCAAAACCGCCCTTCGTTATGCTGATGCACGTGCACAGCGAGGCTTGAGGACCCCTGGCCTGACCCTCAATCCGAGGACTCAGTGCCTCGAGCACATCTAACTGTTGGGGAGCCTGAGAAACAGTGTAGCTGTGTGCCCAGTATGAAGAGGTGATTGGCAGTGTGGGAAACCCAGTTCTGCTGGAGTTTTAATGAAAGTTTAGTGAAGGTCTAAGGAAGCAGAAATTCCTGAATTTGGGGAGATGGATAGAAATTTAACAGAGAGGAGGAAAGTGACATTTCCAGAGGCACAAGGAGAGTGGGAAGGCTTGGACTCTGTTGAGGTATATTATGTGTATTGCTGGAGTAGCAGGAGATAAGGCTGAAGAGGTAGGGAAGTACTTGATTATTGAGGGCCGTACAAGCCTGCTGGAAGAGCTTGAAATGTATCGCGATAGGGAACACAGCTAGGCTCTGAGCACAGAAATGACAGGAACAAATTGGGGTTCTGGAAAGTTCCTTCTCTATGGTCTTAATGCATTGCATGTGGTCCATATCCTGCCTCTCCCCACCTGTGGGCCTGGCCAGGCAGTATTACAACAAAAGTGGACCAGGACCTGAATGTCGTTCTTTCATGTGACCTCCAGGCTCTGCTCCCTGCCCTGCTGTGATCCTGTTTTTAGCTCTCTTCCTATAAAGTCCTAGACCACTGGATTTCACCTCGGAGTCTGTTGTCACATCCTCTTGGAACCACGTCCTGTTTTGTGCTTCAGAATTCCACTCCACTCCACACTTGGGGACTTGGGTTTCACAGCACTGGGCCACCTGCTTGCCTGAGAAGGGACACAAAGTTAAGTGCAGGAATTCGGGCCAGAAATTGGGAATCAGCTTGGTCTGTAGCTTAAGACATACCATTCTCTAGAACTCTGAGTGACATCCACCTGTTCCTCTCCCTCTGTCTTAGAGAAGATAGCATGCTCTGATGTCGCTCTTTCCATTTATGCCGTCAGTGTTTATCTGATGGAGATGGAGCAGCTATGCTAACCATGGTCTGCTGGAGCATCTGTGATAAGGGTGTTTCTTAAGCAGAGAGCCTCCTCTGGCCAGGCACTGTTGGAGGCTCTCGGTGAATCACGTTTCCTTTTCCATGGAGTAACGTTTTTTTTTTGTTTGTTTTTTTTTGGGGGGGGGTGGCATGAGGGAGAAATTAAGAGTTCTGTCTTATACATGCTGAAAATGAAATATTAGACATTTACATAGACATGGCAGGTGGAGGTTGGCTATACAAGTCTGAAATTCCAGTGAGAAGTCAGGGTTGGAGATACAGATTTGGGAATCATTTAGATAAAGTTAGTGTGTTAAGTCATGGGACATTATGAGATCCTTTCAGAAGAGTCTGGAGCTTAAGAAGACAATGGGCCCACGATAGGGCCAATAACCTAGAGGCTGCACAAAGGGAAAAGAGCGGTGTGGTGGGGGGAAAAGCTGAGAGCACGGTGTCAGGGAAGCCAAGAGAAGGCATTTCACGGAGGAGAACGTTGATCTGTGCCAGCCACGTGCTGCTCAGAGGTGAGGTAAGATGACAGTCAAGTGACCCTTGAATTTGTGAAAGTGGAAGACACTGGAGTGGGTGGGAGCAAACCTGGTTGGAGTGGGTTAGAAGGACAACCAACAGGGTAAGAAAATAAAGTTAAAAGGAAAGTTTCAGGGAATCAGCCAGTAATGAAGAACATTATTTAAATTCCTTCAATATACTACACTGGATAATTTTCTTAAAAATTCATCAAGCACTTATGTGCCAGGCTCACAGCATCGCCCCTTATATTTTTTCAAATACATTTTTATTTTTCAATTACAGTTGACCTACAGTATTGTATTAGTTTCAGGTGTACGGCATAGTGATTACACCTTTTTATAACTTATGAAGTGATCACCCCGATACATCATGTGCCCATCTGACTCTAGTTGTAGTTGTTAAAATATTATTGACTATATCCCTTATGCTTTACTTTACATCTCCATGACTATTTTTTAACTACCGATTTGTACTTTTTAATCCCTCAACCGTTTTTACCATCTCCCAACCCCCTCCCATCTGGCAACCCTAAAAACATTCTCTGTATGAGTTTGTTTCTATTTTGTTCGTTTATTTTGTTCTTTAGATTCCACATATAAGTGAAATCATGTGGCATTTGTTTTTCTCTATCTGACTTATTTCACTTAGCATAATACCCTCTAGGTCCATCCATGTTGTTGCAGATGGAAAAGATTTCATTCTTTTTTTATGGCTGAGAAATATTCCATTGTATATACATACCACTTCTTCTTTATCCTTTCTTCTTTTGATGGACAGACACCCAGGTTGCCTCCATATCTGTAAATAATGCTGTAAGGGACATATGGATGCACATGTCCCTTTTGAGTTTTTTCAGATAAATACCCAGAAGTGGGAGTACTGTGTCCTTCTTTGTCTCTTGTTATAGCCTTTGTTTTAAAGTCTATTTTGTCTGGTATAAGTATTGCTACCCCCCAGCTTTTTTTTTCCTCATTTCCATTTTCATGACATATCATTTTTCATCCCTTTATTTTCAGTCTGTGTTGTGCGTCTTTGTATCTGAAGTGAGTCTCTTATAAGCAGCATATATATGGGTCTTGTTTTCTTGTCTATTCTGTCACCTGCTCTTTTGACTGGAGCATTTAATCCATTCACTTTTAAAGTAACTGTTGATAAATATGTAGTTATTGCCATTTTATTTTTCATATTTTTGATCTTTTTTTCTTCTTAAAAAAGTCTTTTTTTCTGTTTTTTGTAATATTGGTTTGGTAGTGATGAACTCCTTTAACTTTTTCTTGTCTGGGAAGATCTTCATCTCTCCTTCCATTCTAAATGACAGCCTTGCTGGGTACAGTAATCTTGGTTGTAAGTCCTTGTTTTTTTTTTTTTAGTTTCAGGTGTACAAAACAGTGTAATAGTTAGACATTTATACCTCTCACAAAGTGATAACCCCCTTCCACCTCCAGTCTGCTACCCCTCTGACATTGTTGTATAGCTGTTACAGTTCCACTGACTCTATTCCTTATGCTATACACGTATGGGTCCTTGCTTTTATCATTTGAATATTGTGTGCCAATCCCTTCTGGCCTGCAACGTTTCTCTTGAGAAATCAACTGATAATCTTATGGGAGCTCCCTTGTAGATAACTAACTGCTTTTCTCTTGCTCCTTTTAAGATTCTCTCTTTGTCTTTAACCTTTGGCGTATTAATTATGTGTCTTGGTGTGGGTCTCTTTGGGTTTACCTTGTTTGGGACTCTGCCCTTCCTGGGCTTGTATATCTTTTTCCTTCACCAAGTTATGAAAGTTTTCTATGTTCAAGTAAGTTTACAATTCCTTTCTCTCCCTCTTCTCTTTTTGATACCCCTGTGATGTGAATATTGGTACACTTGATTTTGTCTCAGAGGCCCCTTAAACTGTCCTCATTTTCTTGGATTCTTTTTTCTTTTTGCTGTTCTAATTGGATGTTTTCTGCTACCTTGTCTTCTCAATCACTAATTTGATCCTGTGCTTCATCTAATCTACTGTTGATTCCCTTTAATGTATTCTTCATTTCAGTTATTGTATTCATTTCTGACTCGTTATTTCTTATTTTCTATCTCCTTTTTTATGTTTCCTATCTCTTTGTTGAAGTTCTTTACAGAGATCACAGAGACCATGCTTATGACCAGTGTTGAACTGGTAGACTGCTTGTCTCCATTGTGTTTAGGTTTGTTTGTTTGTTTTTCTGGAGCTTTGTTACATTCTTTTATTTGGGACATGTTTGTCTCCCCATTTTGGCTGCCTCCCTGTGTATGTTTCTATGTTAAGTTGGGCTGCTGTGTCTCCCAATTTTAGTAGAGTGGCCTTATGTAGGTGTCCTGTGGGGCCCAGTAATACAGTCTCTTTCATCTCCTGAGCCAAGTCCTCCAGGTCTGTCCCTTGTGTTGCTTGTGTGTGCCCTCCTGTTGTAGTTGAGCCTTGATTGTTGGTGGCACGTCAGTGGGAGGGATTGACCCTCAAGCGGATTGGTTGTGGGGACTGGGCGTGACTACAGTGGAGGAACTGCTGCTCAGGGGCTGACCTTAAGGAGCAGTGCTTTAGCAAGACTCTTATGTTTGCCCAGTCTGCCCTCTGGTTGTATCATTTATGGATGTGGTACTCTGTTATGGTCTGAAACTGGCCACTGGGTATGTTGGTTCTGGTGTCTCTTGAAAGGGGTTCTGGTGCAGGCCAAGGTCAACCATTGCCTGTGCTCTGCCCAGGACTACTTGGTATGGGCTGCAAAGTGATCTACAGATTGTTTCCACTTGTGCTTGGTTTGGAGATGCCTGGGAGAGGCTAACCTTGAACTGAGGCTAGCTGTCGGTAAGTGTGCTCCTTGGGGCTGCTTAGCAAGATGTACAGGGCATGTCACGGCCAGATGCTGCTTGTTTGGGGTTTGTGAACCTTTGAGAGATTTTAGGAAAGTCAGCAGCATGTGTCAAGACAGGCCATTTGTATGGAAAAGCAATTGGAAGTAGCTAGGTGGGCCCACAAGTTGGGTAGGGTGGGGTCTCAGGGAATCACCAAGGCAGGGGGAATGGTGTTACCCTGGTTGATGGAGACTCAGATACAACGCCTGCCGAAGTCTTCAACCTGGGTGGGGGTAGGGCTCAACAAAGGAACAATGGCTTCTGGCAGCACTTCAGCTGGAAGACAGCTGCCCCTCCAGCCCTTGCTCTAAAGCCAGACAACTCACCTCTTCCCCATATGTCCCTGGCACCTTGCGAGCTGCTGATCCAGTGCTAGTGCTCAGAGCGAGGGAGTCCATCAGCGAGTAAGTACGTCAGCGAGCAGGCCCTTGAGGAGGAATGCCTGTGACTACTGCAGTCCTCTATTTCAGCCACAATCTCTGCTAGTTTTCACAGTCAGAAATTGTGGGGACATGTATCCCCAGCACTGGAACCCTGGACTGAGGAGGTTGTTATGGGGATGGGACCCCCTCACTTCTCTTGGAGGACTTCTGCCGCTGAGACAACCTCCTGATTTTTAACCACCACACTTGGATGTGGGACCAGCCCGTTTCACATCTCTGTCCCTCCTAAATGTATCAATGGCTTTTTCTACATATCCTTACTTACAGGACTTTTGTTCAGCTAGACTCTAGGCAATTCTCAGTGATGGTTGTTCTGTAGTTTAGTTCTAATTTTGATGTTCCAATCTTTCTTCCTAATTGTTTATTATTATTGGCCTTTCAGAAATGTTTGGCGTACAAAACCTGATGCCTATTTCTTCTGGTAGATGGTGAGAACAACTTCTGTTTTTATAAAGCGCTTTTTTTTTTTTAAAGCAATTGAAAAGCCTGAGGAAAATTGATTGATATATATTCACAAGAGTACCTAGTGATACTTAATGCTTTTAGCTGACTATTAAGATCATAGTATCCTAAATCTTTGCTTTAGACTGAAAAAAAAAAAAAAAAAAAAAAAAAAAACTAATACTTTTGCCCTAATCACTAGAGCAGGGCCAACTGATCTTTAGCTTACCAAGATTTAACTTGTGTAGTGGGCAATGATTGATTCTAGCTGTTTGTTAGAAACTGGTAGAAAGGCCTCTGTTGTTAAATGTTTAAAATTATGTCATTTCCTATTTACAAAGCATTTTCATGATTCTGATATGAAGGTTTCCAGATTAATAAAGCTTACATCTCATTCTATGAATTATCATCAGAGGTTTGTGAACTCACTGTACATAGTATGGTACCGAGAGCAGCCATGTCTGAAAATCTAGATAGGTTTCCCACCATGTTTTGTTTGTGGAATTTGATGCTTTTGGGATTGTTGCACCGAGTTAGATCCCCTGGGAAATACTGCAGTGGTGAAAAAAATAAAAGAATTCACTATGCTTTTTTTGAGTGCCTTTCACCCTTTTCACATAGATCATCTCTTCTTTCCATTCTGTATCATTATGGCCCATGGCAGACTGATGGATTTGAAACTCCTCCAATTCAGTAGGTTCAAAATGCCATTTTTTTTTCTCATCTTAAACCTAAACCTGGTTCTCCTTCTGTTTATGTATGCTCAGCCTTTTGACCTTTAACTATGAAACCTTTCTTTTTTATTGCCTTCCCGGCCCAAACAATTACCTGCACTGCTGTTTCCTCCATTATGGTGCATTATCTGCTATCTTATTTCCATGGCCGTTATCATAGCTCGACTTGGAGCATGGCTGTACCCTCTTTCTGGCTTCTCCCTTCCAACCCTACGTAATTTTATTGCCGGATTAATATTATTGCAGCAACCATCTTGTTCTCATCATAACCCAACTTTGAATTTAAAAAAGAAAGGAAAAAAGGCTCCATTCTATCCACAGAATGAAGTTCGTTCTTATACCCCTTGGCCAAGCTGTCCACAGCTACGGTGTTCACAGTCTGGCGCCACCTGTCAGCCTTACGTTCTCTGGGCTGTAATCATGCTTTACACACCCCATGTTCCAGGTGTACCAAATCACTCCCTGTTGCTCATCCATACCCTGTATTTTTCTTGGCTTTTAATTTTGTCTCACGTTATTCTCTTCACTTGGAATCCTCCTTCTCCATTCTTCAGGACTCAAGAGAAACTCTGCCTCCTCCACAAAGGCTTCCTTGCTCTTGCCCCGAGTCATTTTTCTTAATTATTGAGGGAGGGGAAGAAAATGAAGAATTTACAATTCCCTCATCATATTCTACTTTGTATTATAGATGTTTATATGTCTTTTATTAGATTTTAACAACTTAGCATAGGATAAATATTTAATCTGTGTGTCATTAATTGTATACCCATATTTAATATGTTTCCTCTTGTGGGTTCTCATAGATAGTGAATGACTGAAAGAATGGAAGTTGAGTGTGAAGGAGTGTGAGGTGGTGATGTTGAACCCAAGTTGGGGTTCAACTGCAGGATTCAAACCCTGGCCCCGCTGTTTATAAACTGTGTGACTCTGACCTTGGGAAATTGCTTAATACGATCTGTGCTTCAGAGTTTTCATCACTAAAATTGGATAATGATAAGATCTATTCCGTAATGTTGCTCTAAGGTTTAAATTCAATAATGTTTATAAAACTTAGAGCATTGCCATTTGCAACAATGTGGATGGATCTTGAGAATATCGTGCTAAGGGCAACGAGTCAGACAGAAAAGGACAGGAAGTATATGATTTCACTCATATATGGGATATAAAACAAAAAGCAACAAACAAAGACACAAAACAAACTCATAGATACAGACAACAGGATGACAACAGGTGGTTACCAGAGGGAAAGAGGGTGGGTGGAGGATGAAGAGGGTAAGTAAAGGGGGTCAAATATATGGTGATGGGAGACTAGCCTTTGGGTGCTGAGCACACAGTGGAGTACACAGGTGTATTATAAAGTTGTACATTTGAAAATTATATAATGTTATCAACCAATGTTACCCAATAAATTTAATAATTAAAAAACACTTAGTTCCTGAAATACTTGTATAGTAAGTGCTGTATAAATTTGGCTCTTACTAGTCCTGAGAGGCTAGAGTTCTAATTTGCTCTAACAGAGTTCTCTAATATCACTGATAATGTTGGTGTTATTTTATTTAGTGCTAAACTTTCTCCATTTCAGCATTATTTTGTTGTTAATGTGAATGTATTTTCAATTCTTTTGTTGAGGTGAGTATGGTTAATAAATAATTGCTTGAAAATATTAGCTCATTACTTTCATCCAGAAGATGAAATGTTAATACCAAATGAAATACTAAAGAAAATGTCATGATGTGTAAAAATTTGCTAAGTTATATCTACCATTTTAGATAATATGCATGCATATTCTCCAGGCTGTTGAAGTCATACAGTTGTTACGTTTGAGGTTAAATTTTTTATATTCTCGCTTTTGAACATTTTGATCTATTATTTAATATAGTTCAGTTCAGTTCACATAGGGTAATTTTATGTCTAATTAACTCATTTATCTTTTCCCTACTTTTAAGAATTCAAAAGAAAATGGGGTTTGGGAAATGCATTTTTAAGAATCAGTGAGAATCCATGATAGAACTGCTACTTCTGTGTTAGGTTTTTTTATGCATAATTTAGAAGGTAAATATAAGGGAGTTCTTTAAAAATTTTCCCTCCAGCAGACAGAATGCTACCCGATTCATACATAACATCATACAGGCAAAGTATTGCTCTTGAGAGTAAGGGAATGATTTAATTTCCTTATTTTTTTTTGGTTGTGTGAAATTACAAAACAAGTTTTAGTTACCTTGTAGTTGTTGGCTAATTCTGAGTGATCAAGAAAAGGGGAGGAAGGGGTTTTTGTTTTTGAGGGAGATTTCTTCATGAAAGATGGGTCAGCATGGAGGGTTTGTTAGAGTCCAAGAACATTTTAAATACAGGAATTATTCTTGGTATTTGCATTAAAAGTGAGACCAGTTATGTGAATCCCACTGTTGGATGTGGATTTGTCTTACTCCTATTAAGAGTAAGGTGCACTTACAAGGGAAATAATTGTAGTTTGAGGTGGCAGTCATAAGTGTCTGAAAAGTTCAATAGTAATAAGACAACTGGAAGATATCAGATAGTACATCTTTGTTACTAAATGATTTTTTAGGCAGTCTTTTCAGAAGATTTGGAGATTGATCTAGATAATGAAGGTACGTAAAAAGTACATCCCAGGCAGGAGAAACACAAGCAAAATATATGATTGGGAAATGTAACATGATTGGTAAACAATGAAAAAAAAAACTAATTTGTGTAGATAATAGAATTATCCAAGAGGTTAGAAAGTTGGATTGGTATAAAATATGGGAGGACCCCAATACTAGGCTTATGGTGTTTGTGTATCATCTCTCTTATTCATATTCATTTAGTCTCATTCATTTATTCCCTCCTCTCCTTTCTTTCCCCTCTTCTCCATTCCTCCCTCCCTGCCCTCTCTCCATCTGAGATTTTAATCTAATCAAAAGTAATCAGAATCATATGTAGATATGGATCCAGGCTGAAGAGTGGATGGTAAAGAAGATGAGTTTTAGTTTGAGGTCATCGAGATCATGGCTGAAAGGAAATGCTTTGCTTTTAAGTGGAGATAGAGCACTGGAACTCAGGAGAGAGGCCCTTATAACATTGTATTGAGAAAGGACTGCAGACACGCTGGCGTCTAGAACAGCCAAGGACCAACCTTGTGTGTCTGTGGGCTGGCAGAGTGGGTGGGTCAGCACAGAAAACAGAGCAGGAACGATCAGAGTCAGTGGGGTAGAGTTATGCTCTCTTTATGATAAATAATTTGTGATTCAGAGATGGAGAATTAAAAGATATATCGATAATTTAATTTGCTAATACTTAAAGTTTTTGATCAGTTTTTTGGGGGCCATGTTGAAAAACACATGCATAAGTAGCACTGTCAAATAAATCAAACAATGGGCTACTAGAAAATTATATGATAAAGTGTTGCATGGAGTGTTCTTTTGGAATCAGTGTTAGATTTGTGCTGGTTATTTCTCATGATGGGTTATCTATAAATCATCAGGTTTATAGATAATATAAATATTATCTATAATATTTATATTGGACCAGCCTTTGAGTTAATCTTAGGGAAAACACTAAATTTACAAAACTGTACAAATCCTATTCTACTTGTATTTTTCGTGTTAAAGGATAAAGACGAATATGACAATAAATAACAGAATACGAGTATTATATGTCTGAAACTTTATGCCGTAATTGGGATGAGGTCTCAGAACAAACAAATTGATTTTTTTCAGTGGGAGAAGGAAGGGCCCATGTGATTAGGGTTAGCACGCACACGGCGTCATTATGGAAAAACATTGCTATCAATCCCCCTTCCTAGTGATTGACAATATTAATCTAAAGACAATTACCCTGGTTCTAGAAAATAGATTAATTAGAGAGGGCAATGAGGCTCAACAGTACTGTCAAAAACACTTTTGTAAAGACTTTTTTTCCTTTAAGATATGAGCAAATTTGATGGATTCAAGTATTTGACGTTTGTAATTTTTAAAGCCCTAGAAGAATATCGTAAGTTATAAAATGGAGCTGTTGGGTGAAACGTGGTAAAGTTATTTTTATGCTGTGTTTAAAAATGTCTCAACTGTAAGATAGTAGGCCACCAACATGGGCTTCCGTTCTCCCTAGGACTTCTGCAAAGGGAGATTTGAGAATGTCTTAGACCTTGTCTTTTGTCAAAGCTGCTTCCATGGAACCCAAGAGGAACGGGGCAAGGAGAGAAATGGGGCAGGGAGAGCCTAGAGTTTGGGGTTTGCAAGTTAACAGTAACAGACTGCTGCAGTTTTCTCTTCCTCAAACTTCATTTTTAGTGTTCCCATCTTCACAAATGCATCCTGATACTGTCAACTAGAAAAAACCATGTCTTCCATCATTGAATTCCCACAGCAGCTTTGAATTAACTAGCAGCTATCTTGTGGCAATTGTATGTTGTTTTACTTACAGTTTTTACTGTTTTCTCTATGCAACTCCTGGAAGGCCACGACTTTTTTAGCTAGTGCTTGCTATACAGAAGGTGCAGGAAAAAGCAAATAGAGTAAATAAAGCAATCATGGGCCATTCGAGTCAACACTGTTAAGGCCTATGTCTTAGTGTCCCCTTACAAAGAATTTCACAAATCTCTGTAAGATGAGATTAATGACAGGTAGGTGTGAGGTGGGCGTTTTCCACAGTTTATGTTTGAAAAACATGCAGCGTCTTTTACAACAAATGACTAGAGACTTCTTTACAGAAGCTTGTCCTAGAGTCAGGATTCTTTACCTCTTTTGAGTTAACCCCCCATTTGAGAATCTCTTGGATAAGTTATGAAATGTAAGCAGTACCCCAAGGGGAAAAAATGCATATCACTACCAAATTTTGCCCACAGCTTGAACAGGTTCACAGACTCCTGAAGGTCCAGGTTAAGAACTCCCTAGGTGTAGAGAATTCTGAATGTGGAAACAGTAATCTCTGGAAAATGAACAGGAAGAAAATAAAACTGTATTTTCTGTACTAAATATTTGTCAGGCCAGTGACATATTTTGATAAGTGGTATAATGAGCTGTGTAGTGCACAGATACTAGAGGCATTGCAGAGAATAAAGATACATTTGGGCATCTGTTATGGTCAGGGTTGAAGAACCCTCTTTGATAGACTTGGAAAATATTCTGTGCCAAGAAAGGACATCTGTGAGTTAAGTAATCTATCATCACATCAAGTGTTGAAATCAGGAATTAAAGTAGAAGAAAATGAAGTTAAAATGAAGTTGTCCTCGTGGAGTGAGGACTTACCTCTTGCCCCTACCACAAGCTCCGGAGTCCACGTAGCCCACATTTTCTTTATTCCACAGCCCAAATCAGGCACTAGAGACAGGTGTGTCACCAACATTTTAAAGTCTAATGCCTCACGTCTATCGTATAAACCATCCTTTCAGGCTTTTTTCTTTTTCTGTTCTTTTTTCTTTTTCCATGGGGGAGGGGGTGTGCAAAATCAGTTTCTCTGGAGAGTTCTGAAAAAAAAAAAAAGGGAATTATTTTTACCATAACAGTAGGTGAAACTGTACAAGCAAAATGAGAAGTACTTGAAGTGGCTAGGGAAACACTCCACCACGAGAGAGAGTAGAGAGTCCCATCCAAGGACTCATCATACCTGAATTCTTGTCTGCCTCAACGATGTGATTCTAGGTTTTACTCTGCATGACTCTAGATTGCACTGGGTGTGGGTTGTGAGGGAAAGAAGTCAAAGATGATACCTAGGGTTTGGACTTGAGCAACTGGGTCAATAGGTGTGCGATTTATACTACACAGCATTGTGGTCCCCCCTTTCTTGCAGGGGGATATGTCCCAAGACCCCCCTGGGGAGTGGACGCATGAAACCACAGATAGTACTGAACTGTATATATATATTGTTTTTCCGTATAAATACATACCTATGGTAAAATAATTTATAAGTGTATTTGTTCTTGAGATGACATAGAAACTCCCTTTAAAGTAAGGATTTAGTTTGTATGCCTATTTAGATGTCTGTTTTTAAACTTGTTTTAAAATGAATTTGATTTTTTTTAATCAACTTGGAAACATATGTTTTTTAGAACTATAACTCCAGATCTTTCTTTTAAATAAACAAATAAACTTCCTGTTTGTGCTGGAAATAGAGCAATCTTTCCTTTCCAGAGCTCAGATCCGATCATATCATTCACCTACTTAAAACCTTTGTTTGTTTGTTTGTTTGTTTTTCAAAGACTTTTTTTAGCTTTTTAAATTAAATTTATTGGGGTGACATTGGTTAGTAAAATGATATACGTTTCAAGTGTACAATTCTGTAACACATCATCTATACATCACATTGTGTGTTCACCACCCAGAGTCAGTTCTCCTTCCTTCACCACATATTTGACCCCTTTTACCTGCTTCTACCACCCCTCTTCTCCTTTACCCTCTGGTAACCACTACACTGTTGTCTGTGTCTATGAGTTTTTCTTGTTTGTCTCATTCATTTGTTGCTTTCGTTTTCTATCCCACAAATGAGTGAAATCATATGGCTCTCGCCTTTTTCTGTCTGACATAAAACCTTTTAATGACTTCTCGTTGCTGTAGGAACCAACTCCATACACCCTAATGTGGCTGTGAAGAGGAGCTTATGAAGTAGCCCCATCGCTCCTTCCACGCCCATCCCCCAAGCCCTCCTTCCCCCAACTCCCAATCCCAAGTATTCAGTTTCCCAAACCCCTGTGTCTAGTCTCAGCTTCAGACTTTTGGTGCCCTCTTTTCTTTATTCTCCATATGCATTCTAACACCACCATCCTGTTGACCTGGTTTGCTTCTACTCATCTTTTTCTTTTTAAGGCTGTTTTTAAAAGGTAACATGGTCAATTTGTTAGTTCTTCAGCAATTGGACAAGTAAATCTGTACTCTCCTGGTTGTTGATGTAGTACGCGATACTAGTTCAATTTGTAGACGGATCTTTAGTAAGGCATGATTGTATTGTGTGGCAGGCTTCTTAATGAAGGGAATGGGAGAGGGGAAGGAATGAGTTCAGAGAAATGTGTGCCTGATTCACCTCTGTGACCCCTCCCCCAATGCACCCCATAATGTGCATGACTCACAGGACCTCTTCAGCTTAACAGTTTTTATAATGAACTAATAAAGGAGGATTGAATGAATAATTTTGGGAGAAGTAATCATGAGGTAAAGTTAGAGGAAGTTACAGAAAAAGTGAAGGATTTATTTCAGTGAAGTGAAAGTAATTTTCCATGTAAATGATAGATATCTTTAAAAATAATGATAGCATGCTTTTCTTGCTTTCAATCAAATTTTGAGCAAGAGATTGGAATTCTAATGTGGTGCCAGTCTATAAAAGAATGGAAGGATTTCTTGGCAGTGTGAGGCAGTTGAGTCTGTTCATACTAGAATGAGGTGTAAATGAAGACTTAAATGGTAGAAAATTATATCAATCAAATAGAGCGTTTATAGTTTGGCACTAATACAAATTTATTATAAAAATGAAGGGAATATTTTTTAAAAGAACAAAGAAAGAAGTGAAACATTACTCAGCATATTACCATTCAGAAATGCATTCTGGGAATTCTAAAAAATAAGAGATTTATCTATTTAGGATTGACCTTCATAAAGACAGAAGGATGGATTGAATAAACTTAATGATAATTTAATGTAAACTCAAAAAAAGGAAGACTTCTTGGTTTATAGTTGTTGTGCACACATTGGGCAAAGAATTATTATAATTAGAATTTTTGGTAAACTGAGCTATTAACCTTAGAGATTTATTAACTTTTTTGTGAACAAAACACAGTAATTGCCCATGAAATTTAATTGGGCTGCCAGTCTAATTAAACAGTCTTCTCTGTTCTCTTCTCAATAGGTAGCTGAGAACATTTATTTTTTTAAATTTTTTTTTAAATTTATTGGGGTGACAGTTGTTAGTAAAGTTACATAGATTTCAGGTGTATAATTCTGTACTGCATCATCTATAAATCACATTGTGTGTTCACCACCCAGAGTCAGTTCTCCTTCCATCACCATATATTTGATCCCCTTTACCCTCATCTCCCACCCCCCACGCCCCTTACCCTCTGGTAACCACTAAACTATTGTCTGTGTCTATGAGTTTTTGTTTCTCATTTGTTTGTCTTGTTCTTTTGTTGTTTTTGGTTTATATATCACATATCAGTGAAATCATATGGTTCTCTGCTTTTTCTGTCTGACTTATTTCGCTTAGCATCATACTCTCAAGATCCATCCATGTTGTCACAAATGTTCCTATATCATCTTTTCTTACCGCCGAATAGTATTCCATTGTGTATATACCACAACTTCTTTATCCATTCATCTATCTCAGGACATTTTGGTTTCCATGTCTTGGCCACCGTAAACAAAGCTGTAATGAACATTGGAGCACATGGGTCTTTATGTATCAATGTTTTCAGATTTTTTGAGTAGATACCCAGGAGAGGGATTGCTGGGTCATATGGTAATTCTATTCGTAATTTTTTGAGGAACTTCCACACTGCCTTCCATAACGGCTGCACCAGTCTGCATTCCCACCAACAGTGTATGAGGGTTCCTTTTTCTCCACAGCCTCTCCAACACTTGTTACTATTTGTCTTGTTGATGATAGCCATTCTGACTGGGGTGAGGTGATATCTCATTGAGGTTTTTATTTGCATTTCTCTGATGATTAGTGATGTTGAGCATTTTGTCATATGTCTATTTGCCATTTGTATGTCCTCTTTGGAGAAATGTCTCTTCAGGTCCTCTGCCCATTTTTCAATTGGGTTGTTTGTTTTTTTGTTGTTGAGTTTCATGAGTTCCTTGTATATTTTGGATATTAGTCCCTTATCGGAAGCACTGTTTGCAAAAATCTTCTCCCATTCAGTTGGTTGCCTCTTTATTTTGTCGATGGTTTCTTTTGCTGTGCAGAAGCTTTTAAGTTTCATATAGTCCCATTCGTTTATTTTAGCTTTTACTTCCATTGTCTTTGGAGTCAAATTCTTAAAATGCTCTTTGAACCCAAGGTCCATAAGTTTAGTACCTATGTTTTCTTCTATGTAGTTTATTGTGTCAGGTCTTATGCTTAAGTCTTCGATCCATTTTGAATTAATTTTGGTACATGGTGACAGATAGCAGTCCAGTTTCATTCTTTTGCACCAATTCTTCCAGCACCATTTATTGAAGAGGCTGTCTTTCCTCCATTGTATGTTTTTAGCTTCTTTGTCAAAAATTGTCTGTCCATATTTATGTGGTTTTATTTCTGGGTTCTCAATTCTATTCCATTGGTCTATGTGTCTGTTTTTCTGCCAATACCATGCTGTTTTGATTATTGTAGCCCTGTAGTACAAGCTAAAGTCAGGGAGTGTGACACCTCCAGTATTGTTCTTTTTTCTTAAGATTGCTTTGGCTATTCGGGGTCTTTTGTGGTTCTAAACAAATCTGATGATTTTTTGGAGAACATTTATTTTTAAAAATTTTGAGTCATTTAATCTTTGCTTTAATCTGTAGATCAGTGCAATTAATCACGTATCTGTAATTTCTGTTTTATTTTTGAAGTTGGATAATGCAGATGAACAAGCAGCTCAGATCAGAAGGGAACTTGATGGTCGTTTGCAATTGGCAGAGAAAATGGCAAAGGTAAAGTATTAACTTGGACGTACTATACAAGATTTCTGTACCTAGATTTCTGTGAGATGACAGAGCTTTGTATAGATGAAACCAGTATAATTTTATCATTCTCTCCTCTATGTGTGTACCTCTTAAGCCCAAATATCTGAACGTATATCATCTAAATGGAGCATATTCTATATTTTACATTCCCATCCTTATTTATGAAATGTTTAAATTCAATGAAAACTTTTGTAAATTATTCTTAAAAGCGATACCTGAATTTCTCAAATTGCTAGGTATACAAAGTTTTAAAATTGCATTAAGCATAATATAATCAGGGAGAAAAATCTTCCTGTGAAATTATATAATATACTCCACAGTATCCAGCACAGCGCTTGGCACATAGTGGCGTCAGCTAATATTCGATTGAATGATTCAATGGATGAAAAATATAATTTGAAGTTTCTAGTACATAGTCTAGCAGATAGAGTGTGTTCAATTTAATATTGCAGTTACTGTTATGTGTGCAATCACTATGTTTCTATGAACAGAAGTAGATTTCAGAAAAAAGCCATGAGTTGCTTTTTAATATTGAAGACATTTCAGAGAGAATGGAACTTCATTGTCTGAATTATTGTCTAGTAAGTGGATATATTAATTACTTCAGTGGTACAAAAATTTTAGTCCCTCTGAATAGATTTGAAGTTATAAAGCTGTTGATTATTCTGAGAATAAAATTTTTTCTGTTTTCCTTCAGCAAAGCAAAAGCTTGAATATTCGATGGATAGATTTTCCCCTCTTTCCCTCTCTGTTTCTGTCTCTCTGCAGAATCCTTAGGGATCTTTCTTCATTTAAAAAAGTTTTGGTATGACATGTATACAGTAAAGCGCACAAATCTTTAGTGTACAACTTAATGAATGTATGTGTATACACCCGGTATGACCACCTTCTAAATCAAGATATTGAACTATTTCCACCACTCGAGAAGAAGATACATCTCATACTGACTTTAACAATTGGGTTTTTTTGTTCTTTTGCAAAGAAAATACGTGCTTACGAATATATACGTTTTACGAATTCTAATGTTTAAATGTCTGTTAAGTAACAAAAGAGAGAAACAATTGAGAAATTGGAGGTAAATAAACATAGCAGATAGAGCATGTTGAATTGCTTTCTATTTCAGTTTCACCAAAATTTCATCTTCATAAAATATTTATAAGGCTAATTATACTTTACTGACCTTGTTGCATTATATGTCTACACTAATCCTATTGATCGACAAGGGCAGATGATGTAATGAATTTATGTTCTAGACAAGGTGATGGAGGCTTAGGGAAGATGATTGACTTCACTGAGATCACATAACAAGGCAGTGATGGAGGCAGGCCGCAAACCCTGGTTTTCTTACTCCAGAATCTGGCTCTTCTCTTCTAGACCTTCCTATCTCTTCAGTCTGATAAATCCACAAGTGTGTATTAATAGTTAATAGCTGGCAATCAATAACACCTCCTACCATACTTCACAACACAATATAATAAAACCACAGAGCAGAAATTTCTGTTTCGTGGGATAGAAATACTTTTTTTTTTTCAGGCCATAATACTTTTTTGAAAAAAATTTTATTACATTTATTGGGATGACACTGGTTAGTAAAACTATGTACGTTTCAAGTGTACTATTCTATAATGCATCATATATATTCCCTTGTGTTTTGAATGACTGAGTCTTCATGGACTGGCTTATTGTCGTGGGGAAGGCAGAGCTTTGCAGAATTCCTGGATTATCTGTGGGACTCCTCCTTCCTTTTCCTCCCACTCAAGGACATATTAGAATCGAAAGGGAGAGAGCATACCAATATCGTAAGGAAAACCATGAATCTGTTCCATGTTGTATTAAAATTTTTATAAGACTTCAGTATTTCCGTTGATTAGGATCAGCTTTACAACCACCAGTAGTTCACTTGTTGCTGTGATCCTGAGGGTGGTAGAGACTAAAATCAATAGAGACATAGGAAAGAGAACAGAAATGAGCATGAATAAAACAGCCAGTGGTGTGAACACCAGGCTTCATCTAGTGGAAGGGTAAGAGCACTTAAGAAAAAGGGACTAAATTTGAATACTGGGAATTTTTTTTATGAAGTGAACATTGTTTTCATGTGTATAATACGTTACGGCTGCTAATGAGCTATGTTGTACAAAGGACTAAATTAGAACATTTAAACTGTGGATTATAGGAGCGACTCACAGTTAAAGTAGAGAACAACCTTATTTCTGATTCTGTTCTAATTTTAAAAATCAAATTTAACATGTATACTTGTCTGATGTACAGTTGGTTCTGTTTCCAAGAAAGAGGCAACACAAGCAAGCTAAATAAAGTCGATGAAATACTATCAGTAAACCTCAATGCTTTAAAACACAGTTGTCATTTTTTTTCAGAGAGAACAAAATTCTAGTAGAGAAAAATTTTGTGTCTGGTAGAAAAAAATTTCTAGTGGAGAAAAAAAAATCTATTTCTTGAAAAGTTTGGAAATGCTGATAAAATGGTCAAGTTTGGTGATTCCTGGCAGTCTCCTTATTGAAAAATGATAGTGAATGAAGTGTTTTTAATTAAAGCTAAATAAGTAGATTTTTTTCATGTACTAATGCTAAATTTCCCATAAAAATAACACCTTGAATATTTGAAAAAAAATTGGCACATCTGAACTTTCAAACGTGGTATATTTGCGTTTTGCTTTGCTAAAGTATGGTTTTAAAGGCACAATTATGACTCATACAAATTTAAAATAAAGATACAATAAAGATTTCATTCAATGCATAATTAACGAGCAAACTAGTTAGATGTTAAAATAGTCCAAAGAGCATTTGAAAACTTGGTACTTTTAGGCAAAGTTAAAATAAGATTCATAGATTAGATGTAAAAGTGATTAATTCCCAACAAGGATTTAAATTAGCCATTGCATTATCTTACCAGACATACATTATTTGAATATTTTCCAAAGAAAATTCTAGAAGGTAACATGTAACTTCACTGTCTGGGACTTTAATCAATAGTAGACAGTAAGTTGAACTAAGTATATTTCCTCAGATGATCCTTGGATGACCTTTGCCCCCATATAACATTTCAATCACCTGCCCCCTTGAGCTTTTTGCCTTATTTCTGAGTTTTGGTTGCTTTTTTTTATGACAGTTTTTAAAGTTGGCCCACAGCTATAAAAATCCATTTTTATGGCTTAGTTTGCTTTTTTTTTTCTTGTGCATGTATTGAAAAACGCTTCCAAAACATTACTCCTTTTCCAAAATGAATCAAGTGATTCTATAACTGAGGATTTATGTGTTTTTCCTGGGGATGCAAACTTACTATTTTGGAATGTTGTTTCAAACTAGAGAGGAATGTTAAAAGGACACCTAACAATCTTTCTTGGGAAAATTAACTACAAATGAGGATATCTAATCACTCTGTAGTAATAAACATGCAATTTTAATATTGATAATATGCAAATTATATGAAGAGCAATATGTGAAGTTTATATGGGGGGGAAGCAAAACAGGTGGCCTGAGACTCTGGGACTTATGTGTAAAGCGGTGCCATATGTTCCTTCCATCCCGTGAACGAACTGGTACACGTCAGTCAGAGATGAGGTGAGGCCGAGGGGAGCGCCCTGGGTGAGTTCCAGTCATCCCAGAGATGCACATCTTAGGTTGTGTTTTCAGTGATACCGGTGCAAACAGTAGTGAAGGCATTGATTTTCTGGGGCATTAGGCGACCGTTGGAAAGATGGCTGCGTTAGGCTCGCGTTCCCAACCAGTTCTGTACGGTGGTCAGTACGTTACACTGCACTTGATATTGTAAAGCTCTCTGCTTTCAAGAGAAAAGAGCTAAGTGCCAAGTTGTCAAAGATTAAAGAAAGAGCTCAGAGTGTGAGGAAACCTTATTTGTTCTTTGTGGGGATATAAATGTATATAGTCTTCTCTAAGGACAATTTGGCATTACTCTCTCTCAGTGTCTATCTAAACATCAGTTTTTGGAATGGGCTTTTAATTGAGTGAAAGAAACAGAAATTTGGTTGTAGAGATAGAAGGATTGAATGACAATCAATGGTCATGTACTTCAGAAGGAAAATAGAATCTTTAAAATTAATGTTGTTACTCCTTTTTACTTAGATCTTTTATCATAAATTGGCTTTTTGCTTTAAACGTAAATTTTTCTAAACCTTTACCAAAAACTGAATATATGGCCATAAGGGATCTTGACACATTTGTGTGACATGAAGATTAACCAATTTTAGAAGTATGGCCATATTGCAATTTAATACTGTAGGTTTTTAAATTTGAGTGCCTATTTATAAAAAGTATGCTCTCTGAACAATGCACATTTGTGGTAAGAGAGGTATTGTTAAAATGTTTGTGTCATAGGAGTCAAAGCAATGTATACTGAACATTGTTCTTATAGACCAGTTACTGAAACCATTTCAAAGCTAACAGTGGCCAGTTAAGATTCATCTAGACTAAAACATCTTACATGTATGTTTTTGGAATTTGTTTTCCCTTAAGCAAATAGCTTATCCAAAGTAAAGTTAGTGTGAAAATGTGTATAATGTATTTATTTTGTACATCGTGATCCTCAGGTATATAAGGTACCTTCAGATATAATCAAAATTGTCAAAGCCTGAGCCTGTTAAACTCGAGAGACAAAAGTATCTGGTATAAGTCCAACAAATCTTAGTTTTGCTTGGAAACTGCAAAGTAGTTCCAAAATATTTTAGAGGGAATTGATATTGATGGCAAAAGAAAACTTGCAGCTATACATTTGCTTATTACAGTTCCTTTTCTGTATAACCTTATTTTTGGTGCTCTAAAAAATATGTTGCCTGACTTGTTTGAGATTTTGCTGCTATACTTTGTTGTCTAATGTTATGGTTCCCGTTCTGTGAAACATTATTTTTGGTGGTCTAAATAAAGCAGAGCCCATCTTGTTGGGAAAAAAAAAAAAAGTATCTGGTAGTTAGATTACATTGAGTGTCACACTCTCTAAGAGTCAAGTAGATACATAACGTAATATTTTATACTAAACTGGAAATGTCACTTGTGTAACGTTGTTATTTTAAAACTTAACTTTCCAGGAAAGAAAGTTCCCCAAATTTATAGCAAAAGAAATGGAGACTATGTATATAGAAGAGCTGCGGTCCTCGGTGAATCTGCTAATGGCCAATTTGGAAAGCCTTCCAGTTTCGAAAGGTGGTCCAGAGTTTAAACTGCAAAAATTAAAACGTTCACAGAATTCTGCATTTTTGGACATAGGCGATGAGAATGAGATTCAGCTCTCCAAGTCTGACGTGGTGCTGTCTTTCACCCTGGAGGTGAGTGACTGTATCCCCTCTGACAGCATAAATGAGGCTGCAGATCATTTTTGCTAACCTTCGTGGTAACCTTTGGAATTTAAAACCGTGTAATATATTTTGAAAAACGTTAAATGATTCTTCATTTGGTAGACAATTAGGTTGCGAATGCAAACTCATTTAAACATAACAGCAGTATTAGGATTAAGTAATAAAATAGTAAAAGTTTTGAGGCAAGTTTCCTTTGTGTCGTCTTAGGCTGGTGTGAGCTTATTCTTTAAGTAAGCACCAAAACACTCTTGGGTAGAAGTAGGATTTAAACATGTAACTATTCTCTGTAATTTGGGAACTCATTTCAGGCTTTTGGTTAGCCTTGTTTTTATCTACTTCACCTATGAGACCATCATTCTAGAATCAAATCACATAAACCAGCTGTCCTGTGCAATATTGGGTACATATAGATGATGAGAGGTAGAGAATACTTCCAGAGAATACTTTCCAGAATGTTCAGTTTCCTTACAGGTACAATACATATTATAAAGAACAGGAATAAATGTTATGCCTTTAAAATTGTGTCCCCTGGGCCTTCAGAGTTTCATCCCTGTCACACAAATCACTAGAAACCAGATATTGATACTATTACTACAGCAACCTGTAGTCTTGATTCCATGTCTTCCTTGTTAAACTCTGAATATGGGCTAATCCACGTATGTGTCTATGGGTTTATATACAATATACATACACTGGAGCAACATCAAGCTAAAATTTATAAATCTCTCAAAAATTATATTAAAGCTTGAAGCTCCTTCCATTGTTACATTTTCCCTCTGCTGGTTCCCAGCACTGCTATTCGAGTTTGCTGATTGACAAAGAAAAGGACCCTGGAGTTTTAGAAGGTATAGTTTTAAATTTCTTTATTGATACTTCTTAACACTGGCTTGCTTAGTTTATGGCAGAAAAAACAAATGTCTGCTTTTGGTCTTTTTTCCTCCACTTACTCATCTCTAAACTTAAGCTTGGGGATAAAACTACCACCCCTCACTTTCTTAACTTCCAGGATAATGATTTCTTTGTCAGTTAACAGAGTAAATTTAGTGTCAGAACGGAAATCTGAGGTTTTCCTATGACTCAAGACTCAGTTCTGGGATTATCTAGTGACTTGGCCACGTGGGTTTGCCACCTACTTGGTTTCTTCTCAATCCCTTTAGCCTCTTAAGGGTGTTTAATTTGAAACTACATCATATCTTACCTGTGGAATTTCTTCATCATTCCTGCCTCAGGTTTCCTAGTGACTAAAATACAAAGTGCCAATTCCCCCCATCCCCTTTTTTAAAGGTTTTTGTGTGAAACAAAATCAATTATTTAATGACAGTATAACTTTTTCTACGAGAGTTTGACATTTAAATTCATTAGTGATAAAATAACTTGTCAAGGAAATTATTTTTGTAATGATTAAATCTTCCATCACCTCTATTAAACATTCAGAACTGGAAACAGTTCAAAACATTTTCTCTTTTCTGGTTAAATATCTTAAACAATTGTACAGAGTTTCTTATGAATTCTACTTTCTGTTTTGTAACAAAAATGGCACTCGTGAGTTAGTGTTCAAGTGAAACTGTGGACTGCTGCTCTTTACTTTATGGCCAGTGTGTTAAACAGGACTGTTCAGTTAACGATAAAATGGTCTTGAGAGGAGAATATGAGTTATAACTCTATTTTGTATGCATATTTATAAAATTGTTTTGACATCCTTTATTGCTCTCTCCGTATGAGGCACAATACGGGCCCGTTCCCTGGTGTCCACAGTATTTTAAGTAGGAGCTAGGTGTCCATAAACAAACTGAAATCACGTGAAGTGCAGACTACACAGTGCTCCTTTGTAGGACCCGTGAGAGAACAGACCAGGCCGTCCTCTACCAGAGGGCCTGGACCTCAGCCTGGCTAAACTGAATAATTATCCCAGCCCATTCTCCAAGCCTTGTTCTCAGACCCCAGATTTCAGCCTCAGAAAACCCTGAAAGGCAAGCAGTTAATCCCGTTGAAGGGTCTCACACATCATCAGTCAGGCTTATGGTCCAGAATTCGTCCAGTGGAGAAAGGAGTCCTTTTTAAGAACTGAAGTCTGAGTCTAAAGAATAGTATAGATTTGAAAAACTGTTCCAATTTTATCTTTCCTTTAAAATTGATACCTACTTCCCCCTTCTCCCACCACACCCTATTCCCTTACCTAGCTTAATTTTTGCCACAGCTGTTATCACCTGACATATAATTCAGATGTTTTTTATGTTTATTATTCATTATCTGACTTTTTCTACTTAGAATGTAAGTGGCAGGAAGATAAGGTCTTTGTAGTTTTTCTCTTTTTCTTGTTTACTGAAGCATCGCAAGAGCCTAAAATGATGCCTAGCACTCAGTTGGCTTGGTAAATACTTACTGAACTAAGAACTTGGATGGTATCAGAAAGCATCATCAGTTAGCCACACAAGATGACTTTGGGTGTCTTCATTTGTGAAGACTTCAGAGAGAATAGTAAAGCAAGAGCTACACTGACCCACAAAACACTAAGCCATACAGAATTAAATATTCAAGTAAAGCTCGGAAAACAAACGTTCGTCTATGAAGTTTGAGTCTGTATGTTGTAATGGGGGAAGGGTCAGTGGCCTGAATGAAGGCAGCGCGTTATTCAGAAGCACGTGGTCTAGTTTCATATTTTGTATATGCCTCCTTTTTTTTTTTTTTTTTTTTTTTGCTTCTAGGATAAATTTGTCTATTTTGTCCTTATCACATGAGTCACAAAGAGATTGGGGAGAGAAGATGCAACATCGAGTGTTTTTATTTTCTGTATTTCCAATATCAAGTTTTGCTGAGAATTGGTTTGAAATAGTTACCTAAACTTGGGTTAGTGTGATGGTGCAGGGGATGCTTGGCTGTCTTCATCATGAATGATTGAGCTTGGCTGTGGGTTTCTTGTTCCTTTTGGCAACCGCAGCTGTAGAATTGTGTTGTTTTGTTTATATGTATGGATTCATAACAGAAGTTACGTCTTTTGAAAGTGGCAGCTCTGCAGGATAAAATACCCCCAGCACAGGTGGGGGTAGTGTTCTGAGGAGAGGAATGGTTTCACAAGCTGTATGTTTTAGGAGGCCCTGTTTACAGTAGCTTGTCACACAGGTGACAGAAACAGTGTCACACAGATGCTGCCTTTCTTCTGTCTTGCTACTATTAATCACACTACCGAACGATACAGTGCAAACAGCCCGGTTGCCAAAGATGAACCAATGCCGTCAAGATTTCTAGACTTACTTTCTGGGTTACTGTTTTGTTGTTTCAGACATTTTAAGTGACCATCAGAAAATTTTTTCATTGAGTTAAAAAGGCGTTAGAGTCATGGTGGTAAATCCGTATATTTCAGTTGTCTCTGCTTCTAGTTCATTTGATTTGCATAAGGTTTTTACGAGTTTCAGTATTACTAATAACAGATTTGATTTCTTAAAAACGCATAGTTCTTTTGCTTATTTTCCTTAAATAAGATTTAGTATTTCACCCCAACTTCCTTGAGCATTAGAGAAGCTGTGAAAGATAATATCTATTAAT
Organism: Rhinolophus ferrumequinum; assembly: GCF_004115265.2. Classification (NCBI taxonomy): domain Eukaryota; kingdom Metazoa; phylum Chordata; class Mammalia; order Chiroptera; family Rhinolophidae; genus Rhinolophus; species Rhinolophus ferrumequinum. The sequence goes on from NC_046309.1 coordinate 21,619,973, forward strand.
TCTGCATTAATTCTCTTAATCTGTTTTCAGTTAAGTCCTTATTGTTATTCGGATGTTGCTATGCATTTCAGTGTGGAAAAATGACAAAAGCCATGGTTGAGGAAGGAAAATGGTTCTGAATTTGACCTTTAAATTTCAGTGATCAGTTTCCCATATATTTTTATGAAAAGATAAAATAAAAGCAGTCTGCGTTTGTATTTATAAACATAACACTTCTGTTGTACCAGAGCCTAAGAAACAATAGTTATTTTAAGATGGTTTGTTTCTTTGAGAACTTTGGCCTAGGGGTCATATCACAACTGTATGAAAAGCATAATGACTAATAATGGCTTAAATGATCGATAAGTGATATAGATAATGTTTAGGTGAATATTTTGGTAGCTACATAGCATGAATGCTATTAATCTTGTTTAAGGAAATCAATGTACATATATAAAAACATACTATTGAATATATCTTATAAATTACAATTTGAGAATTTAGAGAACTTCATGATTGAAATTTTGAAGGAAAAAGCTATGGCAAATAATATTCATACTTTATGAATCTTTTAAGATTGACAGCTTTTATAAAAACATAAAAAGAACACTTGAAACCCTGTTTCCCTTTCAGGAGTTATAAATACATAAGTTTTAGGTAATATCAGTCTTTGCACCCTTGTCCAGTGTACTGCGTTAAATTAGAACATGCCTTTAATGAATGGAAAAATTGTCTCTTCTTTGTCAATTAGTGGTAAGATGTTAAGTGCAAATTATATTTTTCATATTATTTTGATAAGATATAAAATGGCTTTAAAGAAAATTCTTTTATAAATACTTTTATAAATTCTTTTTTAAATAGCTAAAATTTAATTGTTTAAGTTTCAGAAATTATTTTTGTAAATAGTGATCTAAAATAAATGAAAATAGGTCATTTCTGATACTATCACATATTGACAGCAATGAATTGGTGTGAAGGTGGCAGTGTCTGCTAGTAATAAATACTATAGCACTTTATGTGAAATCCAATGTGGACTCCTTTTATCATGTGCACTGAATTTTCATTTGTAATTTTGCTTTACCTCATAAAGGCTTGCCATAATTGTTTAAGGACCTGAGTTTGAATCTCACTTAAGTCACTAAGGGTTATATTTAGAGACTTTAGTTTAATACCTGGCGGGAGATACCTGTCAGATACCAAACTTGCTGAATGTGGGTTTTACTATACCTAACATGGACAGAGGAGGATTCTAAAGAAGATAAAATACCATTTACGTTCCCAGATAATTTTTTCCATTGGCCTGTCCAGTTACAGTTCATGCTGCTGCCTCTCCATATGGCTAAAAGCTGTTAACCTGACATATCATTTAAAATTGTTCTTATCCTTAGATTGTCATAATGGAAGTGCAAGGTTTGAAGTCAGTCGCTCCCAATCGAATTGTTTACTGTACAATGGAAGTGGAAGGAGGAGAAAAACTGCAGACAGACCAGGCAGAAGCCTCCAGACCACAGTAAGCCAGTTGGAAAAAAATGTTTTGATTGTTTGTTTTCCCTCCTAGAGAAGCATGCTTTATTTATTTGCAGAGTTATATGGTTTGACACTCTAAATTGGTTACTTGGTGAGCTTTGTCTCAACTGTGTTAGAATCAGTATGTGCATTTCTGGATAATAATGTTATGGTTAAGACTGAAGCAGAATCTCTGTGTAGGGCAGACAGAAAATCCAACATGCAAATGTGAAGCCAGTTATTAGGCACTAATATGTAAGTCACTTGTAAGCATAGCATGTGTTTTTACCACATGTCATCTGAAAGGAAGGGCTTGGTCGTATTTCAGTTACTAGAATTGTAACCAATAGCTTTTCCACGTCTATATGTTACACCTGTGTGGTGATATCCAGGTAGGTATTGGGATTCTGCGCAGTGACGTGGCTTGAGTTAGAGAACCTGTTAACGACTCCTGCGCAGTAGTCAGAGATGAAAAACCTGTTCTTTACTGGCACTTTCATGTTTCAAATTCTGGGAATGAGTTTAATTCAGTTTGGAAGATGTTCTCTTGAGCTGATTTAAATTTGGGAAACTTGAATCTCTGGTAGAAATAAGGAGAAAGGCCTGAGGAATTCAAATGAAACTTGCCTGGCCTTCATTCGTACACCGCCTGTAGCAAGAACTTTTTTTTTTCTTCTTCCATTTAAACTTCATCCAGAATTTCTTGCAGGACTTAGAGGATTTAGGGTTTTTGCCTTATCGCAACATAGATATGTGGCCTTTTCATTCCAGAAACTTCTTTGGAGGTCCTGGGTAAGCACTGAAGGTGAAGATGAACAAGAAACTTTCGTTTTCTTTAGGGCAGGCTCAGTCTAAGAGGAAAGCGTACCAGGAGAGGTGTGCACAGAGGACTAGGGGATTGAGAACAAGCAAGTGGTACCGTCTCGCCCCCTGCACGTCTGCCCTTGACCTGGCTCACTACCTCTCGGAGGTCCCCTCGTCCCTTTCTTCCCCTGGTCCACTACTGTTCAGCTACCCTGAACTTCATGCAGTTTCTCGACTACATCAGCCCTTTTTCATCATTAAACTCGCTTTTCCCTCAGCCTACAGTCATCTTCCCTTTTATCTTGCTCTGGCTGGATCCCTGGTATTGAGAATCTTAACTTGAACATCACTTCCTGAGAACAACAGGAAGCAGGTATTTTCTGGATCCTCACTTTTTAATTTTTAGACGAATGTGTCTCTCATCTGTTTATCTTGAATCGTGTTTCCCCTTGAGAAAAGGGCTGAGAATTGTCCTATTTCATTTAATATCCTAGTACCTCATAGGCACTCAGTCAGAATTTATCAACTCAGCTGCTTGAATGTATTTTTATGACTTAGTCACCCTAAATATTTAAGGGTGTAGTATTTACTCCCGTAGTCATATATAGAGTTGATTGACAGTGACATAATGAAGTGAAAGTACTGAGGATAAACATCTCTTTGAAGAGGTGAAAACCTCGCAAGAGAAGACTGTGAGACAGAGAAGGAAATTGCTGCCATTTCTGGGAATATGGAGTCAAGGGGGAGGTTTGGTGTGTGTGTGTTTCAAAGATCAGCTATTTTAGTATAGTCCTATTTATTAGTTATTCACAGAGTTGTGCAACCGTAGTCAATTTTAGAACGTATTCATCACCTCAAACAGAAACTCTGTACCTTTTCCTTATCAACCTCAAATCACCCCTGCCCTATGCAACGACTCATTGACTTTCCGTCTCTATAAATTTGCCTGTGCTGGACATTTTACATAAATGGAATCATATAATATGTGCTCTTTTGAGACTGGCTTTATTTACTTAGCATAATGTTTTCAAGGTTCTTCCATCTTGTAGCATATATCAGGACTTAATTTTATGGACAAATAATATTCCATTGTATGTATATACCACATTTTGTTTCTCCATGCATCTAGGATATGACACTTGGGCTGTTTCCACCTTTTGGCTACTGTGAATAATGCTGCAAATTAAAGTTGGCTAACAAATATCTGTTTGAATACCTGTTTTCAACTCTTTGGGGGTGTATACATAGCAGTAGAATTGCTGGGTCATATAATAATTCTGTTTAGCTTTTTGAGGATCCATCAAGATGCTTTTCACCATTTTGCTTTCCCACCAGGATTGTATGAGACCTCACATTTCTACACATTCTCATTAGTGCTTGTTATTTGACTTCAAAAATGTAGATAGATAATTAGATAGGTATAGATAGATAGCGATCGATAGAGATCGATAGATAGATAGATAGATAGATAGATAGATAGACAGATAAGTAGATAGATATTGACGAGTCTCCATCCTAGGATGAAGTGGTATCTTGTTGTGGTTTTGATTTGCATTTTCCTAATGACTAACGATGTTGGGCATCTTTACATATGCTGTATTCGCCATTTGTATTGTCTTCATTAGAGAAATATCTGTTCAAGTTTTTTGTCCATTTTTTAAATGAACTGTTTGTCTTTTCATTGTTAAGTTATAAGAGCTGTTTACATACTCTAGGTGCTAGACCCTTATCATGTATATGATTTTCAAATGTTTTATTTCATTCTGAGGGTCTTGTCACTTTCTTGATAATACTATCTTTTGAAGCACAAAGTTTTAAAATTTTGATTAATTCCAATTTATATTTTTTTTTGTTTGTTGCATGTGCTTTTGGTATCATAGTTAAGAATCCAGTGCCAAATCCAAGGTCACAAAGATTTATCCCTATGTTTTCTCCTAAGATTTTCATAGTTTTAGCTCTTACATTTAGGTATTGATTCACTTTTAATTAATTTTTGTATATAATCTGATGTAAGGATTCAACTTTCTTCTTTTGTATGTGACAGTCAGGTGTCCCCACACCATTTATTGAAGAAACTATTCCTTTTCCATTAAATAAATGTTCTTGGTATCCTTTGCAAATCAATAAACCATAGATACATGGGCTTATTTCTGGACTCTCAAGTCTATTCCGTTGATATATGTCTATCCTTATGCCAATATCACATTATCTTGTTTCCCATTGCTTTATATTCAATTTTAAAATATCAAGAGTGTGAGTCTTCCAACTATGTTCTTTTTTAAATTTATTTTTCAATTACAGTTGACATCAGTATTTTTCATTGTTAGTTTCAGGTGTGAAGCATAGTTTAGACATTTGTATAATTTAAAAAGTTATTCCCCCAATTAGTCTGGTACCCACCTGGAACTCCACATAGTTATTACAGTATTATTGACTATATTTCCTATGCTTTACTTTACATCTCCATGACGATTTTGTAACTACCAATTTGTACTTCTTAATTCATTTACCTTTTTCACCCGGCTCCCTAAACCCCATCCCATCTGGTAACCATCAGTTTGTTCTCTGTATCTGTGAATGTGTTTCTGTTTCATTTGTTCATTCACTCAGTTCTTTAGATTCCACATAAAAGTGAAATCATGCTATTTGTTTTTCTCTGTCTGACTTATTTCACTTAGCATAATATCCTCTAGGTCCGTTTATGTTGATGCAAATGGTAAGATTTCATTCTTTTTTATGGACAAGTAATATTCCCATGTATATATGTACCACCTCTTCTTTACCCAATCGTCTATTGATGGGTACTTGGGTTGCTTCCCTAGCTTGGCTATTGTAAATAACTCTGCAATGAACCTAGGGGTGCATATACCTCTTTGAATTCGTGTTTTGGATTTCTTTGGATAAATAACCAGAAATGGAATTCCTGGGTCATAAGATAGTTCTATGTTCAATTTTGTGGGGAACCTCCATACTGATTTCCATAGTGGCTGCACCAATTTGCAATCCCACCAACAGTGCACGAGGGTTCCCTTTTCTCCACCTCCTCACCAACACTTGTTGTTTGTTGATTTATTGATGATAGCCATTCTGACAGGTGTTAGGTGATATCTCATTGTGGTTTTAATTTGCATTTCTCTGATGATTAGTGATATTGAACATCTTTTCATATGTCTATCAGCCATCTGTATGTCCTCTTTGGAGAAATGTCTATTCAATTCCACTGTCCATTTTTAATCAAATTTTTAATTTTTTTTTTTGGTGTTGAATTGTATGAGTTCTCTATAAATTTTGGGTATTAACCTCTTATCAGATGTATCATTGCTAAATATCTTCTCCCATTTAGTATGGTGTCTTTTTGTTTTATTGATGGTTTCCTTTACTGTACAAAAACTTTTCCACTTGATGTAGTCCCATTTGTTTATTTTTTCTTTTGTTTCCCTTGCCTGAGGAGATAGATCAGAAAAAATATTAAGAGCAATATCAGAGAGTTTACTGCCTATGTTTTTGTCTAGGAGTTTTATAGTTTTGGGTCTTACATTTAAGTCTTTAATCCATTTTGAGTTTATTCTTGTATATGGTGTAAGAAAGGTGATCCAGTTTCTTCTTCTTTTTTTTTTTTTTGCATCTATCTGTCTAGTTTTCCGAGCACCATTTATTGAATAAACAGTCTTTACCCCATTTAATATTCTTGCCTACTCTGTCATAGATTAATTGATCTAATAGGTGTGGGTTTACCTCTGAGCTCTCTATTCTGTTCCATTGATCTATGTATCTATTTTTATGCCAGTATCATGCTGTTTTGATTACTTTAGACTTGTATTAGTTTGGTATCAGGTAGCATTTGGTAATAGTATAGTTTGGTATCAGGTAACATGATACCTTTAACTGTGTTCTACTTTCTCAAAATTACTGTGGCTATTTGTGGTCTTTTCTGGTTCCATATAAATTTTAGGATGACTTGTTCTAGTTCTGTGAAAAATGCCATTGGTATTTTGATAGGGATTGTAGTAAATCTATAACTTGCTTTGGATAATATGGACATTTTAATGATGTTAATTCTTTTTATCCATGAGCACAGTATATGCTTCCATTTATTCATATCTTCAATTTTTTCTTCAATGTCTTATAATTTTCTCAGTATAGGTCCATTACCTCTTTGGTTAAATTTATTCCTGGGTGTTTTTTTTTTTTTTTGATGCAATTTTAAATGATTTTGTTTTCTTAATTTCTCTTGGTGGTAGTTCATTATTGGTGTATAAAAATACAACCAGCTTCTGATTATTAATTTTGTATTCTGCTGCTTTACTGAATTCATTTATCAGTTCTACTAGTTCTTCGTTGGAATCTTTAGGGTTCTCGCTATATAAAATCCTGTCATCAGCAAATAATGACAGTTTTACTTCCAGTGCTATAGTGAATAAAAGTAGTGAAATCCGGCATCCTTTTCTTGTTCCTGATCTTAAGGAAAGCACTTGTAGCTTTTTCCCATTGAGTATGATGTTAGCTGTGGGTTTGTCATATATGACCTTTATTATGTTGAGATATGTTCCCTCTATTCCCACTTTACTAAGAGTTTTTATCATAAATGGATGCTGGGTTTTGTCAAACACTTTTTATGCATCTATTGATATGATCACATGACTTTTATCCTTCATTTTGTTTATATGGTGTACCAGATTAATTGATTTGTGGATATTGAACCAACCTTGCATTCCAGGAATAAATTGCATTTGATTGTGGTGTATGATCTTTTTAATGTATTGCTGAATTCAGTTTGCTATAATTTTTTTTGAGGATTTTTGCATCTATGTTCATCAGGGATATCAGCCTACAATTTTCTTTTTTTGTAATGTCTTTGTCTGGTTTTGGAGTAAGGGTATTGGTAGCCTTATAAAATGAGCTTAGGAGCCTTCCCCCCTCATCAGTTTTTTAAAATTTGAGAAGTTAAAAGTTTGAGAATAGATGTTAATTATTCTTTGAATGTTTCATATAATTCATCTGTGAAGCCATCCAGTCCAGGACTTCTGTTGGTTGGGAGTTTTTTATTACTGATTTGATTTTGTTATTAGTAACAGGTCTGTTCAGGTTCTCTGTTTCTTCTTGATTCAGCCTTGGAAGATTGTATGTTTCCAAGAATTTATATATTTCTTCCAAATTGTCCAATTTGTTGACATACAGTTGTTCATAGTATTTTTTTCTTCTTTTAATAATATAGTATATTAACTGTAACATAGTATTTTCTTATTATCCTTTATATTTATGTGGTATCAGTTATCAACTTCTCTTCTTTCATTTCTGATTTTATTAATTTGGGTCCTCTCTCTTTTTTCTTGGCGAATCTGGTTAAAGGTTTTTGAGATTTGTTTATCTTTTCAAAGAACCAGCTCTTGGTTTCATTGATCTTTTGTATTGTTTTTTAGATTCATTTCATTTATTTCCATTTGATCTTTATTATTTCCTTCCTTTTGCTCACTTTGGGCTTTGTTTGTTTTCCTTTTTCTAGTTCCTTTAGGTGTAAGATTAGATTGTTTATTTGATATTTTTCTTGTTTCTTGAAGTAGGCTTGTACTGCTGAGAATTTCCCTCTTAGGACTGCTTTCACTGGGTCCCATAGATTTGGGGTCATTGTATTTTCATGTGTTTCAAGGTATCTTTTGATTTCTTCCTTGATCTAATTGTTAACCCATTCATTGTTTAGTAGCATGTTATTTAGTCTCCATGTGTTTGTTTGTTTTTCAATTCTGTTCTTGTCATGGATTTCTAGTTTCATGCCATTGTTGTCAGAGAAGATACTTGATATGATTTCAGTCTTCTTAAATTTATTGAGACTTGTTTTGTGGCCTAACATGTGGTCCATCTTGGAAATGTTTCATGTGCACTTGAGAAGAATATATATTCTGTTGCTTTGGGATGAAATGCTCTAAAAATATCATTTAAATCCATCTTGGCTAATGTGTCATTTAAGGCCACTGTTTCCTTGTTGATTTTATGTTTGGAAGAACTACCCATTGATGTCAAGGGGGGTGTTAAAATCTCCTGCTATGACTGTATTACTGTTGATTACATTCTATGTCTATTTCCTTTACCAGGTTAAGGAAGTTTTCTATCATTTCTTCAAAATTTCAGTTCCTTATTCTCCCTTTTCTTTCGGCTACTCCTGTGATTTGAGTGTTGGTATGCTTGATGTTGTTGTCCCAGAGGCCCCTTAAACTATCCTCACTTTCTCAGATTCTTTTTTATTTTTATTGTTTTTTTTTTAGTTTTGCTGTCCTGCTTGGGTGTTTTCTGCTACCTTCTCTTCCAAATTGCTGATTCCAGCCTCTGCTTCATTAGTTCTACTGTTGATTCCCAGTAATCTATTCTTCATTTCAGTTACTGTAGTCTTCGTTTCTGACTGACACTTTTTTTGTGTTTTCTATTTTATTTTTATATTTCCTGTCTCTTTGTTGGTGTTCTCACTCAGATCATTGAACATCCTTATAACCAGTGTTTTGAACTCTACATCTGGTAGATTGCTTATCTCCATTTTGTTTAGTTCTTTTTCTGGAGCTTTGTTCTGTTCTTTCATTTGGGACATGTTTCTTTGTCTTCTCGTTTTGGCTTCCTCTCTGCATTTGTTTCTATGTATTATGTATATCTTCTACATTTCCCAGTCTTGGTATTTTGGCCTTATGTAGTAGGTGTCTTATGGAGCCCCAGGGCACAGTCTCCCTGATCACCTGAGCCAGGTGCTCCAGGCATGTCTCTTATGTGGGTTGTGAGTGCCCTCTTCTTGTAGTTTAGCCTTGATTGCTGTTTGAACTTCAGTGGGTGATATTGACCCTCATGCAGACTGGCTATGAGTATTGGCCATGACCACAGCATACGAGCTGCTGTGCAGGGGCTGCCCCATGGAGTGGGATTTTTCTCAGTGGGCTCTGGTGCCTGCTGAGACTACCCTTTCTGTGTGCCACTTGTGGGGCTAATCGGGTGGTGGTCTGTTGTGGTCTGAAACTGGCCACCAGTTTGTTGGTTCTGGGGTCTCTTGGCAAGGTCTCCAGTGCAGGCCAAGATCAGCCGCTGCCTGTGACCGGGCCGGGGCAACCTGGGAAGGGCTACAACGTGATGTGTAGTTTGTTGCTGCCTGTGCTGGACCTGGAGGCATGTGGGAGAGGCCACGCTAGGAACTTAAACCAGCTGCCACCAATACCCGGCCTGGGGCAGCTCAGCAAAAGGCCCAGGGCACCCCAAGACCTGCCACTGCCTCTTGGCTGCCCATGATGCTCAGCCCCTGAGCCTCAAACAGTATGCAAGTTGGGGGAGGTGGTATCTCAGGGAGTCATCTGCGTGGGGCGAGTGGTGTTAACGCAGAATCAGATTTGGCTATGTGGGGAGAGGGTTCAACACAGGAAAGATGGGGCTCACCTGCCGCCTGCATGGGAGGAGGGATCCCACACAGAAACAGTGGTGGCTGTCCCTCCAGCCCTCACCATGGACCCACACAACTCAGTCTCTCCCTGTATGTCTCTAGCACTTCCCAAGTCGATGTACCCCTGCCAGGGCCCAGTGTGAGTGCCTAGGAGCAAGAGGTTCTGTGTGCAGGCCCTTTAAGAGAGTGCTGGGGTTTCCAGCAGCCTTCCATGTCACCCAGAGAGATGAAACCCCCACTGATTTTTCCCAGCCAGATATTGTGGGGTCTCCTATTCCTGCCACTGTGCTCCCAGCTGGGGAGCCGTGGTGGGACTGGGACCTCCTCACTTCTCTGGAGGAACCTCTGTAGCTGAGATATACTTCCTGATTCTCAACCACCATGTGTGGGTGTGGGGTCAGCCCCTTTCTCATCTCCGCCCCTCCTACCAGTCTTGATGTGGCTTCTTCTTTATATTCCTAGTTATAGGTCTTCTGTTCAGCTAAACTTCAGATGGCTCTCCAGGTTAATGGTTCTATAATTTAGTTGTAATTCTCAGAGCTGCTGCTAACCAGCCACTGCCACCCTTGGGCAGGGAACCAACTTACTGACTATTTCTTCTTTTTAAAGATTAGTTTGGCTCAAGAATCATCCTCTTTAGCTTCATGCTCTGCCTTCCGAACACACTAAAGCAGTGGTTCCCACCTATGTGACTGTGAGGTGGGGTTTGTGCCAAGATGGCTCTGCCAGATGAGATCTGTGCCCCTGCAGCTACAGGTAGCTTTCTCCTGGAGTGTTGGAATTAAGGTCGTGTCCCTGAATTCCTAGCTCTGTTGGACAGTGGTCCTGCCTTTTGCAACCAAGGTGGAGCCAGCCCTCCCCCGACCTCTAACCCTTGCACTGTGGGCCTGTGCTGGGAGTGGCAGCCTTGATGGTCTCTGAATCACCTGCAGGGTCATTCTTCCCTTGTCTTGGAGAATAAAATGTGTTCAGAGCTGAATCTAGGGTGCAGTCCTATATGGTCCGAGTAGTTTGACAGCCTTCTTTCATTTTTTTCCTGTCTCCATTTTCTTCAATTCAAACTGGCATCATTCCCACTGAGATGTTGGTTAGATCTGTGGTTCATACTCATACTAGTCTTCAACATTTAACTTACAAATTTCCTCATTTAAATCTCCAATTGCATGTTGGCAAGTGCAACCTTTCACAAAACACTAGAATATAAACACAATTCAGCCAGGTTTTTTGCCACTTGATAATAAGGGTTGCTTTTCTTCCCGTTTTCAATAACATGTTTTTTCTTTCCAAGACAGACCTTATCAAAATGACTTTTACTGTTCATATTTCTACCAGTATGCTATACGTGATTATTTATGTTTTCTTGTAGAATTGCCTTTGATAATACCTTCATGGCAATACTGCCTTTTTCTAGCATGCAACTCAAAATTCTTCCAGCGTATACCCATTATTCAGTTCCAAATCTGCTTTCACATTTTTAGGTATTTGTTATAGTAGCACCCCACTTCTCAGTTCTGGCTGCTACAATAAAAATATCATAGACTGGATGGCTTAAACAACAAATGTTTATTTCTTATAGCTCTAGAGACTGGAAATCTGACGTCAGGGTCTGGCATCATTGGGTTCTGGATGAGGGCTCTTATCCTGGTTTTCAGATGGCTTCCTTCTTGCTGTATCCTCACATAGTGGAGAGACACATCTGATGTCTTTTCATCCCCTGATAAGGACACCAGTCTCATCACTGGGGCTTTGCCCCAATGACCTCATCCAAACTCAGTTACCCCCCAAAGGTCCCACCTCCAAATACCATCACACTGGGATTGGGGCCTTAACATATGTATTTGGTGATGGTGGGGGTGCAAACACTACCCTACTAGTACTTCATGAGATCTTGAGAGAGTACAAAGTCCTAAGAATGTCAATGCCATGTTATTTTCTACGGAATCATTTAAAAAGTTTTATTGAGATATATTTTATGTAGCATAAAATTCTTTCATTGCAATGTAGACGATTTTTAGTAAATTTATACACGTGTGCCTCTATCATCACAATTCAGTTTTGAAACATAGCACTTCACAAATTTCCCTCACGCCCATTTGCAACCTATTCCCACTTCTGTTCCCAGTTTCAGTAAAGCACTCCTGCTTTCTAGCTCTATAATTTTATTTTTTCTGGGCATTTTTATGTAAATGAAATCATCCAATATGTAGTCTTCTGTATCTGGCCTTTTTGACTTAGCATAATTTCTACCAAATCTTTAATTGATGCTTAATATTTAGTCAGTCAAATTAACTTTTATAGAAATAGTTATTTTAACAGTAACTTTTTTCACAAATAGCAAAAGTTTCCATAGGATGGTTCTCTTTTAATTTCTAATATACTCATAATTTAATCGTAAGGACAAGGACATTGTGATGGTAGGGAGCCTGTATGTGGACAGTTTAAATGAATTAAAATACTTGGAAGTTAGAAAACGTTATAGTAAGCCTCCTGTACTCTTTATTACTCTTACCACAAGAAAATTTAGCCAAAATATCTGTGTTTCCTCGTGAACACTGAGTTAACTTTTAAAAGGAATTAAAAGATTTATATTTACCATTGTATCCCGGGGCAGATTACCTGAAAAATGTATCTCCTGAATGCTGACCAACTGCAGCTTTTTAGCAGTATGATTACTTTTATCTTGAACTCATCTTGCACAACAGGAAAGAGATTCATCTCCTCTATCATCATAGTGAATTATGCCCCAGACACGTTTCCTAAATTTGATTGCTTCAACAGTTTGTGTTTGTTGGAGATCAATTCATCCTTCTGTCTGATACTAATTAAAGTGCCTTATTTAGTCCATATTTCCAATAAGCTTAATCACAATTCCTAGGCATTGCCTATTTCATTCCTGTAGCTCAGATTTCCTGCCAGCAATTAGGTAGAAACAGCATGTGAGATTGGTACATAACTTAGAATATGGAAACGGGGGTCTCAGAAAGGTGGTGTTTATGGACAAGTCTAATTTGTAAAGAGTGATAATGAGGAAATCTATTTGTGTTAGTTTTGATTTTAGTTTTTAATATAGGGAAGGGAAATGAAAAGCTGTATTTTTCAGTTATGGAAAAAAACTCTATTATTTATAGATTTTTAAGTTAATGTTTCATAGTCTCTCAGTCAACCATGAAAGGTTTTGTTCTCTGTGACTGAGGTACAGAAGGATTGTTGCTATACTATTACAGTTTTCTACCATTTCCAGACATTTCATTATTTCAGTTTTAGGCCATACCCTTCATAACACAGTGTGAAAGGAAATAGAGGGATTGTGAGAGGAATGTCAAGCTGAAGACAGAAGGGGGCAGTTTGTTATGGTCAGGTCCTAGTTACATCTCCCGATGTGTAGTGATCTTTAAAACACTTTTCTTACAGATGGTGAGCACCTTGAGTGCCTAAAAACGCTAGAGCTAATCATACCCTATGAAGCGACAAGATGGATCTTGGTTCTCGGGAAATAAATAAAATTAAATTAAAATACACCAGGGACTCGGGCAGGGGGAAATGGGGAGTTGCTATTCATTGGGTATTAAGCTTCAGCTATGCCAGATGAATAAGTTCTAGAGATCGGCTGACAGCAAAACGTCTGTAGTTAACGGCACAATATTATGCGCTCAAAAATGTTAAGAGGGTAGGTCTCATGTTAAGTGTTCTTACCACAATAAAAAAAAATAATCATGGGAAGCAATCCTTTTTGCCACACCCTCTGTATCTCTTTCATCTCACAGTGCTCTTTTATTAAAGATATTTGAAGGTTAATTGGCCTGTTTCCCACTCTACCTCCCACCCACCCACGCCAGAGAGTAATAAGATACAAAGAGCAATAAGAAAAACTGATGAGTTGCATTATTAGAAAAATATATTTACAGATATCAGGACAGAACGTTTTTCTACCTCATGAAAACGATGGGAAATACAGGCTACAGTCCCCATTTCTGGAAACTTTAAATTCTGAACCAGAGCTGTAATACTCTGTCAAACTATTGAAAGAGTATTGCAGCTAGAAATGGAAAGCTTATCAGAATGACAAGCTACTGGGACAAGTGTGTGAGAGAGATTAAATGCAGACTGCATATAAACCAAGAGAAGCTAACCATGCTTTGTAAAAGCATATTAGTTTTCATTTTAATTTAGTAATGTCAGAATTAGTTGTAAGTATAATTCATTAGCCAGCTACTCCTGCAGACTAGAGAAGGAATATACTACATTTTAAGATGATCTATCAATAAGTGTGCCTGTTTCTAATGAACCAAACGGAAAACACTCAAACTTCACAAAAGTTTCATCTTTTCTCATTTTCATCTTTAAAAACATGAGATTGCTTCATCTTATATAAATACATTTACCCGAAGATACCACTGGTGCAGAACAAAATAAAGCCTAGAGAGAGAAACATTGGCCAATACATAAATTACATTCATTGAGAATTTATTTGCAAGTGAAGGAAGCTAATCTAGGGATCCTCATAATTAATGGCATCTGAATTAAAGGGAGCATATGATGGATTAAGATTCCAGATGCTGGCATTAGTGAAAAACAGCAGCGAGAGAGCTTGGAAGAAAGTTGATAAAATTATGATGATCAACATTTCTATGATGAATTTACAGCTTGTACATAGCTTCCCCTTATAATTTCATGACTTTCTTTCAGAGCAAACTTTTGCAGTTATTTCCATTACTATTCCATTTGATTTATGTAACAAATTAATCAAATAAGGTAAATTTGGCAGACTATAAGTAGCAAACAATTTTTATCCCAGTACTAATCTCATACTCCAGGCTCTCCTTCCTGTGTCCTTGAAGACATTTTGTCAGGAACCATTGTTCTCCTGGCCATTTTCAGGTCTTAAAAAACATGTTCAGGTATTAACATTTTCATTACAGTTTAAATCGAAACTTACCCATGTAAAAACATTTTCCTTTCCTTCCCACCCATCCAGAAACCTGTCATAAGGAAAAGCGTACCGTAGTTCTTTCTTTTCACTCTCCTTATGTGCCTGCTTGTAAACTCTTTCTACCACTTTCGGGTAGAATCGAGGTTGAGGGGAGGGGCAAAATGTCTCCGTATGGAGGTGCTCTTTGGGGTCCTCTCTCGGTGGTCAAATGCCTTCTGTCATGACACATGTCCCATCCAGCTTCTCTCATGCAGTTTCTTGGAGACACCCCATGGTGCCAGGCATCACGTCATCCCTCATAGGGTGACGCATCCTGGAACTGCCCTCCTTGCCCTCCCCCTGGGCTCCTGGTTTAATAATATCGCCTACATATCCTTTTTCTGCTTGAATTTAATTTCCTTAGCAGATAACTCTAAGCTCCTTGAAGACAAGGGCTGTCTGTTCAACCTGGCTCCTGTGTAGTACTAGTCACAGTAACGTGACCGATCAGCTCAATAATCTAATTAAAGGGTTTTCTCCACCATTGAGAGCATTAAGTGATCGTCTCTGAGTAGGTCTCAGAGGGGAGGACACTTGAGCTAGCGCTTGACCACAGTAGCTGGATGTCCAGTCCTCATTCTTTCACCCCAAACCCCCATTTTTCTAGCAATTCCTTGGAAAACATATTCACTTGAAAGGGCATGTTGTTTGCTCGTGTGGGCTAACTTGAGGCTGAAATTCAGGATCATTTCCAGATTCTTGCTACCCTGAGCTGGGGAACCCCTGAATAAACAAGACAACTTCCCAAGGGAAAGAGAGGCACAAGCAGAATTTTCATAGGATTGATTAAGTAGACTTATTAGAATATGATTCCTCTAGTTCATAGGCACTCTTTCCTAAAGTAAAGAGACATCTCTTTCTAGGAAAGAGGCATCTACATGCCAGTTCACGTTCTCAGCCCCCTTTCACAGTCTCCCTTCTTGGCCTTTACAGAAGAAAGGTACACTCTCACCCAATTTAAGTTTCACTGTGGTTCTCGTTCCAGAGTGGAAAAACCTCAATGTCAACGTGCAAAAGGAAAGTTTATAATGTTAGTGTTAGTTTTAAGTGACTGACCAATGATGGAATCCTTCTGTAAATTATATGGCTTCTACTTCTTTGCTTTCGACAACGATGATTTAAATTTTCAACTGGTTAATGATTGAAAAATAGTTTTTGATTCTCAATCACTGTATTGTTTTGATACATTTAAATAGAAACGAATTAAGCAAATTGATGGAAATTGCTATAACAATATCCCACCTGTTCACCATTTATTGAAGAGACCATCCTTTCCCCACTGTGTATATTCTTGGTGCCTTTGTCCACAATCAGTTGACTGTATGTGGATGAGTTTATTTCTGGGTTCTGTATTATATTCCATTGGTCTCTGTGTGTCTGTTTTTATGCAATACCATACTGTTTTGATTGCTATACCTTTGTAATACAGTTTGGAATCAGGTAGTGTGATGCCTCCAGCTTAGTTCTTCTTTTCTCAAGATGGTTTTGGCTATTTAGTATCTTTTGTACCTCCCAACTAATTTTAGGATTTTTTTCCCATTTCTTTGAAAAATGCCATTGTAATTTTGATAAGGGATTACATTGAATCTGTAGGTCAATTTGGATAGAAGAGACATTGACAGTATTCTTCCAATTAATGAACAAGAGATCACTTTCAATTTATTCGTGTCTTCTAAGATTCCTTTCATCAACACCTTACAGTTTTCATCAGATTATTCACCTCCTTGGTTATATCTATTCCTATTTTATTCTTTTCTTTGCTATTGCAAATGAGAGTGTTTTCTTACTTTCTTTTATGGGTAGTTCATCATTAGTGTGTGAAAATGTAACTGGTTTGTGTGTGTTGATTATATATCCTGCATCTTTACTGAATTCATTTATTACTTGTAACAGTTTTTTGGTGACATTTTGGGGGCTTTCTATACATAAGATCATGTCATCTGCAGAGACAATTTTACTTCTTTCATTCCTCCTTGGATGCCTTTATTTCTTTTCTTGCCTAATTGCTCCAGCGAGGCCTTCCAGTGTTATATTGAATAAAAGTGGTAAGCTCCTTTGCGTTGTTCCTGATCTTAAAGGAAAAGCTTTCCGTTTTTCACCAGTGAATATGATATTAACTATGGGCTTGTCACATACGACTTTTATATTTCTATCCAGTTACCTTGAAGTTCATTTAAACTCAGAGAAAAAGTTTTCTTTAAATAACAATTGTGACAAATAACAGAAAGAATGAGGAATGCTGCACTTGGGATCCATACAAAATACCAACATTTTGGGATGGACATAATTTAAAGAAATGCCTCAAGCACTTCTCAAAATAATACTGTAGCCAAGACATAGAGGTATGCCTTAGGTGGGCATAAGAACACAGTTTAGAAAAGAAAGAAAAAAATCATGCTGGAACTACTCAATTTCTTCGAAATCACTGAGCAAGAAAAGCGACATTGAAGCACATACTGATTTTACACAACCGCTATGCAGTACTTTGACTTAAATCCAAGAGCAAAAGTTAAGACTCTCTCCAAGAGCAAAAGTTAAGACTCTCTCCAAGAGCAAAAGTTAAGACTCTCTCCTTTATTTTTGATAAACAACTGCATGGTAAACTTAGATGACTTTTCCCCTGGGAATGGCCTTTTAAATATTTTATGTAAAAGCAGGCAGGTTTAGAACTTTTATAGTGATGGCATCAATGCTAATATGTGTTGGGATCTCAGGAAGATTCGTATTCTTTACAGCTGATAGAGCACAGGCTGGTGCTCCCACTAAGCCAGCCATCTTATAGTAGGCTGTCTTCCTTTTAGCAGGAAGTGTGTTTTCTCTGATTTCTCCAGTTTATTTTGTGCATCAATTTGTGTAACAGTTTCATTCATGTTGGTCTCCAGTACCATTCCTCGTATCACATTTTTGCAAGAATATTGCGAACCTTGTGTACGTGGAAAATTAAATCCAGTTCAGACATTTACAAAACAATTGTTTAAGGTTTCCACAAATCCTTGAATTAGATCTAAAATGCCAAGTTTACTCTCTGAAGAATCCACATGGAAAACAAAATATAACGTTGCATTGTGTCTATAAATCAGTTTGTTGTCAGATCCTCCATTATGTATATCTATAAATTGAGTACAGATAATTATGAGAGGGTCTTCAATAAAACATGCTCAAGCGTTAAAATAAAATAAAATTTAAATTTCTGAGGGGGAAATGGAATCAAAGTAGAAGTTCAAGGTAAAAAAAAACAATAATGTCAAATTTCTGCTAAAGAAGAGTTGTACAGGTGGGTTTATTTAATAGATTGTGGTGGGATTGTATTGCTATGATAGAATCCATTGCATCCATTTAAGAATGATATCACAATTTTATGTTAAAAATCAGTGTACACAACACCACATAAATTATACACTTTGCAACTCTTTAAATTTACATTTAAAATTTCTAGTCAACTTGAAAACGTGTGAAGAGGGTATGTAATTTTTCACAGTCATTTTAAGAAGTTCATGAACGTTTAAAGGTTGCTTTTCTAGGATATGCTCTGTATTGGGAGACAGAATAAGTCCTGAGGTCAGAAGACTTTGCTATTGTTCTGCTGCAGATGTAAATTGCTTTCCTCAGACGGTCAGGAGAAAGGCCTTTACTCTTAGCTTCTCCTATCCTTCTGTCTAGAAGTCAGTCCCGGAGATATTCTTGGGACCTGTCTCCACTTGTGCTGGTACACATCTTCACCCAGACCAGAGCAGTGCCTGATGGTCCAACGTAGGACCACTCTTTTCTTGAGACACGTGCCCAGTAATAATTACTTCAAACATTACTGTGAGGAGAGAGTGGGGGTGGCACATATAAAAGATTTGCCAGGACCCTCAGAAAAATCAATGAATAAAGAAAGAATGATACTGATAAGTAGGGAACACATTTTAAGAAACTTAATTGAATAGCATTTGATGTGAGTTGGTAATAAGTTTATATTTTCAGAAATGCCCAGAATCTATAATATTTAAAAACAGAAAGAAATACATTGGAAATGAAAGTTAATGAAGTAGGATTTTTAAAGAATTCAAAATTTTAAGATTTTAAAATGTTCATTTCAGTGGGATTGTAGTGGGTATTTATCAGGACAATATGATTTTAAAGGAAAGAATGAAACAGACCAGACTATCAACCATGACTTTGTCACACATTAGCGATGTTATCATGGCTGGTTACTTGACTTTCTTTGATTGTTTCCTCATTGGTAAAATGGGAATAGTGCTTATATCAGGGCTTATTTTGTGAATTCGTTGAGATGATGTATGTACCGTGTTCCCCAAAAAATAAGACCTATACGGACAATCAGCTCTAATGTGTCTTTTGGAGCAAAAATTAATATAAGACCCGGTCTTATTTTCGGGGAAATATGGTAGGGCTTATTTTATATTACGAGCATCCTGAGAAATCATGCTAGGGCTTATTTTCCTGTTAGGTCTTATTTTTGGGGAAACACGGTAGGAACACTCAATCATGTTCTGCTTTTACCTCTCCCCATATACTCACTATTTTTTTCTTTAAATTGTTGTGTTCAATTTTTATTTATGTGTCTTTCTTCCTACCTTTTTAAAACCTTTTCTCTTACCATCATGTTTTAAAATTCAGAGAATTTGCGGGAGGGGGCTCACACTTGATAAAGGATTGAGTGCTTTTGACAGAATGAAAGAACATTCGTTTATGAACTAACATATGCTTTTGTCTCCTGAGCCCTACCTGAGATTTTTGGCCTGGGTGTTTTAATGTCATGCAATATTTATTATTTGGTAAGCACCCCATAAGTACTTTTTTTTTATGATTTGGGAGTTAGTTTCAGTCAAAAGGAGGTAGTTTTTGACATGAATAATGCCTTAGTGGTAGTTATGAATGGAGAGCCTTCTTTGGTTGTTACATATTTACTGTCCACATTGGTTTTCTTTCTCTGTTGATGTCCGTGAAGATTGCTATCTGCTCTGGTAAAATTCAGCTGTCAGAGGATCACAGCTCTGTGTAGTGGAGCGTTCTGCAATTGTCGACGGTAACTTTGCAGTGTGTCTCCCATGTTGGCACCGTGTTAATACATTATGTGCAGGGCACTCAGCTGCGACCTGTCCTGCAGCTGTGGAATTGAAATACAGCTGGTGACTCCACTGCAATTGACATGCGGATCAGCGAAAGAAAGGAGAATCCTAAATTCAGGGCAGCTTTATATTATTGGGATTGTTACAGGTACAGCAAAGTCTGAAAGAGTTTCTAGAAACTGTCTTGGAATTCTTTGCAGTCCCTTAGTGGTGAGAAGGGAATACAGAAGGTTGTTTCTATAAAACCGTGTATTCAAAAGGCCTTGGTGATTTGGAGATCCAAGCAGAGTACGCATCAAAAATGCTGTACTCTGTCATGCCTCCACCTGAGAGCTGGATGCTTCCTCTGACTTATTCTCTGCCCAGGAAATCCAAATAATGTTCCAAGACGAATTCAACTCAAAAGTTTTGCACTCAGGTTGATCCCAGCACACACTCTTTTTTATTAGCACTTTTTAACTTAAACACAGTGTAATATCAATACAATGTTTTGCAATGCATTTACATTTTTATTACCATTCTAGTGATCAGTTATAAAGCTCATTTTTTTTGCTAACATCCATAGTGTGTACATTTATATGTATATCCGTTATTATATAAAGATTTTTTTCAGTTAGGTAACTGTATGAAATATAATTGTAGTGGTTGAAATAAAATGAAGATTGACCTTCTTTGCAAGTGAAATTTATCTTATTTATTTTGTATTGTGGTAAGAACATCTAACACTAGATCTACCCTCTTAAAAAATTTAAGTGCACAATATTGTTAACTACAGGCCAAATTTTGTACAGCGGATCTCTAGAACGCACTCATCTCTGAAACTGAAACTACGTGTTGAACAGCTACTCCCCATGTTCCCCTTCCTCAGTCCCTGGCAGCCACCATTCTACTCTATGGTTCTAGGGGTTTGATAATGTTAGATTCATCATACAAATGGAATCATATGCTATTTGTCCTTCTGTTAGCAGCTAATTTTACTTAGTATATACTTAGTACCTCAGGGTTCATCCATGTTGTCCCAAATGGCAGGATTTCAACATTTTTTTTTAGGTTGAATAATATTCCATGGTGTGTGTGTGTGTGTGTGTATCACATCTTTATCCATTTAACAATTGATACATGTTTAGGTTGTTCTATATCTTAACTATTGTGAATAATGCTGAAATTAATACGGGAATACCAGTATCTCTTTGGGATCCTGATTTCAGTTCTATTGGTTATATACCCAGAAGTGGGATTGCTGGATTGTATGTTAGTTTTATTTTTTAAATTTTGGGAATGCTCCATTCTGTTTTCCAGAGTTAATGTACGATTTTATCGCCCCAGCAACAGTGTGCAGCATTATAATTTCTCCTCATCCTCGCCAGCACTTATCTGTTGTTTTTCAGATAATAGCGATCCTAACAGGTGTGAGGTGCTATCTCATGGGTTTGATTTGCATTTCCCTTATGATTCCTAACGTTCAGCATTTTTTCATATGGCATCTGGCTCATATGAGCATGTGTTTATATTTTTTCAGTGGCCATTTGTATATTTTCTTTGGAGAAATATCTGTTGAAATCCTTGGCACATTTTCTAATCAGGTTATTTGATTTTTTGCTATTGAGTTGTAGGAGTTCCTTATATATTTTGGATATTAACCTCTTATCAAGGATATGGTTTGCAAATATTTTCTCCCATTCCATAGGTTGCCTTTTTATTTTGCTGTAGTCCCACTCGGCTATTTTTGCTTTTGTTGATTTTGTTTTTAGTGTCATGTCCAAGATATTACGTAGGCCAATGTCATGAAATTTTTCCCCTAGGTTTTCTCCTAGGAGTTTTATAGATGCGTGTTTTACATTTACGTCTTTAATCCATTTTCAGTTGATTTTTGTGGTATAAGGATCTAGGTTCATTCTTTGCACGTGAATATACAGTTTCCTAGTACTCATATTTGTTAAAGAGACAATCCTTTTTCCATTGAGTATTCTTAGCACCCTTCGACAAGGATGCTAAGAATACTCAATGGAAAAAGGATTGTCTCTTTTCTGTGCTCCCTATGTTGTGTTCCATTGATCTATACATCTGTTTTTATGACAACACCATACTGTTTTATTTACTGAAGCTTTGTTATGTTTTTTGAAATCAAGAAGCATGATTCTGCCAACATTTTTGTTCTCAAGATAGCTTTGGCTATTTGGGGTATCTTGTAGTTTTATTTCAATTGTAGGATTTTTTTTCCCTATTTCTATGAAAAAGGACATTGGAATTTTGATAGGGATTGCATTGCATTTGTAGGTCTCTTTCAGTGGTATGAACACTTTAACAATATTAAATCTTCAAATCCATGAACACGGAATATCTTTTCATTTATTTGTGTCTTTTCATTAATTTCCTTCATTGGTTTTATGTAGTTTGTATTCTGTAAGTCTTTTACCTCCTTAGTTAAGTTTATTCCTAAATATTTTACTCTTTTGATGCTATTTGAAATGGGATTGTTTTCTTAATTTTCTCTTTGTGTAGTTTGTTGTTAGTATATAGAAATGCACCTAATATTTGTATGTTAATTTTGTATTCTGCGAAGTTATTGAGTTTATTTGTTTTAATAGATTGTGTGTGTATGTGTTTGTGTGTGTGTGTGTGTATGTATGTGTGTGTAACATTAGTGTTTTCTACATGCAAGATGTCATTTGCAAACAACAATAGTTTTACTTCTTCCTTTCCAGTTTGTATGCTTTTAGAATTATTTTTCTTGCCTAATTGCTCCGGATACGACTTTCTGTACCATATTGAATAAAAGTGGTAAGAATGGATGCCTGATCTTAGAGGAAAAGTTTTCTGTTTTTCACCATTTAGTATAACGGTTAGCTATGGGTCTGTTACATATGGCCTTCGTTATATTGAGTTAAATTACTTTTATACCTAGTTTGTTGAGAGCTTTTATCATGAAAGGATATTGAATTTTGTCAAATGCTTTTTCTGCATCTATTGAGATATCATGTGATTTTTATCCTTCATTCTGTTAATATGGTGTGTAACATTGATTTGTGTATAAATGGTGTAACATTGAACCATTTTTACATTCCAGGAATAAATTTCACTTGGTCATGGTATATGATCCTTTTAGTGTCCTTTTGAATTTGTTTTGCTATTATTTTGTTGAGGACTTTTTGTACCTATGTATATCAGGGATATTTACCTGTAGTTTCTTTTCTTGTGCCTTTGTCTGGCTTTGGTATCTGGATAATGCTGGCCTTTTAAAATAAGTTTGAAAGTGTCCCCTCTTTTTTGGAAGAGTTTGAGAAGGATTCGCGTTAATTCTTTAAAACTTTGGTAAAATTCACCAGTGAAACCAACTGATCCTGGGATTTTCTTGGATGTTTTTGATTACTGTTTCAATCTCCTTGCTAGTTATAGGTGTGATCATATTTTCTGTTTCATCATGAATCAGTCTTGGTAGGTTGCACGTTTCTAGGAATTTATCCATTTCCTCTAGTTTATCCAATTTGTTGGTGTATAATTGTTTTTAATAGTCATGATTCTTTTTACTTCTGTGGCATTAGTTGGAATGTTTCCTTTCATTTATGATTTTATTTGATTCTCCTCTTCTTTCCTACATAGTTTAGCTAAAGGTTTATCAATTTGATTTAGGAAATTTCTGCTCAAACCAGTTAAGTGACATTTTCCCCCCTACTAAGACACTTTTATTAATATATCTATAACAGTGATTTTCCTCATTATATTTTACTTCTGAGTTTTTTGTCTCTAACTTAGTAAGATTAATCACAAGCTGATTATTTTAAAACTCAATATAGTTTTTTAAAAATCATAGTTTGTAAGCCTTGCTGTTTATAAGTAAATGGACATTTAAATCTTCTAAAGTATTGACTGTTAAGGTGAGGTAAGGTAATGTTTGCAGAATGAGAATTGTTCAGAATGTAGAAACAAGTTGTTCATTAGTTTTTCCATTTCTGTGAACTTTAAATGGAACTCGTTAAGTATAGGAACCTTGTTATCTAGAAGATATGACAGTGGTTTTCCTTCTGTTTTATTGTATTTTTAGAAAATAGCAAGTCATATGTAAACTTCGGGTGTTGTTCCTCAACCCCACCTCTGCACTTTCACATATTCCAAATTAAAACTATAGGTTCTGGAAACATGGCTACAGAGATATTGACATAACATCATTTAAGGAGAGTTTTGAAAGATGGGGGATACAGCCTATTTTTAAATTTATTTTTTCTCAGAAAAGACTTCATTGACTTAAGACCACCAAAACAAACAAACAAAAAACAAACAGCACAGTGATGGTACATTTGGCAAAAGAATTAAAAGTGAAACATTAGTCAACTTTTAGACCAGTAATACTTTTGTAATCCTGGCTCAGATTTCTTTATTACATAAAATGCAAGATGGATTTGGTTTGCAAAGATTTGAAATCTTTTGGCTCATAAAAAAGCTTATAAAATAGCAAAATTTTACCTGGAGCAAGTTTGTGAAATTCTCACTGTGTTCTAATGTTTAATTTTCCTTTTCTTGCCATAATATAGCCTTATTGGCAGATGGCAACATTTGGATGATATTGAATTTGGCAAATCCTCAACAATCTTCAAAATTTTAATATTTGTATGTGAAAAATTTACAAATTTTACATAGCTCTGCCAACATGGAAGAGATGAAGACTTCTGCATTTTATTTATTTATTTTTGTACTCTGTATTACTTCACATTTGAATAGGGTAGATGTCTAGGCAAGAAAGTGAAACTGTTTACTATGAATATTATTTTAGACATGTAAAGGCTTAATTGATCGTCTTTCACATTTGAAAACTGTATTCCATAGCTTCTTGTGTTTTTGTTAAAATCAGTAGCCGAAGGTTAACATTCATATCAACATTAAACAACTCTGTAGGTTCCCTCTAAATATTCATAACGTTCACATCCAATTTTCCCCCCCATAGGGGCAGCATTTCATGCCTCATTCTTGTGCTCTGTTTGCAAATACTGGATTCTAGGTGAAGGTCACAGAACCAACTTGTAAGAGAGAGACTCATTAGTTCTTTACTAAATAAGACCCCTGGTAGGTCAGACCGAAACAGAAATGTGTTATTCTAACTTCAGTACCCAACAAATATGCGTCATAGCCAGATGTTGGTGGCCTTCTGTATTTATTGGAGCTTCTTGATTAAGCACACATCCTACTGATAGTGGGAGGGGAAATACAAAGGGCTTAGAGTAAGGGTCTTGATTTCTGCTGCAAACTCATTAAAAATGGCAAAAGTAACTACTTCTGGAACGCCCACAGCAGGTTTGTGGATTTAATGGAATTAGTCACTTTTGTGATGAGACCAGTTATGACAGATGGTTCCTCCATAATCAGATTGGTGATTACATTAAAATTTCATCATTAATATTTCCTTGGGCATATCTATGAGTGTTTCATGTCTTCGTTTTTCAGAGAAGGCCCCCGACCTAGTCAGTGACCTTTGCTGTTCTCCCGCGGTGGGTGGGATCTTTAGAAAGGGAAAGCTTGTTTATACCAAGCTGAGTTTGGCTTTGTTGCCTGGACGCCATGGGGCTGCCCTTTCTGTTCACAAAGAGGCTAATTCCTTTACTTAGCTACCGCACAAGGTTCTTTGCTTTGTTTTCTGTCCATCATGTAGCATGTGATGGCCTGGACAAAAAAAACTGTACATCCAGTTTCTAATGATCCGGTTCTTAAAACTAGTCCACATGGTTATAACTTCATCAAAATTGTTCAGTTTTATAACACCACTTATGTAAATTAAGATGTATTACAAGTTGGATAATTAATCTGATCTAGGAATATTTATCCATATGGTATGGATGAGCAAGAATTTCACAGTAGAATATAATCATTCTCTTTTATTAGATAGGAGACAGATACAATTTATTCTGTATTACTTTAGTATGTAAGTAATTCATATTGTAGATAGCATTGTTCATTCTGAAAGAAACTTTTACAGTGGGCCTACCCCTTTGATAGAATACAAAAAAATAGCTTTCAGGTTCCGAAGGCGGTTACTAAAAGTAATTCTACAATGGCAAAATCTTCTTTTTAGTTATCCAGATCAATACTGGGCAGCGTATCCTTCTGCTGGATATCTTGGGTATCATACAGATGGAAATTCAGTGCATTCAAAATAGAAACAGTTACTTTTCACCTTTAACATGTTGTCCTTTCATCACCGTATGTGGTACCTCTGTCTACAGGGGTGCACAAACCAGAAATTTGGGCATTTATCATTTTGTCCTCTTTCTGGCCCCCATATCTAAATCCTGTGGATTCTGTCTCCATGATGCCCAACAATTCTCCCTGCCTTCCCCCATCTCCCCTGCCAGCACCTTGTTTGTGGCCCTCAGTAACTTTATTTCAGGAGTCTCTACTCGGTCTCTTCATTATTGCCTCTGCGTCAGTCCAGTTTGTAAAACACAGAGCTGACCATGTCCTTCCCCTCCTAACACTTTTTAGTGATTTCCCTTTGCCTTCAGGATGAAGTCTGGCACAGGAGGCTCTGCCTTTACCTGACACCCATCTACCTCTCCACATCTTGCCAGCCATGGTGTTTCCAACCAGGAGTGCTGCTGCATTTGTCTGACAGCACTTGTCATCAGTGCAACTGTCATAGCCTCGCCTCTACACATTTGTACACGCTCAGGCAGGAAGAGGTACCATCCCTGGGGAGAACAGCTGTCTGCCCTCGAGCATGGCCTGCCTGCCTTTCATTCTGCACCTGGCTGCCTACTTTTCACTTTTCCTTGAAGGCACAGTTTAGGGTGCTCTCTTCTGTGAAACCTTCCTGAACTCATACCTCCTACTGCCCCAGAGAACTTCCTTAATACCTTCTATAGTCTCTGTACCCTGAGTTCTCACTGTACATTATAGTTGTCTTTCTCTGTCTGCTGCTCCCCCAAAACTGTGAGCTCTCTCAAGGCAGAAGCCCAGTCTTGTTCAGCATTGCAGTTCTAGTATCTGGCTCAAAGACTTACCTCTATTTGATGAGGCAGGTGCTTGACCTCAAATAACTGACAACAGTATTCTCTTGAATCTATTCATTAAGCATCACTGAGAGTCATTCATCTATAGGGATGATGCTGATTAACAAAAATTAGACATGCACATAAAATTGGCTAGCCTTCTAGTGTTCATGCAGGAGAAAGTTAGACATGAATCGCAATGGACTTAATAGTACTTGCAAGTCACTTGTCACCCTAATTTCCACCCACTACATAGTTAAATACAGTCCGCTAAGTGACATTGTACAAATCGCTCTCTGTGGTCCACATATTCACAAAATGCAAATAATACCGTGCCGATGTCCCACGTTACATATTCAGAACATTTGTGCAGCAACAAATTTTATATAATAATAAAATCTCCTTTACAAATCACAGGGAGTTTATCGGAGAAAATGCCCCTTAAATTTAAGCTGGAATTTTAATGTTTCCCAAAGCTATTATAATCTATTTTTTAAGTATGAGAGTACTTTTTAAAAATACATCTTTGTAGCAAAGGTAGAATATTTTTATTTAACCAAATACATAACTGTGCTTGTTTTCACTTAAAAATTTTCCACCCACATTGCTTGCTTCTAACTTTTATGTATATAAATAAGGATTAACAAAGCAACAGCTGAAACTATACACATATAGGTAATTAAGAAAAAGTAAGTTGTACTTCCAAATAATATCTAACCAAGTAACTAGATTCCACCTGTTTTGTAAGCACACATGATTTTGGTGGTCAGAGAACTCAGATAATGTTTTGTCTTCTAAAACCATATTATTCCCTTTAAAACATATTAAGAAAATGCCACTGCTGGCTTTGGCACACAGTTCTGTATGTTTCCACTGGAAAACATGACAAACATATTTTACGTGATTCAATTGGAATACAAATCTACAGTTAAATGTTGTGACTCTTCTGAAGTTATAGACATATCAGACATATTATTTGATTAGTTAATATAATGCTGGTGAGGTCTTAAAAGGGAAACTGGAAGTTAACTGTTTTCCAGTCTTAAGTTAATGTTTAGTTTTACAATTTTACAATTAGTCTTTTCCTTAGTATTTTATTTTTATTTTGGGGAGGCGTTTTAGTGAATAAAAGATCTATCAGAGATTTACCTCATAGTGAAAATTATGGTTACTATTTAAGCAGTTGTGTAGCATTTCATTCTTGTAAAGTATTCTGTATTAATTCTCTCTGTAAGCAGGGCACAGCTGCAAAAATGATAGGGTAAGAAAAGTGTACCAAAAAGAGAAGTGGAAAAATACAACAGAATAGTTTTCTTCAAGCACCAAAAAGCTTAAACAAAAATAAATGTAAGCTGGTAAAAATCAATATGCATTCAGACTCATAGATACAGACAGCAGAAGGGTGGTTACCAGAGGGTTAGGACTAGGGGGAGGATGAAGAGGGCCAAAAATACGGTGACAGAAGGAGACCTAGACTTTGGGTGGTGAGCACACGATGGAATATACAGATGTTGTATTATAAAGTTGTACATCTGAAATGTATATACTGTTATTAGCCAGTTATTCCAATTAATGTAATTAACAATACTTATTGAATAAATTATTAAAACACACCTGTTACTCTTTAACAAACTTTGCCTAAAGTAAGTTCCACTTCTTCACAGTTGGCCAAGATGGAGAGATTGGGTAGGAAAAGAATAGTAGTCTCAGTCTTAGAATACATACTTAGAATACACACATGTGGTGTTTATCAGCTGTGACAGTTTTGATATGCAGGTCCTTCTGAATCACTATAAATATGCTAAAAATACTGATGACACTACTTTATTTAAATGTAATGTCATATCTTAAAATACAGCAATGGCTTTCAGATTCAGGGGATTACGCTTATTTAACAACATCCCCTTACTTGAGTTGGTTACTTTATCCATAAAAACTGTTTATCTGTTAACACGATCTGTCTTGCATATTTGTGTGTATGTCAGTTGCAATCTGATCTGGAGCTGTTGTACGGTCCATGCAATTGTCCATTGGGGCAGTAATTTCAGAAGTGCAGTGAAATACGCTGTCACAAAAACTTGGTCATCCAATTCCTGTGGCTGTCGTTAGTCCAGTGAGGACTGGATTGGTGACAGTGAGGTATATGGTATCATGCATTTGTTCAACAAATAATGATGGAGCTCCTCTCTGTGCCGACTGCTGCACAGGCCTGGGGGTGAAATGGTGGCTGAGATCAGAAATGACCGTGGCAAACTGCACTTGTGATCTAGAGGGGCGAGATGGCCACAAACAGCTCAACACCCAGGAATATACCATTACAAACTGGGTAACTGCCTGGAAGAAAAGGAATACGATCCTATGCAAGTATATGACATAATCAAGTAACTTATTTGGAGGATTGTCCAGTGAAGCATGTAGAGATGGTTAGTGAAGTCTTTCTGAGAATGTAACCCTTGAGTTCTCAACAGAAAGACAAGGAGTAGGTAACCAAACGTGGTGGGAATAATGTGAAAATGAGGAAGCAACACCAACGGAGGAATAGGCAAGTATGGAGCCTTAAGGCTGGATCCTTATGGATGGGTGTGAATTGGGGTTAGAAGGGTTGCGATGAGGCTTGCCGGAGAGCTAAGGGCTGGCTCTGCTCCACCTGGAGAGCCGTATAAAGGATATTAATCTGCATTCTGTCATCTTGTTTCCCTATCTTCCATTTTCTCTTTTACCCTTCCCCTTCTTTGGTAGAAAGCACGATTCACTTAAGAGTTTTTGCTTTTGTTGATAGACTTTCTTAGTACTTCTGAGAGCTGTAGAATCTTTCTAGAGAAAAGAAGAAGGGACTGCTTTCATATTCTGGAGTTTGACGGGAGAGGACCATTTGCAAAGACAGCTCATGCGTTTTCCTTCTTTTCCCATCATTGCAGGAGTGTACTTAACCACTCACGACTAGTTACTGCAGTTGTGTAGCTGGATCAGACAGTGCCACAGATTTTCTAATCTTGTTTCACAGATTACCTTAGCCCTCTTCTCCTGTAACTTTTCCTGGTTTATTATTTTCTGATTTTCCTATCCTTAGCTGACTTTTTTAGATTGCACCCAATCTGCATTATCTGCCTGGTCCTCCCAGTGCTGTAGGGTTCTGCACGTACCATCACATTCCTGTCATTGGATTTGGCCTCTTCCTTGCCTCTGGTCGTTCTAGTCAGCTCATCTATATAGCCATTCTTTACAGTTTATTATTAGCTCCACCTTTAAAAATAAGACTGTATTGGTAACCATGGTAGCTCAAAGACAGAGTGAATGAAGGGGGAAAAAAATTTAAAAAAAAAGAGACAGTCTCCCTCTGCAAGTACCAAGCAAAACGGGGAGAAAGCTACCCAGTAGAGTCTTAAATCTTAAGAGAGCTAAATTCATCTCTAAGCTAGACTTCACATCAACATATCAGCGATTAATCCTCCACTTACACTCTCAAGTTCTTAAACTGTCCAAGATAAGCACCAGCTTTGTACCACTACAAGGTACTATAAGGACTGGAATTTTAATTTTGTTGTTGTTGTTTCAGAATTCTTTCTCAACTGAACCTATACAGATTTAATAAAGATGTCAGGAATTTCAGACACCTTATATGCTATCTTAGAGTTGAATGCAGCCTTCCCCAAAGTGCTTCCTACCTCATGATCAGAGATCATGAAAATAACTGACTTACTTTCGCTATTTCAAGAGCACATAAATCCAAAACATGCATTAGTCATGTTTTCTAGAGCTAATTCAGGACTGATAGGCTTTCAAAAGTCAAAGAACTGTACAGAAAAGCTGCATTACCAACTAGTGATATGGGTAAAACCTAGGCTGTTTCAGGACCTGTCAGCTGTCGTACTTAACATGTCTGGTGCTGCTTTCCACAGAGAACACAGTGTAAGATCACTCATAGGGCTTAGTTCCCGTCAGAGAAGTTAGTTTGGGAACACTTTCAGAAATCGGTCATGTGTACCTATGTTCTGATGTCATAAAAGTGAGATGCTCAGGTGAGAAGAACCGTTTATTTTGTATGCCTTCTGATTTCCCACATATTATGATAGATGTTTTCTTATTGATTTAATCTAGTCCTAATCCTTATGTCAGGTAAGACTTATAAAAAGGACTATTACCTAGATATGGAAATGGATCCTCAAAAGTTTAACTGGCATATCTAAATTAGCTCAGTTGCTGAATGGAGAAATGAATTTTCAGACCCACTCCTCTTAGATTCCAAAGTCCACAGTCCATATTCTTTTTACACAGTCTTCTGTCTGGAATATGTATGTGTGCCCGCTATGTCCAGAGCACAGTGGTGGCTGGTGGCAGTGAGGGATGTAGCTGTAATTGCAAAGAAATAATAAGCACAGAAATGTAATACAGGAAATTTTAGTCTTAAGATGAAGGCTGTTACATAGCTTTTCTCCATGCTGTAGTTTTTGTTGACATTTCATGCTTCTCCTTTTCTCACAAGCCTGAGTCTTTAGAGGCCAGAGTCTGTTTTCCTTCATCTTTGTGTTTTCAACATTCAGTGCCATGATGGGCATATAGTAGGTGCTTATTAAATAGCATTCCAGAGGTTGCTCAAGTGAGGACAAGAATTCTAGAACGTGCCATTATTCAAGTTCCTTCGAGCGCCAGCTAGGTAAATGTTGGAGAAACTTAGGTCGTAGCTATCATTTCCACTCATTTAAAACCTTAACGGTGCCCCTGTGATGTCACGATTTTCCTTTTTTCCCCCCCAGTGTGTGAATTTAAATCTCCCTAATTTTTAAAAGCATGTCTGTGTTGCGTTTGTGTTCTAAGATGTCTCACAGTTAAGTAGTTGCAGACCTTGAGAACTCCACAAGTGGGGATTTCTTTTTCCGAGTGACATGGGAGTGGGTCTCAGGAACCAGAAGCAGAGAGTGCCAGCAGTGACTCTGGAGCCTGGGACGTTTGCCCGACCCCACTGCCCGACCAGCTTTCTCCCGAGGCTGTTTGTGATGGTGTCACCACGGTGCAGTGTACCCAACAGGGTGCTCCTGGGGCTGGTTTCGGGCGCCTGCCGTATTGTGTACACGTCCTTGAGCATCTGCTAGCCTCTGCTCCACGCGTCACTCCCTTGGTGGAAGCCTTGCTTTTTGCTGCCTTCTCAGCTCCTTCAGGAAGGTCCCAGGCAATTCGTCTCTGGAATCTGGGATATCTGCGTAATTCAGAAACTTCTATTGTCCCAAACTCCTTCTGCGCACTTGGAAAGTTTGTTTTTCTTTTTTATTTTGTCCCCCAAAACTGTCATTTAGAAAAGAAAACAATGTCACTTTATCTGCAGGGAGGCCTCAGGAAAACCATTCCTTGGAGAAATGAAAGAAACCTGTGTAGGTGATTCAGTTGGTGGTTCCCCCTGTCTTGCTGCTCTGAGACAGGAACTTTGGAGCAGCTGGCAACAGTGAGGAACTTTGGCTTTCCAATGTAAGCCATTAACAATAGAGTGCTCTGACATTATAGTACTTTGGCAATTCCAGGACCTTCAGATTAAAAACAATAATAAAGCAAAACCTATTCACATGCATATGTCTGGCCCTGAAGAATATTAACTCATCTCGAAGTTCTAGCAAATCAGAGATTAGTTGTTGGAGGATCTGGTAAAGCAAGTATGTACTTGTAACCAATGGACACTCCAGCTTACTAACAACAATAGGCTGGGCTGATTAGCGATAATTATAGCCTAATAGTTTGAAACCCTGTACTTTAAATTTTTGTAGTACTTCTTATCTGTAAAGAATAATGCATTAATACTGTTTCATTTGAAAGAGGCTTTTTTTTCCAGTTCATTTAATACATCCACCTTTTACTTTCAGTCAAAAAAGAAACAACAAAAAAAACAGGAACAAACTATAGATTGATGTTCACACATAAGCTTCAAGGTTGCGGGTATAAGAACAGTATGAACAGATATTGACAAATTTCTGTAGATCACTAATTATTGGTTTATGCAGTATAGTTGTGCTCATTTATACACCATTGTGTTTTATGATTAAACCTCTTTCTAAGGATTTGTGTGTTACAACAAACTCGAGGCATTTTAGTCACCTCATCTTACCTTAATTTATCTTATATATCAGTTCCTTATCCTGTCCTGTACATAAGTTCTTAAAATCTTGGTTTTCATCTTATAGCAAGTTAAACATTTCTTATACTGTCTTGACCACGTAAAATTGTAGTGCAAGATGTGACAAATGGTTCTCTTTAAAATTAGATGCTTCAAACTAATGTCTTTGAACTTCCGTGCTGTGAGGGAGAGAAAGGAAAATGCTTGTAAAAAACAGTATCTTCTGCCTTGCCTGACACCTGACTTTGTGCTGACATACTTCCTAGGATTTCCCAGAAGAGAAGAGTACACGAATAATAAGATTTCTCTACTCTGGATATGGAGGTTTAATGGCATGAACACTTCCTGAATGAAATACAGACATTAGAGGATAACTCTCTCCTGTTATTCTTGAGGCTTTTACCAATCTTGAGAACAACAAAATGAGAGCTGTCTCTTCGAAGGGAAAGAGAGAGATCCAGGAGATAATAAGGGACAGAACGAAGGTATAGCCCACAGGATTTGTCTCTTATTAGGAAAGTGATCATTGCCCATCCCCAAACATTTTCCTGCCTTAAACTGCAAAATGTCCTATCAGTCTTTCTTCTTTCTCTGTCGTGCTTGAAGAAACAGATGACTTCGTGTTGTCTTTCCTTCAGAATAAAAAGTTACTGTGATGATTTTGAAAGATATCCCTAAAAGCTTAGAGTGATAGAACTTGGTTACTTTAAAGAGTATTTTCTAGTTCTTGTATTCAAATTTGCATCATGTCAGCATTTTGTACTTGAAATTATTTTTTAAATGAGGATTACAGATAACGAGCAAAAATGCCTTAAGATTCAGAGTAAGGCTCAGTTTGTAACTGTCAGTACCTATTCTAGGTGGGTCTTGTATGAATCCTTCCTCCTTTTCTGCCCTCTCTGTCTTCTTTCTCGATCTCTCCCTCTTTTTCATCTCCACTCTGTCCTTCCCTCCCTTCCTCTTTGTCTTCCCCTCTCTCCTGGTTTTAATCTTTGTTTTGCTATTAATTGATATCTCCGCGCTCTCCCCGCACCCTTCTCTCTCTCTTTCTCTTTGTAGTTTCTCATATTGTCTGGATTTAATGTCATGATTTTATAAAACTGATGAAAACCTTAATGTTCACAACTATTAATTTTTTTCGGGAGTTGCTTAGACAGTAAAGCAAAATATGATATATCGTTTTACATAAAAAACATTTTATAGTAATGCTTCTATGGATACTCGTAAAAGTAGTTAGCATTCTGTAGGCACTTTATGTGTGACAAGTGGACATACACAGGAATTACTTTCACTTGTGCCTCAACAGTTTTATGAGGCGCGTATTAAGTTATGGTAAAGTTATTTGTCCAAGGTGCTGTGCATGTTGGAGTTGGTATTTGAGCCTAGAAACTGTCTCTGGGGTCTGTACTCGTTAGCCCTGTCTTACTACCTCTGTACTCTACCGTAGGTAAAAGCTCAGATACTGGTCTTAATTTTTTTCTTTCCTCTTTTTAGAAGTCACTTTGACTCATTGTCCTCACACATCTTTATATGAAATTGTTTAGAACAATGTTGTGAGGCTTGTGTCATTAATTTCACTAAGGTTATCTTTGATATGTAGCCATGTAGAACAATTCCTTTGATTTTGTTGAAAGGATAGGTAGAATGCTTTAATGTCCTAAATGATAATGGAATTTGTTGGATAAATGTTGTCCTTGTGGCTTAGAAAATCATGCCATAATTTCATTCATTGCCGTTCCTATATTGTCTAGGGCATATTATTAACTTCTGTGTGACTTGATTCAGATATCACAAATTGAAATTGCACTTTTAAAGTACATCAGCAACAGTAAGACCAATAAGTAAGGCAATTTTTATAAATGCTATTGATCACCCACCTTAAAATAATTTAATTAAATGTATAGAAAATTCATTTAAAAATATGCTCAATATGTTTTTAAGTGAAGTTTAAATCTGTTCTACAGAGTATTAAAATTGAAAGGGAAGGATGTTTGTTTACAATTGAATTTTGATATTCTAACAAGTTTTGGATTTTGTATTACAATAAATTATTTTTAAGTGTGGGGTTTTGATCATAACAGAGCTATTTGTTGTGAATTTTATTTACATAGGAAAAGTTCTTATGAATCAACCTTTTTAATTACCAAGGATAACCTTTTACATTTAACAACAGTTT
Source organism: Rhinolophus ferrumequinum (assembly GCF_004115265.2). NCBI lineage: Eukaryota > Metazoa > Chordata > Mammalia > Chiroptera > Rhinolophidae > Rhinolophus > Rhinolophus ferrumequinum. The sequence continues at coordinate 21,654,967 of NC_046309.1, forward strand.
AAAATCTTGGGCTGCCTTGGAATTCCATCCTTGGCCTTTTGCTCTTTTCAATATTTATGTAAAAAAAAAAATTGTCTATACAAAAGGATATCTTTTGCAGCATTTCTTATAATAATTTAAATTGGAAACAAATCTTAAGGTCCATCAACAGAAGGGTGGTTGAATAAATTATGGCATAGACATACAAGGAGGATGCTTTACAATCTTAAGAACAATTGTGTAAATCCATGTGCTGATACAAAAGAAGATCAATATGTAGTGTTACGTAAATATGTTATAGAACAATTTGAATAACCCATTTATTTAAAAATAAATAATAAAAATGCATTTAGGCACACACACACACACACACACACACACACACACACACACACACACACACAGATAGAGCTACATATAGAAGCCAGGACTTCTAAGATACAAATCACTACCATCATGGAGTTTTAATGGTCACCTTTCACAAGCTCATTCATTCTCATAGCCTCTACTACCATCTCTGTGTTAATAATTCTCCAATCTGTACCTTCATTTGCAGCCTGTTAGCAAAAGTCCAGATCTGAGTTTCCAGCAGCCTATTAGAATCAGACACTTGAATTTTTCAAATAAGTCCCTTCACCTCTTGTAGTTTTGACCATACTAAATGATGTGTCACCAGCTATCCACATTCCCATGAAGATCTTAGTTATATTTAATCTTTGGCTTTAGTCCTTCAGTATTGGATAAACTTCTGATCCATTTGGGCCCTGGGAAATGGCTTAGGAATCTTAAACTTTTTAAATACTAAAAGCTTCTCTTTGAAACGTGTCTTCTACGTTGAAAGAGCTTTACATGAAACTTCCATCATTGCTCATGTTAATCAGAAACCATGTATTTAAAAACATTTGTACATTGTTTTCAAATGCTTTCAGTTTTTTATTATTTAATTTCTATTTATATAATTAATAATGAAGCCCTTAGGATTTCTTTTAAACTTAATTCTCAGTTTTAAATGATTCAATTGAAAAAGTTATAGCCTTCTATATTCCAGTGAGGTCTTGTAGTGACTTGGTACATTTTACAAGTTCTATGAGGGTCCCTGTTTTATATAAATTTGTTTCAGAATGGTTTTACAGTACTCTTGGCCACCATGGGCAGGACAACGACTGCTAGAAGGAGACCAACAGATACAGGGAAGGGATACCGCTTTCTTTATTTAGCTAAAGCATATTGAAGATCACCTGCCCAAAGACAGCTGCACGAGCAGGGACACAGAGATGTGCCTCAGTCAATCAGGCAAGTGTCCCTGGCACCCAGTCCCCAGCAAGGCACACAGCTGCAGATAAGACTGTTTGACACTCTTGAGAATGTATGCCATCAGGCCTTTCTGATCAACTCATTGCTTCCCCTGCTCAAGCATCTTTATTTCCTCTCAGTCCCTCTTAAAGAACTTGTGACAAGTGTTCATCTACTTTGTCACCAAATCTGAGTAATTGAAAGTAACTCAAAATAATCCCGACTACTGTTCATGCATTGGGTGAATCCAAATCATTTTCTTGGGCAAATCTTCCATAGGACAGCAGGAAGAGATCCCGGACCTATTTACAATCACAGAAAACTTGGAAAGATTTTCAACTTCCCTGTGCTAACCAAGTATCTAGTGCTTGGATGTTTAAGTTATGAACCAAGGATGAGTGTTACATCATATTAATCTTAAAATTATGAAAATAGTTTATCTATAGTTGGATCATTTGTTGGATCATTTGTTAAAATAATTGTAGCATGAAGAATATTAATAACTATATGTAATTCTTTAAAGGCTTTCATTTCTACCCCTGTAATTGGATCCTTATTTCATGTTTTCTATTATAAAATAAGTGATGTGTTTGAAATTTTGTGTCATTGTTATTTGATTATTTTAATAATTCCATCTTTGTAATAGAATTAATGGTAATTTGGTGAAGAAAACATCACTTTAAAAAGCAATCACTAGGTTAGAAATGATAAGGCAAAATTATCATTTGACGAAAGAAGAGCTTATAACTTTCCTGTAGACCAGCAATAATCAGACAATATAAAGAACACATATTCCTTAGAATCCCAAAATATGTAATACTATGATTTGATTTTAACACAGAATGTGTAGGATCTACACAGAAGAAGAAAAAAGTTTAAGACTTTACCAAGGAATATTAGAACAGATTTTAATAAATGGAGATGTCTCCCTTTTACTTGAATAGAAATACAGTAACTTGAAAATGTCTGTTTCCTTTTTGTTCTAACTAGTATCATCATATCTAATAACATTGCAATAGTTCAGTATAGCACAGCTCAGGAGATAAATCTTTAGAACAGAAGCTCAAAACCAAACCCAAGTTTATATAATAATATTATAACTATCTTTGACTTCTAAACCAAATGAGATTGGGAGAGATGAAAAATTAAGTGAAAATGCCATTTACGGTAATATCACTATGAAATTTCAGACAACTTGAAGATTTAAACTGTGGAAAAGTACAAGAAATATAGGTTATTTTTGGTTAAGGAGAGACTCTTTAAGTAGGATGTCAAAATCAGAAACTATAAATCAAATTGATAGAACTTGGCTACCTAATATTTTTAAACTAGACTTTTTAAAAAGCCATAAACAAGAGTTAAACAGAAAATAACCAAGGGTGACAGTATTTACCATATATATCAGAAATAATGAAGACTTTCTCTTATAAAGAGTTTATAAAATCACTACTTAAAAGAAGTCTACTAATAGGTAAATCAACAACAGTAATAAAAAGACAAGTCATAAAAGAAATGCACATGACTAGTGAAGAAAAACTGCTCCATCGCAGAAGTAATTAAAAATGCAGTTTAAAGGCCCTGTTTAATTCTATAAGATTTGATGTATCACGTATATTTATGAGTTTATGTGTCTGTCTCCCTTACCAGTCTGAGCTCACTTATTTTACTACAGGATCTGTCGTCTTGATTTTTTTGAATGCCCACCTTTTCCCAGTGCAAGTCACACAGCAGGATGGATAAAAGGATACAGAGATGGATGAAATAATTTTTGAAGTTTCATATACCTTATTTAATTTCCAGTGCTGATCACAGATAAGAAATATGGGTTGAGCCTATTTTTAAGTTCTTAGTTTCTATAATGGATGGAGTACATGTTCACAGTAAGAATTTTGAATCAAGGGATTTGAATGATGTTTGACATAATTGTTTTACTTATCATGGTTTTCAACATACTTTAAAACAAATATACTAGTAATTTTTAAGAATTCTTTCAGGTCACAGTTTAAATCTAGTTCTCTAGATACTCTGAGAGACCATGGGAGGTATCCAGCTATTAAGAATTCAGGGTGAGGTGGGCAGGAATGTATGTTAGAGTATATAATAATGAAATTATGTATTATCTATACTATTCTGTTAGAACATAATTTCCAAGAGGATAGAGAGTTTCGTTGATGGCACTAGAATAATGTCTAGCACATGCAAGGGAGGAACAGTTTTTGAACGAATCAAAGGCCCTCATTCACTTTTGTTTCTCTCCTTTTTTTCTCTCTCCTTTTGTTTTCCACTTTACATCACCATAGTTTTACATAACCTTCATAACCCTCATTATAAGTAGCAGTCAAATATTCCATTTTATGCCACATAACTTACATAATCGTTCCTCTAATATTAAATATTTAAGTTGCTTATTCATAATGCTTTAGAGAATATATTCCTGCTTATAGTCTTCTCAGTATTTATGATTATTTTGTAACGATAAATTCCTATAAATAGCCTTACTGGATGAATAGACATAAACATAGATAAATTTCCAGTATACTTTATTTAATAGCAAATACATTAATGTCAGCTATTTCAGTTGGTATATGAACTACCCTGAGTTTTCATTGCCAGGAAATCCTGCTGTCCTCGTAAAGGTGCTTTGTAGATATTTACACTGGAAGTCTGAATTCTCATAAATAATACATTCATAGAAATAGAAAAAGGCAATGTATTTTGAGTCAAAGCCAATTGACAGCAAACGTAATGTATTCTTTTGTCACATAATACAGAGAAAAGAGTAGGAAGATAATAACTGATAATAATTCCTGAAAGTGTTTAAACATGCCAATTAAGCAGGAAACAAAGAAATATTGAAGATAGACCTATTATCTTCTTCTCTCCTCCCCCTGCCTTTTTTTTTTTGGTGGGGAGGACCTTTGGTTTTTA